>NW_025065223.1:0-489604 GCF_019207475.1 Ogataea angusta | reverse complement strand
ACATTGAGAATCGGATTGAGTGTCCAGTTTCTTGTCAGATATGCAGAAGTGGAGCCTGTTTTCCGATGATAAGATACCAGCAATAGAGAAACGACATTAGCAGAAGAGCACGTGACATAAAGTCACGCCACGTCATAGACTGCCTCTAGTTGTGTGTAGATTACATAATAATTAGTCGCCCCTTCCTACAGACCATTGTCTGCACAACCAAACACGCCCCCAACTTCGCCTGCGTGGTACGAGTCAATGATGCTCTGGACCACGGCGTACACGCCGGGACCCAAAATGTACAGCCCGAGCACGATCAGCCCCACATTCAGCACAACTTGCACCTTGTCCCACAAGCCCCCGCGCGTGTCCCGCACGTGGAAGTACGCTAGTCCCCAGTAGACAAAACCAAACCAGCAGTCAAACAGCGAGCTCATCAAGGACAGTAAATCGCTAAAGAACGGAATCACCTCCGCAATCACAAACGCAGCCACCCACGTTGCCGCCAGCAGCCCAGCCCACACGGCCCATCCAACCACTGTGTGGTCACGCCTGTGCCGGCTGTGCTTGTCATACACACGGAAAAACACAAACCGCGCAGACACGCTGGCATACAGCAGACCCAGAAAAATGAGGGTCGGCACAGCAAACGAAAAAGCAATTTTCTTGTACACTGGGGCCAGCGATCCAAAGGCCGGCGCCGTGATGTACGCGTCACCCACGTAAACGTACACGATTGTGCCTGTTAGCACGTACAACACAATCTCTGCGATCGTGACTGCGTAAACCGCTTTGTTGAAATCCCGTGGATTCTTCATTTCTGCAATGAACGAAGGGTACGTGATTTGCCCTACGAACGTGTAGACAATATTCAGCACAGCGTTCATTCCCTGGACGTACGTCGTTCCTGGAGCCGGCCACAATCTCCATGTCACGCCTGTAGTCCCGTCCCAGCCGCCAGGGTGATCCTGGACACCGGCAAACACCATGCTCAGCACAATAGCCACGAACATGGTTGCTGCCGAGAACCAGCCCATGAACGACAGCCCAGAAAACGTCCGCGGAAGCGAGAACACAAAACAGATCACTGCTGCCACCACGCAAAAGTCCACTGTGCACACTGCGTGGTTGGTCATCGTGTTCAAGTACTTGGCTCCCGTCAAGACGTGCAGCCCCTGAATGAAGGTGTTGTTCAAAATAAAGCACACCGCCGTGAACCACCAGGCCCACCGGTGGCCCCACAGTAGGTGCTGTCCTATGTCACAGATGTCCTGGACCTGAGGGTGCTTCAAGCAGAACCGCCAAAGCGTAAGCGAAGTGTACAGCACGCACAACGACACAAACACCGTGCACAGGATTCCTGGCACCACTCCGAGCACAGAAAACGACCAGGGAAAGCTCATCACCGCAAGACAAACGTACTCCGAGAACAGCAGGGCCGCTGTCTTCTCCCATGAGCATGTTCTGTACCGGATCCGTGCCCCCTCCTGATCCGCAAGCTCCAACTTCAAAAACTCCTCGAGACTGGCCGCGCTGCTCGTGGAAACCGCCTCATTATCTAGGCTGGCTTCCACCTTTGTGTTCGGTTCCTTAAAAGACATCTGGATCGAAACATTCTTGGCACACTGGAAAATTTGTTTAACTTGCTGTGGCTTACGCCACAAAAGCAACTGACAGGGACTGGTAAAAAAGAAAAGTTGAAAAAAATTTGATTAACGTTAGCCACACGAGTGGATGTAACCGAAATATGAACCGGGAAGATTAATTTATAGCGGGGGCATAAGTGCGTGGGTGGTTGTTCCAGCTTATGGTGCTGCTGCTGCTCTAGGAATTGGGTTTAAATGGTTTTCTGTGGTGTCAAGATTACCAAGGCTTGCTATAGCCATGATATTGCTCAAGTTGTTTGTTATCGAGCTATAGTTTATCAGATTACTGCATTGTAGTAGCTGGATGACCGTGAGAACTCATCTGTAGAACATGCAAATGGAGAAAATTCGCCGCTCAGGTTGAAAATCGTGGTATAGGGTAGCTTAGTGCACGCCCATCTCGTAATTCTCACGATCATCTTTTGCAACTGTGTGCATCATTAAATCAACAAAAATCTGCTCTTGAACTTTATTGTGAACGAAACCTTCTTTGTGATAAATTCTTGGCTTATCCGCTGCTGCTCAAAATGGTCTCCACATTATTTCCACTTACATATAAATTTGGCCATCTGCTTAGATCATAGATGGTTGAATCATGGCTACCTGAAGAACCTCTTTCAGGGAATGTGCGCAGTGCGTACACAAAGGCAAGGCAGGATAACATGTCAAGCTGAAAGTCTGTCTTCAATCTTAAGTTTTGTTGTGCTGCTCGTATGGACAATTGGTATACTTGTGCTATAGGACAAAATCTGAACAACATGACAGGCTCATGGGCATTTTTGAAACATTTCGGGACCAGGTCGTGGGACAGATAAGTTTAAGTGCAGCATAGCTGAGATTAGAGTGCTCATCCTGATCGCAACCATTTCTAAAAGTGCATTAAGAAATATTCCGCAGAGCCTGTTTAGTATAGCTGTAGTTCGATCAACCCAGTCGGAATGTACAGGGTCTTATTCATAAAATGTTCCTCGGCTACAAATGAATACCCTGGCCTCGAATTGACTCAATCACTCTGCATGACCTAGATGGTTATATAGATTAGGTGTGTATGACTGCGGGAGCTGTTGCATACTAATCTGTGTACGATCCTCGGAGCCGTTAACATCAGTACAATCACGATCTGCTATTTGAGTAGATAGGCAGACAACGACTAATTTGAGATAGTTGATGTCGCTATGTAGTCAGACTTCAATTTTACCCTTAACTATTTTGTAGAACAGGTCTTTAAGTATAATCTTGGCCTTCTCTGGATCGTCAATGACATTGGACTTAAAGAAGTTGTATCTTCCACGCGGCCCCAGGCTATGAATCTTGTTATAAAGCTCTGTAGCCGCATCAGACGTTACTCTCTTAGTTCCTGCAGATTGAAGTGCAAAGGCGTCCTCGACCCATTGCCTCTGTTCTTCTTTGGAGGGGAGAGCTTTAGCATTAGACCACACGCCTGCAACTGCTATTGCACTCACCTCGCAAATAAGGAAAAACAGTGGCGTACTTGGAATTCCAATGTGACACAGTGAAGAGTCACCAATGGAAAAAGTGTATAAATATAGGTTCCTGACAATGTTGTGTTGTGTGGCATCTTCACCATCGGTACTCACGTTAACATAGCCTTTTCCTTCATTTTCTGGTATGCTGAGGAACGGGTAGTGTGTGTGGTATCCTGTTGCTAGAATGATTTTGTCAAAGCTTTCGACTTGGTCATCGATGAACTCAACTGAGTCTTCCAGAAACTGTCTGATTTTTGGGTGAAGACGTATTAGCAACGCAGGATCCATCAACACATCAGATATCCATTTTTTTCCGGCTTCTTTGTTGTTCTTTAGTTCTTGCCCAGGCAGTGTGTTGGCTGATACATGCACCTCTTTGCAGACAGGTATAAGATACTGCAAAATGTCAACGGCACTGATGCTACTCCCCACAATTAGCACTTTCTTATTCCTGAAGTCGGACGGATTCCTGTAAGACTTGGCATGGCTGACGTTCTTGTGCTTTGCTGCGAACTCGCGCAAACCTTTCACTTTTGGGAAGTGAGGAATATTGAATTTTCCTATGGCCACAACGACCGCATCGAAAGTCTCTTGGTACCAATTATCAGCATTATCCTTTCTTTCCACTACTTGCAGAACCCACTTTCCGGTCTCCGGATCTTTGTACACTTTTTCAACGGAAGAGTTGAATCGTATATATTTCTCCAGACCGTTGACACTCGTAAAATTCTTCAAGTAACGAAGCACATGATCGTGTGTGACAAATGGTGCGTACACCCCATCATTTGTGGCAACAGACGGCGGGCCTGAGGTGAATCTCATCAGTTCACCAGGAATATTAGTAAAGAGACCATCATAAATCCCACTTTTATTCCATCTTAGCCCCGGCAATGACTTCGACTCAATAGGGACCTCTCTCGATGTCGAGTCCAAACTTTCAGGTGGAGTTTTTGTTGGCCTCACCTCTGAGGGCTTGTAGTACTCAACTACTCCAGAAGGGAATCCCTCGTCTTTCTCGTTGCTATAATTCCAAACACCTCCGATCGAGCTATTCTGTTCGAAAACTGTTATCTCTGAAAATGCTCCATTAGCCGGCAGTGCATGGCGTTCTTTTTCCTTATCAATAGTCGAAGATCCGTCACTAGCAGTATGTAAGAGCTCGTTCAATGTGACTAATCCGCCTGCTCCAGCGCCAATAATAGCGACTTTCTTCGCCGAGAATGTCATCCGTTGGTGATACTTTTCTACATAGATATAATTATAAACCTGTGGCTCAAAAGCGGGACTGAAAAAAATACTTCCGCATTGTGATAAACTTATTTAATGTTAAAAGCACAATCACGTGGCTACGCATGATCCGACCCATACTTTGACTTACTAGGGTAACCTTAATTTCAGGTGCATCGTTTCAAAATCTAGCCATAATATCGCAGCTTTGCATTCCGTATGATCTTCCATGGTAGCAAGTGAAATCGTTGGTGAAGACGACATCTTCTCTTTGAAAAGAATGTTCGTGAGAAAACTCCATTGACTGCTTTTGCAGATATGGTATTCTCCTGGAAGAGCTGCCTCACGTCGATAGCTTGCTCCACAAAGCTACATTTCTCCAGTTCAAGCTAGTGGCCTGGCAGCGAAATGAAAAGTATTGGGCTGCGAGAGTAAGGAGATCCTTCAAGGTTGATGTGCTCATGTGCTTCGGACCTTTATCCTTTCTGAATTCGAACTCGTCAACAACTAATTCGTCACTGAGGAATCATGATTTGTCCTCTGTTTCTCAATGTCGTCGTCGTCTTCAATCAGATTCCAGAAGGAGGTATTGCATTTCAGGAATGCTGATCTGTTCGCTAGCTTTTGACCGCTTGGCCAAGTCTCTGTGTGAGGTAGATTCCTTGGCTAATACCTCGTCTAATCATCTATCAAAATATTCCAAAGTATCTGGTTTTGTCAGAAAGCTTATTTGCTTGAGGGATTACCTATTCCCCTGTTTCTGAGGGCACTGTTGCCAACAAGAGCACTGACGGAACCCCTTTGAATTTGGAGAGTTCCCGATGGGCGAAAAATTCTCCTGAGAGCGGCTGCATTGTTGACCGTGGTAACATTATTGGCAATTGTTATGCAAGGGTGAGCAGCTCCACTTCGGTCAAAAAGTATCCACTGAGATCCTTGCAACCTAACAAATATTGCAAATCTTTTTGGGCTATCAGAACCAAAATGCCGGATCACCAAAGCCCATGTTATCTTATAGGGATATTGAAAGTAGTCTCGCATTTCAGCCAGCTCTTTGCAAAGTAATGGTGGACCGTTTTCTCCTCACATTGGTCTACTAAAGCATGCTTGCGAATAAAATTCCAGCAGCAAGTTCTCTCAGCATAAGTGGGCTTGTCGAATGTAGAGCCTATCCTGACTACTTGCTCAAGCGGGCTACGGTACAGTCGCATTTTTTGTTGGATCCATTCCATTTAAGAGCTCATCAGCTCGCTTTGTTATCTGTCTGTTATAGAAATTATCCCCGCTATGATTGAGGCATCATGGTGTTTGCACTTGGTCGAAGAAATTGACATGTATGCGAGCCGTATACTTGCACACAGATAAATTCGCCCAATCCTCGACTCTGCTGGTCCTCCTCAGCAGGGTGTACCAAAAGATGCCTAAAACAACAACGCTCAGGATTGATTTTGGCGTGGCCGACATAGTTGGTCCACAGACGCGGACTCTCGGGCCTAGATACTACGCGGTTTGGATGGTTCGGTTGGTGGTACCTGGTGCCTTAGTTTTGTGTGCTCTTAATTTGAAAAGTTAATCTATCGCGCAGAAACAAAGCCATTAACTCTACTACAATCTGATGACGAAGGAGAATCAGCAAAATGCATTTGTTGAGGATGGAGCTATAGAGAAGCCGCTTTCAGTCCCGGATCCGGCAGAGAGGAAGAGTTTGTGCATGCTTTCTAGCATGTAAATCATGTCTGGGGTTTTGCTGATGAAATTTGAAATCAGCTAGCAGATATGATACTTGCCAGGAAAGTTGTCGTTCAGCAAAACTTGCAGTGCCAACATTACCCAGAACACTGCGTCTACGCAACTATGTTATCAGGCTAATAAGTTAATATAAACTCGCCTACCGGTCACTAGAAAAAGTCCTTTTCGTCCAATGGCAGTCCAAGAGCCTCTCTCTGGGACTTCGACTCTGGGTCAAAGTATGGCAAGTCAGCAAGAGAAGTGACTCTGGTTCCGTGACGTGGCTGTCTTCCCTCGTGGTCCCAAGTCGATCTGTGCTGCGAGACTCTGTTGTCCCAAATTGCAGACGTGCCGTAGCCCTCCTTGGATGGAGTCCACCTGAACCTAACCTGGATGTCGGCATTCTTCTCATAAACATCGAAAAGATAGTTCAGAATCAGGTCTGATTCGACAGACGAAAGACCAACAATTCTCTTTGTCATCGTACGGTTAACATACAGTGCCTTCCAACCTGTTGCAGGGTGAGTTCTAACCAGAGGATGAACACGCTCAATCTTTTTTGGCCCAGAAAATGGATTCTTTCTGTCCAGATATCCATGCGCAGAAATGTAGACGGCCTGCTTTCCATCCAGAAATTTCTTGAAGTTTTCAGAAAGCTTGTCGTAGGCCGCGTAACCCGATGACCAGAGAGTGTCACCGCCAACATCTGGGATTGCGTCCAAATGCAGGTGAGTGATACCAGCTGGACGCTTTTCGTGGACCAGGTCTGTGTGCCAAACTTGAGCACCTCTCGTTCTGTTCTTGGTGGCATCCCAGTTGCCCAGATTGATATTCTTGTAGGTGAAGTTGGATCCAAGCGACTTTTGGAAGTAATCCTGCCAGATGACAGTGATCCCAGGCAAGCCATTGACTTGAGAAGCTTGCGGGTGTTTCTCAACACGTCCCCAGTACTCTCCCAGCTCCAGTTGCTTTTGAGGAGAAAGCTTCTGGTCTCTAAAGAAAACAACAACTCTCTCGGCAACCAGCAAGGCGAGCTCGTCTTTCTGTTGGTCAGTTAGGTCTTCAAGCTGTAAACCAACAATCTCAGTACCGATATGATTGGTTAAATGGATGACCTCCTTCGCAGCACCCAAAAGTGCTTTCTTTTCGGGGTCGGCGTTCTTGGCACGCTCAATGTACTCGTAGTCGTCATCACGGATGGCGGTAGCTTCGTCAAGGTAGACAGGAATAAGCGACTTGTCTGGCCTGGAAGGATAACCTTTGGAAATGTCAATGCCTGCATCGACCAAACGCTTCCTCGTGGAGTCAGGCAAAATGGTCAACCCATCTGGGTCTGGGCCGAAATGCTGGTTATCTCCTGGAACAGTGCCCACGGAGATGTTTTCGGAAGCTCTAATCAAGTTCTCGATCTCCTTGTCGATTGGAATAGCTTGGAGTTTTAGGGTGGCGGTTGAAGTCATAGTTGGCAATATGGAAGACAACCAGAAATGCGGCCTTTTATAGCGTGCTGGAAAGTGGTTGCAAGATTTAGGTGACTACCGTTCACCTGATCAAAAGCAACAGAACTCCAGATGTGTGGCTCCAAAACTATAGCCGCAGAGCCACCCAATCGCGGTTATAGTGCGCTTAGAGTAACTGTGTAAAGCGATATAGTATGGAACCGACTCATGGCCCAATCAAGAGCTATTGTGGCTCAGGAACACAATTCTCTATAAGTAAGGAGATTCTTGAATCGAACAATTTCGTTTATGGTGCCATTGTTTATGTGTGGTTTTTAGTTTCCATTAGTAATTATTGTGCCTTTATTTGGTGTGCGAGTTCTATTATATATTGGTATTGGCGGCATTTGATTGAATCCCGATCAGATATTCGACTCTGAAAGAAATAACCTCAATCACAAGCCACAGGATGACCCCACACTTAAGCTAAGCCCTGCTCTCTATCTGTGATCGCAGCCTTTGTTGTGGAGGAGTTGTGGAGGAGTTTGGGACTGCAAAATGGCCACTTTCAGAACTTATGAATTAGATTAAGCGATATAAAAATTGCCAAGAACGCTAGTACGTCAAATACTTTATCTAAATGAGAATCGAGTGAAACTGTTGGACACGAAGGACGAGAGCTAGGCAAGTTTATGAGTCTTGCTTGTGTCGGGCGGTCCCATGACGTATGCTCTCAGTTCCTGGATATCTCATTCAAAAAGGAGGATGACGAAGTGCATTCTCGGGCAAACCATGGATTCTGAGAAGGGAGCTAGTCACTGGTCAGGACGTTACGTTCCATATCTTCTACGCTGAGTTCGAACCCCCTTTGATTGCCTTGGGTTGCTCTTTCTCGAATTTTCGAAAACAATCGACAAACAGTCTCCCGGGCATTTTTCGCCGAAAAACCGTTTAAAATCTCTTGACAGGGAGGCACATAATTTCTCTCTATTGTTACGATTTGCATCGATTGCTAATTTTTTCATTGCGGTGATTCCAGTTTTCACTATAAAGCTCAAGGACCTCGCATTGCCAATCTCATATTACTATTGAATTGAAAATGTCTGTGCTTATCACCGGTGCCAATGGATTTATTGCTTCCCACATTGTCGACGTCCTGCTAGACTCCGGCTACACTGTCATTGGTACGGCCAGATCTGAGTCCAAGTTCGAGCCACTTCTTGGGGAATTCAAGAAAAAGTACCCGAAAGCCAACCTTTCGTACGAGGTTGTTCCTGACATCACAGCTGAGGGTGCTTTTGATGATTTGTTGAAGAAGCACCCTGAGATTAAATACGTGCTTCACACTGCTTCGCCTTTCTCTTTCGGCCACGACAAGTCGTTCGAGGAAACCTACTTCAAGCCAGCTGTGGAGGGCACCAAGAACGTTCTTAAGTCGATCAAAAAATACGCTCCGCAAGTCACCAACGTTGTTGTCACGTCCTCCTTTGCAGCAATCATGAGATTCACTCCCAACTACGTCAAGTACACCAACCAGGACTGGAACCCAATGAAGCTCGAGGAATGCAAAAACGAGATGGAGGCCTACTGTGCCTCCAAGACCCATGCCGAGAAGGCTGCTTGGGATTTTGTCAAAAACGAAAAGCCAAATTTCAAGCTCACAACCGTCTGTCCACCATATGTCTTTGGTCCGCAGGTTTTCGACTCCGCAGTCTCCAAGACTCTGAACACATCCAATGAGCTGATCAACCAGGTCGTTAAAACACCTCCAACCGACGAGCTGGTCAGTCAGCCATTTGGTCTGGGGGTTGACGTCAGAGATGTGGCCAAGTTCCACCAGCTTGCATTTGAGAAGGAGGCAGCTGTTGGAACTCGGCTGTTCATCGTTTCTGGCAACTTCACTGGACAGACCATCCTCAACGTCCTCAACAAGCATTTCCCAGAGGAAAAGCTTGCTGTGGGTGCTCCAGACAAGGACAACGCCACAGGACTGGTCGGCTACGGTATTGAGAATGTTCTCGAGTCTGTCGGCGGTTACGAATTCATCCCATTAGAGAGATCGATCGTTGACGCAGCATCGCAATACCTGAAGAAGTTTGGAAGCTTTAAACAGGCAGAGTAGATTTAATATATAAACTAGTAAGCTTGCTTCACAGGGAATCCTTTTTTCTTATTAATTTCGTCAATAGCTTTTCTAGCCTCCGTCACGTTCCCCAGAGCTGTGGGCATGTCTGAGTGCAAGCACAGCATGAAGGGGGTTTCACCAAAATTGAACTTGATTTTCTCTCCAGAAACACAGGACAGTTCATCCGTCTCGGCCACTTCGACTAGGTCGCTGTATATGATAGATGGGTTTTTGGGTCTGGAAAGCGCGGGAGGAACAAGCTTTCCATCTGCAGACCAATCAACGTCCAGATACAGCTCCTGGATGAGATCGACGCCCATCTCCTTGGCCACTTTCTCGTAATGTGCGTTCTTGGCTCCGATAACAGGAACTTTGAAGATCTGTGCGGCCCGCAAAACCGCTCTCATCACCTCCTCGTCACGCTCCACATAGAAGTAGAGTTCTCCATGCGGCTTGATGTGGTTCAGTGGCATGCCCTCGGCGTCCAAAAATGCTTTCAGAGCGCCTGTCTGGTACATGACCAGGTTAAAGATCTCATCTGGTGGAATGGCAAATCTCCGTCTTCCAAAGCCAAGTAGGTCAGGCAGACCTGGATGCGAGCCCACCTTGACGTTGTATTTCTTGGCCAGCTTTACCATCTTGGCCATGATATTGAAGTCTCCTGCGTGGAACCCGCACGCGATATTGGCCACGTCAATCAGTGGCATGAGCTCCTCATCGGGGCCCATCTTCCATTTTCCAAAACCTTCTCCCATGTCGCAAACAATTTCATACTTATCCATGTACTTATTGTTCACCTCGGGCGAGCCCTTGAGAGCTTCTGGTAATTTGGCCATCGTTACAGTATTGCAGAGAGTGGTTCGAAGATAAGAATTTCAATGATCATCGCAACTTTGTAAGGCACATGGCGGCTACCCAAAAAGTTATCAGATGTGCTTTTGTCCTAAAAGGGATGTCGGCTCGCTTCGGTGCAAGATAAGCCAGAGCGGTCGAGAGGCGCATAAAGTCTGCGTGCATGAAATTTGCGCCGCATGTGCTGCACTGCTTCAGCCTCACGCCACCATATATTCGATTAAGTATAAAATTGTACTAAGCTAGTTAACCATACTAATGTTCACGACCGCCTCCTCTTTATTGTCAGCCTCCGCTCTGCGGCTTGTCACCTGGCTTAGAACTTGGTCGGAGTACAACACGTGACTCCGTTTTCTTGTAAAGATGTTCTTAAAGAGCGTCTTGATACCGTCCAAACTTTCCACCACAGGGTAAGCAGTGACGACGCTGACGGAGAAAAACACCCACAAAAAGGTGACAATAATGTAGCCCCGGAAAAACGTTTTTGTGAAAATGTAGTGGCTCCCGTACAGAGGCATTGGGAAGAGCACCAAGAAGAACAGGACAAAGAAAACAGCCAAACCAATACCGTAATTCCTCTTGCGCTTCATCATGGCATCTTCCTCCTGTTCTTTGGTGAGAACAATTTCGGTCAGGTCTTCTCCGCTCAGAACGTTTGTCAAGCCTTGCTCTTTGTCGTACTCAGAGTCGTCGACCTGTTTAATCTCGGTCTTCCATTTATTCCAGTCGAAGTCTGCTGGCTTCAAGTAGGTGAACAGTGGCACAAACACAACTGGCACAAATATGGCCGCCGTGTTACCAGCTGCCAGAGCACGGTATGTAGACAATGTGGCAATCGTCACAGATTTAGATGCCGAGTAGCTGTACCCGATCCAAATAGCCAGCGAAATACACGTCGAGAGCGTACTGCTGGCGACGAACGCAAATGTAGAGAGCTTCCTCCAGAAAAGCGTGCAGATCATTGGAATAACGCAGACGTTGACAATAATACCGGAGGCAGTGGTGATGAACGACACGTCGAAGTTGGCCTGGCCAAGCCCGATAGCCAGTCCAATAGCCACCGCACTGAACAAAATAACACTCACGTGCGTGACGAAAACCAGTTTCTTGCCGTCTGCTTTGGGGTTGATGTAAGACTTGTAGATGTCGTAGGTCAGCAACGAAGACACAGCCACTGTTTCTGAAGAATAAGCCGCGGTGATTGCCATAAAGACCATCAGCAAGATGCCTATGGCACCACCTTTACCCATAATCGCGTACGCAGCAATTGGTAGCACCAGCCCGTTGGAGAGCTGTTGCTCTGTGAGTCCACCTGGGACCGGAAAACTGCTGGTTTGTTCCAGAGCACGGCACGCCAAGCCCATGGTGGTTGCCAATGCATACGGCAAAGTGAACCAGCACAGGCCTCCGAGGGTGTATCCCGTAAGCGCTCCAGCAGGATTGGCCGCTATGGCTTTCTGGAACAGCTGGGAGTCGACGGCAGCTGCCCATCCGGCTCCGAGCAGAATAAGTCCAAACAGACCGCTGTTCACGGACGTAAACGTCAGATACGAGCCGTCCAGATTCTCTGCCACAGGGTAAGTCTTGGCAGCCTCCGTCAGAAGCTCCCAGACTTTTTCTGGGGATCCCAGCACATCTGATGTGGCATAGACCTCAAACATTAAGGTCATCATGATCACGAAAATGATAACCACGTGAGTCCAGTCGGTCAAGAAGGTGGCTTTGATACCACCAATCAGAGTGTAAACTATGACGAAAACGGGCAAGAGCACGCAGGTGGCTTCTTTGCTCATGCCTGTCATGTTGGAAAACACGGAGGCACCGTTGATGAGCAGGTTTGCAGTGTAGACCACCTGCTGAGCAAGAGAGTAGAAGCACATAGTCAGATGGCCAACGGCTCCGAATCTCACCTTGATGATCTCCTGGAAAGTGTGGGCGTTTGGCGCCTTTCTTTTCAGCTCGATGGCCATAGTGGCAAAGATGATAATCTGGACACACGCACCTCCTCCGTACCACCAAGCGGCAGATATTCCAAGACTGTAGGTCGTGGTGGTGGAAAGAAGCAGAGTGGAGGCGATGGTCCAACTGGAGACCACTGCACTGGCTATAAGTCCTGACTTGATGGACCGCTTTGCGGTGGACAGCATTTCCGAGTCCTGGATCTCATTCATGTAGCGCGAGAGCAGCCACGAGATCAACGCCATGGTGACGGCAAAGACCGCACCCACACCAATCACGATCCCGTAACCGACTCCCTGAGAGAAGATGATGAATTGTCCGTTGGAAGTGTCGATAGTCATTTTGGTGGTTACAAGAACAACTACATGATGCTAAATATATGTTTGTGGCGATAAGTGAAATTATCCAGATGCTCCAAAAAAAAAGATTATGCATATATTCATGCGCGAGCGATTAGTTCCTAGATAAGACGATAATTGTGCATATTGCATTTCTTTGTTCCAGTTACTGGAGACAATGCTGCCGTTGCGTTCAGGGCCATGCGGCTGCCCACCATCTGTCGATCGCCCCGCCACCGCTGGCAAGCCGGCGGTTCCCATTTTCCGCTTTGCATCCAGATACATAGCCGCTAAGAGATGGTGGTTTTTGATAAGATAGCGTGAAACTTTATTTGCCTCCAAAGCCAGCTATCACGTATTGCAAACATATGTCCAGTTTCAAGAACATCAAGCGGGTGCTCATTGCCAACAGAGGCGAAATTGCTGTGCGGATCATCAAAACATGCAACAAGTACCGGCTTACAGCCGTTGCCATCTACTCGAAAGAGGATCTCGAGTCGCTCCATGTGAGTTTGTCGGATGAAGCGTATCTTCTGAGCGGCGTTGGAGCTAACGCATACACCAACATCCCAGAGATCATCGAGCTGGCCACGAAACACAACATTGACGTTGTCGTTCCTGGCTACGGCTTTCTTTCTGAGAACTCAGACTTTGCAGCAGAGTTGGCCAAGAACGGTATTCTTTTTGCCGGTCCTTCGTCAGAATCTGTTGAACAGTTTGGCCTGAAACACCTGGCTCGTGATATTGCAGTCAAGGCAAACGTGCCTGTGGTTCCTGGAACCAGCCTGATCAGCGACAGCGAGGAGCTTATTTCCGAATGCAACAGAATCGGCTACCCTGTGATATTGAAAGCCACGGCAGGAGGAGGAGGAATGGGACTTAAGGTGTGCTATAACGAAAGCGAGCTTGTGGCAAACTTTGCCGAGGTCACTTCCCGAGGTACGTCCCTTTTCTCCAATGCCGGCGTGTTTGTGGAAAAATATATTGAGAAAGGTCGTCACATCGAAGTCCAGATGTTCGGCAACGGTCTCGGTGATGTGGTCACGTACGGGGAAAGAGAATGCTCTATCCAGAGAAGACACCAGAAAGTGATTGAGGAATGTCCCTCGCCATTTGTGTCTGATCTTGGTAGCAAGCACAATTTGCGCGAACGTCTCACCTCCGCTGCAAAACGTCTGGCCTCCACCATCAAATACAAGTCCGCCGGCACGGTCGAGTTCCTGGTGGACGACACGACTGGCGACTTCTATTTTTTGGAAGTCAACACCCGGTTGCAGGTGGAACACGGAATTACAGAAATGGTGTATGGCGTCGATTTGGTTTATTTCATGTTGTTGCAAGCAGAGTACGAAAGCAACTTGTCTGGAGTTCCTGCTGAAATTTTGAGAGCAAATGTGAAATACGACGCAAACGGCGTCGAAGTCCCCAATGGCCATTCGATCGAAGTCCGTGTGTACGCGGAAAATCCAGTACGCAACTTTGCTCCGTGTCCCGGAGTTTTACACAATGTCTCGTTACCAGAAGACGGCATTTACGGGGACTACCGGGTGCGAATTGACCACTGGATTGAGACCGGTAGCAAGGTGTCGCCTTACTTTGATCCGCTTCTTGCTAAGGTAATGGTCTGGTCTCCAGTCCGGACCAGTGACAACATGATTGGAGTTTTGAAAGATATCAAGATTCAGGGCCCAGTCAACAACGTGGAGTACTGTATAAATATCCTGGACAGCCCCGAGTTCCGCTCAGGAAACACGCTCACCAGCTTCTTATCAGGTTTTGTGTTCAAGCCGCATTTGATTGAATTCGAAAGCGGAGGAGCATACACCACCATCCAAGACCTTCCTGGAAGACGCAAAGTCAGGTTCGGAGTGCCTATTGGTGGTCCAGTTGATCCGCTAGCTCTACAAATAGCAAACGTCATTGTTGGCAACCATTTGCACTGTGAAGCTCTCGAGATCAACCTCAAGGGACCAGCCATACGCTTCCATGCCCCTGCAGTGGTTGCCCTTGCCGGTGGCAATTTCAGAGTCACGCTTGATGACAGGGACGTCCCTATGTATACAGAACTGTTCGTTCCTGCCGGAAGCCTCCTTGAAATAGAGGAGCCCTTGGGATCTGCTGCAAAGTGCTATCTGGCAATTAAAGGAGGATTCCCTGGAGTGGCCAACTACCTGGGCTCCAAGGGATGTCTGCCAAGTCTGCAGCTCGGTGGCCACCAGGGAAGGATAATACTCCCGGGGGATTGTCTTGATATTTCAGAACGGGAGCCAATCGAGGTCTTCAGAACCGGCTACCACTTCCCAGAGTCGCTCATTCCTGACTACGAAAGACTCACCAACTTGGTCCGTGTTATTGGAGGTCCGCACGACACGCCAGACATTGTCTCTGAAGAAGGAATGGAGCAGCTCTACTCTATTCCCTACTCCGTCAATTTCAACTCCAACAGAGGAGCCACGCGTCTGGACGGACCAGAAATGAAGTTCAGCCGGCTTTCGGGCGGTGACGGCGGTGGCCACCCAAGTAACGTGCTGGAGTATCCGTATCCAACGTGTGGGTTGTCTGCCGTTGGGTCTGTGATGACTCTGTATGGGCCAGACGGAGCCACTGCCTCTGGATTTGTGTGCATTTTTGCTCCTGCTGAGGCAGACTTCTGGAAGTTCGGCCAGGCTGCTATCAACAGCAAAATACACTTTACTCCGATCACCTACAACGATGCTATCAGACTCATGAAGCAGCGAAACGAGTATTTGGAGGAGATTTCTAAACGTCCTAGCAGCTCGTCCATCAAGTTCAACGACGAGCTTCCTGAGTATGAGCCGCTGCAAAGCAAGGTCGGCAATTTCTTATACAGACGGGAACCATCTGCAACCTTGCCGGAGGTTTGCTTTAGACAGGCTGGAGAGAGAATGATTGTGATCGATTTTGGCAACCTGGAATTCGATCTGCTCAAAAACGGCCGCCAGCATGTGATGGAGACAGAAATCAGAAAACAATTGCGCGGAATGTTTGAGAGCATTGAGTGCTGTACGGGTGCCATGGGAGTTCTGTTTGACCCAATGGAAGTGGACAGATCTGATCTGCTGGAGAAACTGATCAAATTGGAAGCCTCTATTCCGCAGATCGACAAGCTGAAAATCCCGTCAAGAACATTTAGATTGCCGGTGGCCTTTGAACATTCGGCCCTTGACCACTGTTTGGAGCGATACATGCACTCACAGCGCTCTCATGCCACCTATTTGCCGAAGAATACTGACTATCTCATGAAGGCGAACCTCATCAAGGACATGGAGCACTTTAAGAGCTGCATTATCGGCAAGCCCGAAATGGTGGTTGCAATCACGTTCCTATGTGCTAACGTTCTGATGGCCACCGTGGACCCGCGGTGCAGGCTTTCTGCCTCGAAGTACAACCCGACACGTACGTCGACTCCTAGCGGAACAATTTCGACCGGCTCTGTGTTGCAATCTATTTATCCCCAGGAGTCCCCTGGAGGATATATGATGTGGGGCATGACGCTGCCCAACTGGTACTGGGACACGTTCTGCCGAATCCACGAGAATCCCTGGCCTTTCAAGGTGTTTGACCAGGTGATTTTCTATGAGGTTGACGAGGAAGAGCTGCAGAGAATGAACAATTTATTGCTGACGAAAAAAATGAAGATCGAGCCAACAGAGGGTGTCTTCGATTTCGTGGAGTACAGGAGTTTCCTTGACTCAATTGACGACGAGCTGAGGGATCTGAAGAAACGCAAGCTTTTGGCATTTGAAGAGTGCAATCGCGAGGAGCAGGCGGACTTTGAGCTGTGGCAACAGGAAAAAGCTGCTGCTGCTGCCTCCAAAACAAAATCGGACGACATCAGCAATGTTCCTGGAGCAATCAAAATCACGTCGCACATGCCATCGAACGTGTTCAAAATTAAGTGCAAGGAGGGAGAAGTTGTTGCTAAGGAAGACCCACTCGTAATTCTGGAGGCTATGAAGATGGAAATTCCTGTGCATATCAAGGACAAGTCGAGTTTCGCAAAGTACAAGGTTTTGGGAGTTATTGTCGAGGAGGGTGATATTGTGAACCCAGGTGATGTTCTGATGATCATCAAGGGGGTGGAGTCGACCTAGATGATGGGGTATATTTCCGATCGATTTGCAAATATATATTATGAGAACCCCTGCTTGTACCTTCACTAGCTGAATTCTTTGTACAAACCAGCTTCTAACTTTCCGCTGGCCAGTTATTTCATGATTTCTTTGACTCTACTCCATGAATTCCCACCTCTTTTGAATTAAGCTCAGCAGGACGTACAATTGGACTTCTATAACCTACATAAAGCTATTAATTTAAAAACCTATTTTTTTAATTTTGGCTCAAAGACAACGTCCACTTCTTCGACCTCCTCGTCCTCATAAATGTAGTAGACTGTCTCGTTAACCTGCGACCGTCTATCTGGCCAGAAGTAGTTAGTGACAATGTACACTGCGAACGATGAGAGGAACCCATAAAAGTAAGACATGTACCATAGCTCCAAAATACCAGCATTCACAGAAACGCTGCCGACTTCTGATGCCAGGCCCGGGAGACATGGCACATTGCCAGCCAGAAATGCGAGTGCAGCACGCCAGTTGAATCCTTTGTAGTAGCTGTACCTACCGTTAGGATCGTACAAGGCTGGGACGTCCAGGTGCTGTTTTTTTATCACCCAGTAATCAGCAATAATTATGCCAGTAATGGGAGCCAAAAAGCTCGAAAGACCGGAAATAAAAGTAACCAGCTGAGCTGCCGAGTTTTCAATTTTCCATGCCTGCAGCACCCAGCCGGAAATGATAGTGATGATCACTGCTCCTCGACGGATGTTGATGTACTCTGGAAACAGCGAGACGAGGTCGTTGGCCCCAGTTATGACGTTGGCGGAAAGATTCGTGCCGATTTGCGAAATACACCACGCGGCACACACGAAAAAAGATGCGGCACGGCCTTTGGAGCCAGTAGCGGTCCAGTGCTCTGCAAACTCCGTTGGTGACCAGATGTAAGACCCGTACACCATTTTGCCGGCGGAGGAGGCCACCAAAGACATCATGGTCACAAATGTGGCCCAGGCAGGCAGCACCACGACCTGCGCATATTGTGCCTTAGAACGGTCGTTCATGTACCTAGTGAAGTCGGCTATGTTAGTGGCCATGGTGGCCCAGCCGGCGACATTCGAGTTTAGCAGTTTCACGTACAGCCACGAGCGTTCTGCTCCATGAACTGTGTATTCCTGATTCCAGATGTCGCCGGAGTTTCCTGCCATCTTGGCCATTCCTGCCGCTGTTCCGACCAGACAAGCAGCCGCTATGACAGTCTTTAGAATAAAGAACCATCTGAGCTTGTGTGGGGGGATAAGAAGAAAGGGAAACTGCACTGACCAAAACACAAAATGGCCAATCATTTGCGGCGAGGTGATGCCCATGGAGGATGGAATTTTGTTTGGGATACGGCCAAAAGAGGGCCAGATGGCCGTGATACAGGCCGTCATTGCCAGCGAGCCCGAGAATGTCTGGATCGAGTGCCAGAAAATTGCCGTGATGCACCGGGTGATAACTGCGAATTTCGAAAAATGATAGCCAAAAGACGAGCGCACGGCGACGGGGAAAGGGACGTGAAGAGCGGCTCCAATGGCGCCGTTGAAAATCAACGGCAGCCCGATAAGCACCATGCCTACCATGGACGTGCTCAGACCTGTTTTCCAGGTCATTCCCATGAGCAGCGAGTTGGACGGATTCTCAACGGTCTGCATAGATAAGTAATCCGAGGCCCAGAAGCCGATAATCATGTACACGTTCCACGTGCGTCTTTCTGGCGGGGTGACGTCGTTGTCGACGTTTGTGTTGACGCCGTCAGGCGCGCACGAAGATTTCTGTTTCGGCAGACGCCATTTCTTCACGGTCAGCTTCATGATAAGGGGGTAAATTTTTTGAGTGGAATTTAGATAAGGGTCGGACTTTTAAGCCAAATCTCGAGAAAATTCAGGCACAAAATGGAAAAGCAGTACTAAAAGTTCAGACAATTTGCAATGATTGAGATACCTGGCAGAAACGTGTATCTGCTGGACGACGGTATTTTTAGCTAGTTCTGGCCAGGTGCTTTTGTTTACGGGTCCACATATGACGAGACTCATTCAGCCAGACACTTCACTTTTACACAAACGCTTTTAGCGGTCTAGCAGATATCACAGCTATCTGCTCGGCTCGTTGCAAAAATCTTCAAAGCCAGCTATGGTGCAATTTAGGAATGATCTCGGCTATGGCTGCGGTTGTGGCCTACAACAATGATTATATATCAGGAATTTGTGGCAAGGACGTTTACCAATGGTTGAAATACATGACTGCTTTTGCATCAGTAAGGCAATATTATCAATTGTGGCAAAGCCGTCTATGCAATTGGTGGTACTGGGTCCATATTCGAAATGCCCAGCGAACTCTCAGAGCAGTGGCCGCAGACACGCGTAGAACAAAACGGGGCCCGACACCAGCATAGAAGCGCGAATGTGTACCTAGCTGCGATTCTGCCAGCTGCTCGGCAACACGTTGCGTGGGTTTGAAAATACGACCACGGATGGCTCAATTGGACGGAAAATAACAAAGACAGCCGGAGCTGATGAGCGAGCTGCATCTAACAGAGCCAGTACAAAACCCCTATATGGACTTTACTGGCGTTTGGTACTAAACTTGATCGGCCGGTCTGGCGCTTCTCAAATCGACAGCTCAGCACGTGCTACTCGGGCGGTATCTAAAGCTTGTATATATTTCAGCTCTATAGCGAGTGAATGGCCTTGTTAATCTCCTATATAAGGACTAGACACTGCCTTGATACGGCAGCACTGAATACGCCAAGCGAGAACAAAGTTGAGCCCAGAATTTGGCGGTACGCTTTGGCTAACCACTCTTCAAACCTCGAAATCTTCCAATGATGTGTTGGAATTAATCCCAATCGTGGCTACGGAACCAGCTTATCGAAAAATAATTTTTCAATATTTTTTATGGTCTTGCAGAAACCGACACCCCCCACACGCCAGGTGTACACGATCTACACGGACGGCGCGTGCAGTTTCAACCACGACCCGTCGCGTGCGAAGGCTGGGTATGGCGTGTTTTTTGGGGACGGCGACCCGCGTAACACTGCCGCGCCGTTGGCGGGCCCTGTCCAGACGAACAACCGCGCAGAGCTGAGTGCTATCAAGCAGGCTCTGGAAACCATACTCGAGGAGTTTGAGTTTGGCAACGGCGAGCAGTACCAGATCCTCACGGACTCGGAGTACTGTGTGAAATGCATATTTGTGTGGTCGAAGACGTGGCAGAAGAACGGCTGGAAAAACTCGAAAAAACAGCCCGTGGCCAACCGCGACCTGATCGAGTCGATCCTTGGCCTGATAGACCGAATTAACGAGGAGTACGCTCGCCATGGTTTTGGCACACTGACCGTGGACTGGGTGCGTGGGCACGCAAATAATCACGGCAACGAGATGGCAGACGCGCTGGCCCGTGAGGGGGCCACGATGGAAAGGAAGTAGCATTGGGCGATGAAGTAATTTCCAGAGTATTTCATCATTGGTTTTAGGGCGAGGGCCGCTGATGAATCTTTCAATGACTACACTTCTGCTATGATTCTGAGCCACGACAAATAGGAGAGTAGATAATGCTATTGGCTTTGGAATTCAGGCATGGAATGGCTCCTGCTAGTCTGCGACTGATTGCGAGCTATGGTAGATTGATTTTTGCCAAAAATGCTCGGGTTTTCATATCCCATACGGATATATGGTTGCAAGAATAGGCTAGATGGTTATAGGCCGGTCGATCGGTTCTTGCCTTCTGTTGCTGGGTCCAAAACAGGAACCATGGGTAACGGCTGTCTCGTTCACGGACATTGAAAAAGTCTTGAGCTCGCGATCATAATTCAATGCACTTCATAGAGCTAAAACTTCGAATCTCCATGACTGCTCGGTCACAGGTCAATGGCCTTGCACTAAGTCTTACTATTGAGATTAATTACATGGAGCTAGGCCACACAGGCGCCTGGCAAGCCTTACAAATCTATCGTACAAGCTAAAACTACAAAGCACCTCAGCATTCGGCTGAAGTTCGAACAATCTGCACCCTGAACGAAACCAATCCTTCATCTAAAAGTATATCCCGCACAGCCGTGCAGTTTTAAAAAAATTACAGTAATATCCTCATGTTCCTACGACGATCCGGGATCCGCACCCTGGGAACACGCGCGCTATCCATCCCAGTCGGGTCTCCCATATACCATCATGATATCGATCTTCATGGCGACCCCGTGGTAAACGTCTTCACTGACGGCTCGTGTCGCAACAACCAGAACTCGGAACTCGCCCAGGCCGGTGCTGCTGTGTTCTTTGGCGTTAATGATCCACGCAACTATGGGTTTGTGCTCGCTGAAAATCCCACCAACAACAGAGCAGAGCTGCTTTCCGTGCACGAGGCCACGCGAATCATTCTCAGCGACCTTACAGAACACACCCATACAAAATTCCAGATCATGACAGACTCCAGGTACGTGATCGGGTGTCTGACAGAATGGTGCCACCGATGGCAGTCCAACGGGTGGCGGAACAGAAAGGGCAAATATGTTGCCAACCAGGACGAGATTCGGGCGATCTTGGTCAACGTACAAGCAATCAACTCCCAGTACGCAAACATCGGATGGGGGCCACTATGCTTCAAGCACGTTTACGGACACAGTGGTATTTACGGCAACGAGATGGCAGACCAACTGGCAACCGCGATCAGCGGAACTGCACTGGCAATTCCCGCAGCTACAGCGCCAGACACGACCTAAAGCTTTACCTTCCCAGTTTGTGTGTACACATGAATATGATATTTGGATTAAGCACCGCCTTACTCCTGCAGACCCTCGATCTTGATTCTGGTCGCCTTGTTCATGTAAGCGTTGTAGGTGATTTTGGTGACCTCTGACTGCGGGAACTTGAGGAACGGGATGTCGCTGCACGACGACGCCATCAGGTAGCCGTAGAACACCTGGATGACGGTCTCGTCGGCGATGACCAGCACATCGTTTGTCAGACGCTCGATCTCCATGATCAGCGGCTCCAACTTCAGTGCCAGGTCGTGGTAGCAGTCGGCTCTCGGGTACCGGTGGTGGTACGGATCGAGCTGGTGTCTGTGGTAGTCCTCTGGGAATTTCTCCTTCAGCTCTTCGTCTGTGAGCCCGTGGGCGTCGCCAGGGTTCAGCTGCGTCATTTCCGGGCGGTGTGTCACTGTCAGCCCCACGTCCTTGAACACCTGCGCCAGTTGTGTCGTGCGCAGTCTGACAGACGTCCACACCTGCAGATCCGCAGGCAGACCTTCGTGGCCCTGCTCCTGGTAATGTTTGACCATCGTGTCGAAAATCTTACGCGCGTACTCCTGGCCCTTGGCGTCCAGCGGCGGGTCGCTCTTGAAGTTGAGCTTGTTGTTGGAGCATCTTGCGAAATAAATAGAGCCCTTCTTGATTTTCGAGTTCATGAGATAGAATATTATTTTCGTCGTGAGGAAGTCGTGCTTCGACCTGTTCACCAGCAGCTTCTCGCCAAAATTGATAAACTTGATGTACGTGAGCTCCTCCTCGTCCATCTCCTCGTACGAGTGCGCCACCACGCTGACCCGCTTCTTGTAGTCGGCAATCGCCTCCTCGGCGTCCCAGTTGATGTAGTCTGGCGACTTGGCGGCGTCGGCTATGTTGCTCTCCAGCAGTTTCGGGTCGTCGATCAGGCTCTCGATGAAAATCACCTTGACGTCGTGCTGCTGCAGCACGTGCGCCAGCTCGCGTCTCTGCGAGCTCACGCCGTTCACCGCGTCGTAGATAGCAATCTGGCCCATGTCGTTCTGGAAAAAATTGAGCACGTCTCGCACGGCCAGGTCGGTTAGTTCCTGGCGCACCCGTTTCGCCTCCTCGCTTTCCGGCTTTGGGTCGAAAAACTCAAACGGCACGTGTTTCGTCTTCTCTCTTCTAATGTCGCCCAAATGGAACAAATTGGCCCGAACTCCCAGCCATCGCAAATACCTGCACAGACTGATCGACAGGTTGGTTTTACCGCGCGCAGGCGGTCCCACCAAGACGATGCAAATACACCCCGCATGGTACAGCTTCCCAGAGTCGGTCGAGTACAGTTGCGCGGGAGACACATGGAAGCGCGACACGGTCCTGTGAATCTCGTCTACGTCCTCATGGACGTGGGGTGGAACATGTCGCTCGTTCTCGTCGTTTGCGCCGTTTTCGTCGCCTCTCGACGAGGGCGGGAGCCATCTGTTCTGCCTGCGTGCAGAGTAGTTGCCCGGGATCTTGGGCTCTTCAATTTCGGCCAGGTCTTCGGACATTTAATAACAAGAACGCAGCCGGCTAAAGGATAAGTATATTCCTTTCGACCTACATATTTTTCCCCATAATTTTTATTGTAGAGAAATTACTAGCCACTTATCTTCCCAGCCACATTATCGTCCTACCCCCGCGCTACAGACGGATCTTGGTCGAAGTGCCGGACCCCGAGTACAGCAGCTCGACGGCAAACGCGCCAAGATGGACGCGCATCACGGCCGACGTGTCGATCTCCAGCTGGCCGTTCAGCGCCTTGCGTAGAATGTCGGCCCCTATCCCGCTCGTCGCATACGTCACCGGGATCCGGGGTGTCCTGTACAGTCCCGGTGGCACCACTATTCTTTGCTCCTTGCTTATGTAACCCAGGATGGTCTTATCGTGGCTCGCCTGCGCTTCGATGAGGTCCACCACCACCTCGCTGTTCGCGACTGGGTTGAACACCGTCAGCTCGATTTCCGATGACATAATATGCATTGTCGAGTCGACAAGAAAAATACTCTCGTGCGCCACGGGGTGCAAAATATTTTCTTGTCGCGAAATCTGGGGTAGCCGCATGGGGACCTGGATGCCGGCCACAAAGGCGGCCAGTTGCGAATCGTGACGGCCGATAACCTCAATCACCGGATACAGCCCCGACAGATAAGTGCCCAGCATGCGCTCGAGCCGAGACTTATCGATATCCGTGCCGAGTTGCATGATGAGCTTGGCACTGGTATTGCTGTAGTTTTCGGGAGTTAAGTGCACCGGGCCCGGTTCTATCCGGCCAACTGTTGATCCGTTGTACTGAAGGTCGAACTTGAGTCCTTCGAGGGTGCTATCAAGGTTCAGGCTGCTGGAAACAGCCGCGTTGATCACCATGGCGCAGTGATTAGCAGAGGCTTCAAGCAGCACAAGCTCGTTAAGACGGACGTCGAGACTCTTGAAGAGCCGGTCGTTCGGAACAGCAGGCACAGAATACTCCAGTTCTGTACTTAGACCTGTGATTGTCGTCGTCATAAACTCCGAAACAACCTGGATATCCAGCAACGGGCTAATTGACACTTTGACGGCGGTGCCTGTGGCGAGATTTTGAACCAAGTCTTTGATGAGGCTCGAATTTTCAGGCTTGAGCAGTGCATCGTCAAGCGATACACCGATGGTTTGTTTTTTGCAGCGCAATTTCGAGGATTGCCAAGTTTTCATCTCCAGAGTCGTTATGTTTGGGCCGCAGTGTACCTTTCCCTTCACAAACGGTATGTCAATATCCGACACATCAATGCCCTCCGAAACGTTGTACTTGATCGAAACGTCCGACGACACCAACAACGCATCTCCGTGTGCGCGCACCCCGAGATACTCAATGTCCACAGCTTCGATCCCGCCGCCAAAATCTTCGATTTGTCCAATAGCCAGCGCAGCGTGAACTTCAAGACCGCTGAAAATGTCCCGCATCCATCGAGGTTGCGTGCTCAGCGGGTTTGCCCTGACAATTATCGGGACCTCATGGTTGCATGATAAGTTCGTTAGCAATTTGCTGATTGTAGAGCCGTCTCCGCAATCCAGCAGCAGGTCCTCATCCAGGGGAGGAATGGTAAATTTTGTGGGTATCAAAGTTGGATCGTGAAAACCAAACTTGCCTGTGCTAACGGTAGCAACTGAACAAACTTTGCTGCAACCTGACATGAGCACCTCCCAGCTCATGGCATCCGCTGTGTAGTCCACCAAACCCGCGCTTGATAGTCTCACAGCTGCAGAGCCAACAACGGTTCTGCCGTCGGCATTTATCTCCAGATTTTCCAGAACCGCATCTTTCATCACGCGTTGAACTATACGGCTCCCGTTCAGCTCTAGCGGCAAAGCTCCAGAAACCGTGTGCTGTCCCACTGAATGGCCATATACCCTCATACCGCACGCAATGGAGCAGCTGAAGACCACTTCCTGGGGCGTGCGACTGATTCGATTGACCAGCCGCGCCATCTCCTTTGTAGGTTTAATATATGCTATTACTTCAATAGTCTGCGGTTGTTTCAGCTTCACTGTCAATGGCTCCACCAAACCCACGCTAGCAATAGAGAGACTTTCCTTTTGCATGCACACATTCATATCATAGGGACCGTCAGGTGACACTTGGACGGTATTTAGCCCGCTTAATAGCCGGGCCCAATTTCGATAGTACGAACTAACTTGATCATAATCGAACTCCAAATTTCCCCGAACAACAACCTCAAACCCACCATCGGTCACATTTCCCACCCGCACATTGCCAAGATCAAATTTGGCGGCGTCGAGAAATGCCTGTCCCGTGCTCTTTATCAGCTTATACCCACCAATTGCAGTAAGAAGCAACAGGACACACACCAAGCCAATTATACGGGGATGCCGCAGCCGCCTTCTTTCTGGCCTAGTACTGCTGATTTCCGGAAGTGGTGCATCATACGGTTCTGGCGCCTGCTGAATTAAGGGGGTTTCCTCGTCAATCATACTTTTTTTATCACCTCCACACATTTCTTTTATCTCTAGATTTACGTAATCTATAAATCAGTTTATAGTTTGGGCTCGAGCAAGGCCTCGTCCATGAACTTCTCCGGGATGTGAGCGTTAGGAGCCCCTGTGAGCGGCACCTGTGATTTCCATTCGCCAACATTGTCGATGGTGTTGGTCAGCTTGTACTCTTTCTTGAGCTCGTCCAAAATAGCAGTGATAAATTGCTCTTTGTGATTGAAGTTGGGAATCAGGGTGAAGCCGTCAAAAATGGACTCCAGAACGTCTCTGGTAATCTCAGTGTCCTCGGTGATTTTTCCCTCTATCAGCTCGCTTAGCTGGTTGGAGCTCAGGTCAACAGAGTCGTACTCAGGTATATCAAAGACCAGATTCGAAATAATGCTCGTGAGTCTGCTCACTAAAGACTGTTTTGGAGCCACCTGGCTCTGCAAATGCACAACCAGCTTTCCGTGCTGAGACGAGTCCAGGATCTTGTTGTGGTAGTAATCAATGAGCTCCTGGCGTTTGATTGTCCTCAATGTCTCAACGTCCAGCTCCCTTTTGTCAAAATCGTAGAAGCCAGATGCAATGGAGTCCCAAAACCTGCTCCTTTCCTCAGAAAGATTCTTCACCTTCTGTAGTTTCTTGGTAATCACCGCGTTCACGTGCTTTTCAAACTCCTTGTCGCTCATGGAAGACAAGTTGTGTCCGATTTTCACCAGGAACCTTGACATTCTATCGAGTAAGTAGCCAGTACTTCTCTCGCTTTGAATCAACAAACGCAGACCAAAAGTGGTTCTGGTCTGTCTGATTCCAGAAAAAACAACGTAACCAAGCTGCTCCTTGGTCCTGAGACGGTCAAAGAAAGGCTCGTGGATTATCTGCGAAACCAGCTCGGCAAGCACTCTGTCACGTTGGTCCGTGATGTAGCCGAGCTGGATAAATGTTTCCACGCACGAGTTGACGTTTTCTTCATCAACGTTTTTCTTGACAAAATGGTATTCCTCGCCAGCGGGAAGATCCAACGAACGGCCTCTCGTAAATTGGGATTCTGTGTATGAAAGGGCCTTGGTGAGTTTCGAGGCCACCAGCCGGTTGATGTGCAGAGCTTCCTGCCTGCTGTAATTTCCAATCACAAACATCTCAACAAAACAGATTCCAAACAGGTTGGACACAAAGCTCTTCAACGAGTGGAATGTCGCGGCGTCAAAACAGTCTATCTGGTCGTCTATCATCCACGAGTCCTCGTTGATCAAGGCAGAGAGCATTGGTCCAATCTGACGGAAAGGCACGGAATAGCCAAAGTTTTTTAGGTTCCGCAGCATTTTCTCCTTGACTATGTTGAACCGTTCCTCTCTAGTCTCATCCCACACGGATTCGTCATTTGTGAATTTCAGCAATGTATTGGTGACCCTGTCCAGAAGAGTGTCGAGCTTGTGCGAGTATCCACTGATGGATAAACTCAATCCAGACCTTGCAAGACCAATTTCGTGGTGCAGACCTGCAATGCTTGCAAGGTACGACACACTGTTCAGCTCGTCATCCAGCATCTCAACAAAAAGAGAGAGCAAGACGGAATTCAGTGGAGTAGAGGTGGATCCCGGAAGGTTGAATTTGAGCGTGACGCTGGATCTTGGTCCACCAAGTTTTGTGTTAACCTTGTACCAGACGCGCGAGTCTGATGAGTCGCAGATCAGTTTTGGGTAGACGATACCTTCGGACTCATCTCTTGGAGGCTCGACCAGTGAGAAGTTTGTTGGAAGAAAGATGTTGCGTTCCGGTAAACTGTATTCTGCCGGAGCTGGACCGGTGTAGATCTCTGCCAGACTCTGCAACAACAGAGGCTCGATCTTGGAAGGCAGGTACTCTGTGCCATACCATTTCTCTGTCAGCACAGGCTCGTCTTCTAAACATTCCCTGGCAATCAGCATTGCGCGGAAGTTGTCCGGTCTCAAGTAAGAGAGAATATTGGTAATTGCCTCGGGGTCGTATTTTCTGACGATCATGGTGCTCAAGAGCTTTTCTGAGGGAATTGTTGAGCGCGGCGGAATCTCCTCAATTTTGCGCAACGGGTTCTGGCCCCGGGTGTCGTAGTACTGCAGTCCATGCAGAGAGCCGGCGAGTCTGCTTGCCGATTGGCTTGCTCCCGTTTTTTGCATGAACTTGAAGCTGGTGGTGCTCTGTTCATGCAGTTCCTGGAATATCCATTTCTGAGGTCCTTCCACGTTCAGCAGGCGGATGTATTTGAACACATGCTGCAACACTTCGGCGTAGTTTTTCAGGCCTTCAGGAGTAAGGTCGATATTGACAATGAACGCCGAATATCCTGCAGAAACCGCTTCGTGGCCGCAACTGAGATTATTGGCCCATCCTTTAGCTTTGAAATGGAACAGCAGAGATCCCTCCGACTCGTGGCCTATGAGATGAGAGAGATACTTGGCTGGTTTCGAGTCCCAGTGGGGTCTCGTGTCGGGAATGGGGAACGAGAGTTGTAAAGACCGCAGCTCCATGATCGGTTTGGCACGGATCAAGTAGCCGTTGTACGTATCAGAGTCAAATGGAGAGTTTCTATAAATTGGAGAAGTCGCGTTCTTGTTAGCAATGTCTGAGAACATCTCGACGGCCCATTCTGTCATGGTGTCGAGAGACCTGTTCGAGATAATGACTAGTCTCATGATATTTGAGGAATAGTATTTTTCGTGGAACTTGAGCAGCTCTGCTCTGACATCCAAGCCCTGTTTGACGGGCTCTTCGCCCAGGGTCACCTTGTTACCCGTCGAAAAGCCACTGTACGGATGCTCCTTGTTGGTGAGCGACTTGTTGAGCTGGTGCAGTCTCCAAACGTCTGCCTGCAGGTTTTTCTTGTTTTCCGAGTCCACAGCGTTGATCTCTCTGTCCTTGCAATTTGGGTCGAAAAGCGGCGAAATGAAGAACTGTGAGAACCTGTCTAGCGCCCCGTGCATCGCCTCGTTGGCCACCTCAAAATAATAATTCGTGTGCTCGGACGACGTGAACGCATTGCTGAAGCCAGAGTTTTTGGATAAATAGGAGCTGTACTCATTTTCAGAAGGGTATTTGGAAGTGCCCATGAACAACAAGTGCTCGCAAAAATGAGCGAGTCCAGGCAACCCCTTCGGGTCCTGGAACGCACCCACGTTCACGTCCAGCGCAGCAGCCGACTTGTCTGTGGTAGGGTCAGAGATCACGAGCGACACCAGTCCGTTCGGCAGCTCGATCAGCCGGTACTGGCGGTCGTCGATGTCTGGCTTCTCAAGATCTTGGCACAACACTTTATATTGAGACATCATGCGCAGAGAACGATTTATTCGAGTGCCAGCAAGACGTCTTGAACAAAGTGTAAATCTTGAGAGCATAAAAAGAAACAGAATTTTTTAGGGAATAGGTTCGGGCAAAATAAGCGGGTCGCATTTACAGGGAAAGCTATAATGGGGCTGTTTAGACAGTGTCGTCGTCAAACATGAATCGCGAAAGTAGCGGGTTCGAGGGCGCCGTCGCGCAATATCTCTCGTCTCCCTCTGGCCTCGAAGCGTTGGTGTTACCCGCGAGCATGCTCTGGATGGAAAGAGCTACAGTCTGCAGGGAGTGCGCGGGCGACCAGCCGTCGTACAAAATATTGAGACAGATGTGGCCATTGGAGTAAATGTGGGGGTGGATCGGGATCGGATGCGATCGCACAAACTGCACCTGCGGGGGAGCGAAGGGGTAATCTTTATCGATTATAAATCGCAGACGAAAGGTGTCTGGGTAGAGCGGGTTGTCTGGGACTTTCATGTCCACATATTGCACGCTGATGTCGTCGGACGGGAGGAGCTGCAACGTTGGGCTCGACTGGAACAATTTGAGCTCTTTCAGGATCCGCGAGGAGGGATTGGGCATTGCGTAGAAAAACGGCACAATTATTGATCCCCGAAACCGCTCACGTCAGCAATAGCTCTAAAAGTTTTTATTTTTTGGTCACGTGACTAGCAGTCACGTGTACACATTTCTTTGCCCGAGGGCCCGTGCAAAGAAGGGCCTCGAAGGCGCTGTCGCAGGTCCTGCAGGTGCAAGCTACTCGAATTTGCAGGTGGCAAGCTCCACTGGCGGGAGGAGTTTGGTTCGAGGATAGCGGGTCTTAGTATTAGTCGGAATAGCCGAAGGATTGTTCGACTATACAGTATACCAGACCATGCCATCTGCACGTCGGCGCGATATTCTCGGTCTCACATACACCCCAAAAATCCGGTCTGGCCTTTGCCTGATTTTTCGCATTTCTAGGCCCTGTTACCCTCCCTTCTAAAAATAACTTCCGTATTTAGAACATTGTCTCACCCGAGACAATAACAGAGAAATACCAAATATAAATATATACACAACTCTTCATCCCCATTTTTCCATCATGAAGTCGTTCATTGTGCCACTCGTTTTCGTTCTAGCTAACATCGCACCGGCTCTGGCTACTCCTCCGGCATGTCTACTGGCGTGTGCTGCCGAGGTCGTGAAGAGCTCTTCCCAATGTTCGTCGTTGAATCAGATTGCCTGTGTTTGCAGCAATGAGTCTTCTGAGATGTCCTCTTGTTTGAAGTCCAAGTGCGGGGACGACGCAGACACCGCGGCCGACTCTTTCTCCAGTGTTTGCAAAGACGTGGGCGCCAGCGTCAGCTCCAGCTCCTCCCGCTCGGCCTCTTCCTCGAGTGCCGCAAGCTCCTCGAGCAGGGCATCCAGCACCGTCTCCAGCACCGCTGCCTCATCGAGCAGTGCCGCTCCATCGTCTTCTTCATCTGAGGCCTCTTCCTCTGTCACCACCACCTCGTCGGCTGCTCCATCTTCTTCCGCATCCAGCTCGGTCTCCGTTGCCGAGGAGTCCAGCTCCTCCACCACCTTGGCCACTTCCTCTGTTTCCTCCTCGTCCTCCGCAGCTCTTTCGTCGTCCATCGACGTGCAGGTCTCTGCGGGTGCCCCAGCTCTGGTTGCCAACGCTGCCGGCCTCGGCCTCGGTGTCTTGATCGGTCTTCTTTAGATACCCATATATTCTAGACCACATAAATAAAATACTACTACACCTCGAACCAGATATGCTACACCATTAAAAATTGTTTGTTTATTTTTGCGAAGCGCTCTGTATTGATGCTCGATATTCTTCCTCTGAAGCAGTACCAGGAGAACTACCAGGCCATTCTGGACGGCAATCCGCTGCCTTATGGCAATCTCCGCGGGAAGGTGCTCGACAGCGAGAAGTTCTGGAGAGATTACGGCGACTACGAGCCTGTCCTGCGCCAACACGTCCCGGAAAAATACCACAAATACTTCTCCACGCCCACGAAACCGCACGGGCACCGTTCTTTTGACGACTCAGTCGAGATCGGCCGTTCCTATAACCTGAGTCCTGTAAAAAAGCGCGAGCCTTCTTACGGCTTGAAGGACTCAGAAAAACTGGCGGACGACGTGTTCGACGCCGACAGAAAGATGTACGTTTCGCGAGGCGACGACGACGATCCCAGCAGGTCGCTTTTCCAGCAAACTTACAAGGTTTTGAGCTACGATCGCAGCGCGCAGGGCGAAAAACTAAACTCACTTGTGAGGAAGATTAGCACAGAGTTTGATGAGGTCAAGGACGAGAACAGGACGTTGCGGCGCGAGAACACCGACCTCCGCACAAAAATTAGACAGTTGCAGGACGACAACCACCGCATAACTGCGACGAGCGAGCTCGTGAAGAAGAAGTTCGACAAGTACTATATGGAGACGATGAAGCTGAGAGAGGTTTTGGCGGAGCTGAAAAACTCAGCCAGCTCTGCAGCTACGGCACCTGTGCCAGCGCCCGAAACCGCTTCTCCAGCCAAGCCAGAACGGCCAGCTACCTCCGCAAAAGTGGTTTCTGCCGACACCATAGACGATCAACTTGCATCCAACGAGGAGAGAATGAAACAGCTTGCTCTCACGACGCAGGAGGAGCTGGAAAAGCTTGAGGCCGAGAACTTGAAGCTGCTCAAGCAGAAGGAAGTTCTGAAACACAATGCCGACGTTCTCACTGTGATTACTGTTGGCGATGGAGTCATCAAGGTGGAACAGAAAAGACCCGAGACCCAAAAGCCAGACTCAGGCGAGCATAGAGCACCACAGGTCCAGATCAAACATCTAAAAGAAAACGGCACGCCGCCAAAACCCCCGGCCTCGTGTCCCGTCTGCTCGCCAGCTAGAAAAGTGAATTTTGATTCAGACGAGTTCAGTGATGACAGCGTGCCGCTGGACGACACCATGATCTACAAAAAGACGCACAAGAGCAATCTGCTCAACGCAGGACGCAAACACTCCTAACTCGTGGTGGATCATTAAGGTCGGTCTATGTATAATACACTACTTCTTTTTGCCCTTCTTTTTGTTTTTCTTCTTGCCTCCTGTCTCTGCCTGTTCCGACACAGGAGCCGCTGCTGGAGCAGGTGCAGTCTCTTCCTTGAACTCGACATTACTCATAATACTGGAGAATCCATCAAGATGTATGGTTTTCTTTTCGGAATTTTCGACCTTTGTCGTGGAGCTGCCTCTTGGCCCAAGAACGTTGATCATTCTGCTGAATTCCTTAGCCTTGTGCGTCTTGAAGTTCAGACAGATCCCGGTTTGAGGATTGTAGGTCTTGAGTTTGATCAACGCTTTGGCCGGCTTGCCGGTCTTGGCGGACTTCACGCGCGAGTGTGTGTATGTGATCGACACGGTTGTGTCCTCCGGGCTTGCCTGGAGCAGCTCGAGCGATTTCTGGATAAATTGGTCGCTCTGTTTAATTAGTGTCATGGACGAATATGTGAAAAAGTTGAAAACTCGATTTTGACATTCTACACTGCCATGATATTTGGCAGCTACGGTCACCAATATGTAGCGAACTGACTATTCAAATAGCAGCGTATTCCACTATCCTATAAACGGTCCCGCGGTCTTGCTGGTTCCTAATGCGGGCGAAGTCCCTATATTATCGATTCGTCGCTCGTACTCGGTGGGGTCCATGACGCTTGGCTGGTCGTCGTCGAGCGACTTCTTCTCGCTGTTGTCTCCTAGGTACGGAGGCGGATCCGATTCTGGAGTCCCCACGCGTTTCTTGGACTTTTCTAGATACGGCTTGGGTCCAAAAAATGTCTCTTCGTCAGAAGGATACTCCGGAGGCAGCTGCTCGCCCTGTTCTAGAAGAATATCATTCTTGATTAACTTTGGAGAATAGAGCGGTGGTGCGCCGATCGTTCCCTCGTTCTGGCTCTCGCAAAAACCCAGTTTCTTCACGTTGGCTTCTATGAAAACAAACCCGATCTGGCCCAGGTTCACTGAGACAGTGCACGGCCCGCCAACGGCTCCAATACACGGATAGAGCTCTGTTTTCAGGTTCTGGACGGCCTCGATTATTTTCTTTCCGTTGTGCGTCACGTAAACATTGCCGTTCGAGGCCTTATAGCCGATTCCTATCACGTCGCCTTCCAGCAGCTGGGGCAGAATAACAGGCAAGTCAGGGTCGTTGGGGAAAGGCCTGTTACTCAAGCGAAGACATCCGTCTGTCTGCACCGCAACCGAATAGGGATGCAGTCCAGGCAGCAGAAAGTTCGGATACGGTTTTGTGCAAAGACCAACAGAGACCATGCAGCGGCGGTGGTCGAAGTCGTAAAGCTTGGCCTCGAAATAGACCGTGTCGTTCTTGCGGTTTCTAATCGGCACTGGCAGGTTCAGAATGGCGCTACTCTGCTCAGAGCCGGAGAAAGAGATGTCTGTGAGGTCCTCGACGTAATAGGGCACTTTCTTGAACTGTGCCTGCGTATAATCAGGCCTCTTGGGCTGCAACAACGCGGTGGTCTCGGACGCCTCTTCAGCCTCTGAATCGCACAAGGACTGGCTCAGCTCGGAAAGTTGGTCGTAGTATGTTTCGAAATAGAAACTGCTGATGCCACGGTCTCTAATTAATAAATAAGTAGTGTCGATTTCGCCCGGGGTGTTATTAAAGCGCAGAATAGGAGGCTTTTCCTCGAAAAATCGTCTGGCCAGAACAAAGCGCAGTCTGTCCACCTTGTTAAGCGACTGGAATAGAGCCTGGTTGCGGTAGTTGGCCGGATTGTACTTCAGCACATCGCAGATCACGTTGTTCTCGTCGTCGTGAGCTCCAAGCAGCGAGTCTCTGAAGAATAAGTAATATATGAGGGTGACAAGTGCACAGACGAGCATCAGCGAAACAAGCGTGCAAAACACGATCAGGTAGGTCAGCTCGGCCTGACCCAGCCCAGATGACCCGCTCATTATTTATCAACAGTTATTCCGGACTTTAAATTATGGGGAAGAATAAAAAAACCTTACCCTACCTTTTTGTGAATCTTGTCTAATACATTCTTACACTGATCTAGATCCCTTACAAAAGCATCTCCAGCGGGTTTTCCACTATGGTTTTGAGGGCCCTGATGAACTCGCCTCCCTTGGCGCCGTCCACAGTTCTGTGGTCGAAAGTTCCCGTGATTTTGATCACGTCGTCGAACACAAAGCCGTGTGGACTGGCCTTGTCAGGCACGGCCTTCTTCTCGACGGTGCCGACGGCCAGAATAGCCGATTGTGGAGGGTTCAGGATGGAGGTGAACAGCGTGACAGCAGGGTTCATTCCCAGGTTGGAGATCGTGATGGTGCCGCCCTGGAACTCTTCTGGAGACAGCTTGTTCTCCTTGGCTCTCTTGCCGAGGTCTTTGACTTCCTTGGAGATGGTCTCAAGACCCTTGGCGTGTGCGTTTTTGACAATTGGGGTGATCAGACCCGTAGGAGTGGCCACAGCAACCGAAACGTCAACGTTCGAGAACTGTCTGATGATTCCCTCCTTTTCCATGTAGTAGGCGTTGGCCTCAGGAACTCTTTCACAGGCCTTGGCAATGGCCTTGATCAGCAGGTCGTTGACTGAGAGCTTGTATCTGTCGTTGGCAGCAGCGTTCAGAGAGGCTCTGAGTTTGAGCAGTTTCGAGACAGACATAGTCGAGGAAACGATGTAGTCTGGAGACGTTTGCTTCGACTCGGTCAGTCTCTTGGAGATGACCTTTCTCATGGTGGTCAATGGAATATCCTGGTAAGTGGCTGCTGCTGGGGCTGATGGGGCGGCAGGGGCCTCTGGAGCTGCTGGCTTGTAGTTTTCGACATCCTTGGCCACGATTCTTCCGTTTGGACCAGTACCCTTAATCTGCTTGAGAGAAATGCCTTTCTCCAAAGCAATGTTTTTGGCCAGTGGAGAAGCGAAGATTCTGCCAGATGGAGCAGGAGATGACTTTTTGGCCTGCTGGGATTCCTTTGGCGCTTCCTTTGGTTCCTTCTTTGGAGCAGGGGCCTCTTCCTTTGCTGGCTCGCTTGCGGCTGGAGCACCTGCATCGCCGGCGTCTGCGGCGGTGAAACCCTCAAACGCAGCAACGTCGCCACTCTCCTCGACGTACACGGCCACCGGCTTTCCAACAGGAATGTCTTGGGTTCCGTCTGGAACAAGGATTTTAGCCAGGAACCCCTCTTCCTGGAACTCAAAGTCCATGGATGCCTTATCGGTCTCGACCTCGGCAATGGACTCGCCCGGCTGTAGAGCATCTCCAACCTTCTTGTGCCACTTCACGATGTTTCCTTGGGTCATGGTTGGCGACAACGCTGGCATGGTGATGACGGTGTGCTCTGGGAATTTGGAGGAATAGTATCTTGCTAGGGCTGCGAATCTCAGCATTGGGGCTCTGGAGAGCCTGACTGCAGGACGCGAAGCCAATCTAAGCGTGGCAATGGCAGACATTTTATAGCTGGTAGGTGACGTTATGAGCAATTGCCTCGAATTAGGACTATTCAAATTCAATCAGCTGCTGTTATTTTTTCCTCGCCGTAAAAAATCGTTTTTCGCGGATCGGTCTTTTCCTTTGCCTTTTGCTGGCGTCGATCGACTGGGTGGGGTCGATTGTAATTTTTTTTCACCCATTTTTTCAACTCTTCGAACACTCCTCATCATGAACGCCGGCCTGAACCTGTCTGAAGAGTCCAAAGAGAGAATCTCCAAGATCCTCGACACCACTAAGACCATCGCCCACTACGGATGGATCCCATTCATCATTTACCTGGGATGGCAATCCACCTCCAACAGACCAAACCTCATTAACTTGCTTTCTCCGCTGCCAACTGCCTGAGTGAATAAATTGTTTATGCAACTACGCTGCCTGTCTATAGATATGTATCTAACATGTCACAGATCGTTTGGAACGTTTTCGTGTACGGAAGCCCCACCACGTTGTAGTAGTCTCCATTTATGCCTCTCATCATCAAGGCGCCCGAGCCCTGGATCTTGAATCCGCCTGCCACCTGGTGGCCCTCGCCGCACTCGCTGTATTTTCTTACAAACTCGTCGCTCACAGACTTTTCCATAATAATCTCTGTGATTTCCGTGAATGTCTTGATCTTGCACCTGTCTGGCTTTCCTCGTGTGCTGGCGTCACTCAACAGCATAACGACTCCTGAAATAACGCGAACAGGCTCGTTCGAGTCGCGCATCTTGCAAATTGCCCGATAGTTTTCCTCCTGTGTCTTTGGCTTCTCGTAGATCACTCCTTCGTTCTCGACAACTGTATCGGCCGAAAGGAGTAGCACGTTATCTGTTTTCCCTTCCTTTTTCAATTGATCCCAAACAGCCAAGCATTTGCCTCTGGCGGTCTCTGCAACGTACTCTTCTACCGTGTAATCTAGCTTTGATAGATTTTCCTCAAAATGAGACGGCCTGATAACAGGACAGAACCCGAGCATGTTCAAAATCTCCTGGCGGCGCGGAGACGTGGAACAGAGATAAAAGGAGTAATTTGAGAGCTTATCGTACACGGGATGCTCAAATCTAGTTGCCATTGTGATAAGCTTTATTTCTCTATTTGCTTAAAATTATACAACCTTACACCCTCGCTACAGAGCACTGAGATCGTAATCGATATTATGCTGTTTGAGTTTTTGGAGTCTCTTCTCGTTCTGCTCCTGGTACTTCTTCTGCAGCTTTTCCCACCTGACCTTGGATTTAGGCTTGTCGTTCTTGAGTTGCGCAATCTTGCTCCACGGCACCGGCTTGTACTTGGAGTTGGCTCCCTGGAAAAGGTTCTCGTGCACCTTTTCAGCAGGCACAACGGCGCATTGGAGTAGATGTTCAAACAGCAGATAGTTGTTCATGGTTTCTGCAGCGATCTTGGCCACTTCTGCGTGCTCGAACTCGATAAAAGCGTAGTGTTTCGACTTTCCCGTCTTTTTGTTTCTCGAGAGCCTGAGTCTGGTAATCTCGCCAAACTGGCTGAAATACTTCTTCAGTTCCTTTTCCTCAAATCCATGAGGCAGCCTACCCACATATATCACACCGTGCTTGGATTTGCTGCTGGATTTCGAGGTGCTCTTGTTACTGGTATCAACAGGCTTGATCACTGTGTGCACCGTGTGCTTTGACTTTGTGACGGTGTCTTGTTCTTTGGTTTCCTCGTCGTCAGCAGACTCAAAGCCCTCGAGCTCCTCAGCGTCGTCTGAGCTGTCGCTGTCACTAGGAAGCTCAATTTCGTCCTTTTCAAGTTCAGATTTAGCTTCCTCTTTCTTTTGCTCCGGCCTCGACTCATCTTTCAGCTCTTGGCTGACCTTCTTGGTACGGGTTCTGGTCAGGATTGGCGAGCGCGAGGGAACCTTCTTCGAAGGCGGGGTGGACACAGCTTTACGAGCCATACTATAATTCCTAGAAAAATATCTTCTAAAAATTTTTTTGATCTGAGATTAGTGGTGTACAGATGGAGGGAGAGGTTTTTGTTGGGCGAGCGAGCCTGGTCTGTGAAGTGGCCAAGCCCAAGGAAGCTATCGAAGAGGGCACCTTTCACCCAGTACCTTGCTCTCGGTAACAGAAGACAGTTTCCGGCGCCAAACAGCGGAATTTGTCGCTTGTTACAAAATCATCAGACACGATTTTTTTAACCTGATTAAGTAACTTATACGAGTACCAGATAAGAAAAAAAACACGGACCAAAATCTTTTACAAAAACTTGTATCATGTCAAAAGTCTTCACAGCTGAGGAGGTCGCCCAACACAACACTAGAGATGACCTGTATATCATATACAAGGGCAAAGTCTACAACTGCAGCGAATACTTGGATGAACACCCGGGAGGAGAAGAGGTGATCATGGACTGTGCCGGTACAGATGCTACAGAGCCGTTTGAGGATATTGGACACTCGGAGGACGCTCACGAGATTCTGGCTAACCTCGAAGTTGGCGAGTTGAAAGGCGGCGTCCCTGCCAAGCCTGTTGTGTCTGCTGCATCTTCGTCGTCGTCCGACAGTTCTTCCTTGCCTCTTGTTGCCCTAGCCGGCCTTATTCTTGCCGTGGGGGCCTTTTTGTTCCTTAGAACGTGATCCTGTGGTTGAGTGTATGTTGGAGGCGACGTCATAAGACGCCTATAGTTTGTTGAGCAGATTATAGGTCTAATAAATTAATTTCTATATTAGCTGATCTTCCTGATCAGAGCATCTTTTAAGGAATCTGGCCGAGGTGGGCCCTTGGGGTTGCTCAGAGACACTCTCGCGAGCCGGATCTTAGTCTTTCCGCTTGTACTTACAAATCCCTGGGATTTTATTCGTCGAGATCTGGTGGTTACCCGGACATGTCAGCGGAAGCTCGTTGGCTAAACCATTTTGAGACGACTATCGGCCAAACTCAAAGCACGAGGTATGGGCCCTATTCAGAGCAACCACCTTCGTATATGTCTTCAGATCATGGGCATGCAGTAACTGCTGTTTGCGAATTTTCCCGCAACGTCTGACCATGGCTTAGACAGACCCGTCGATCGACCGTTTTTGGGCCCCAAACAATCTTGTTCAATGCAGACGATGCATTCCCAAAGAAATAAGCAGGCATTGTTTTCGCATCAGGTATATTCTGAAATTCCCTTGTTTTCGCATCACGCATTATTTGGCGATACTCAATTCTGGCCAAATACTTCGCTCAACGTTAAATCGGACCAAGCTACCTAGTATTTTTGGCTGTGTAATTTTATTTTTTTACTATTCATATAATCTTCATCACTAGTGCCTACCGATGCTTCCCTCACTTCTGACTTTCCTGGCGTTGTTGGTCGGGATACTTGGTTTGGAGGATGAACACGTGCTGGAAAACGACAGATCGTTTCAGACTTGCGCTTATGTCGCCAACTACGAGAATTCCAAGTTGTTTTTCATCTCGCAGCATTTCACTCCTGAGATTACAGTCAAATTCCAAAACGTGCCTGGTGCCTCGGTTGACACGCTTTTGATTTCCGGCGGCGATCTGGAGCGTGTGAAGCTTGATCCGTCGCCGATGATCAAGGTTTGCGACGAGAGCGCCATCAAGAAGAAGCTGTGCACGTATCCGTCTCCTGACCAGCTGAACTTGCGCATGACGCTCGACGAACTGATCGACAGTGAAGAGTTCGAATTTCCGATCGAACATTACAAGTTTCTTCCATCTGATTTACCGGACAATAAGCACAGATTCGAGATCAAAAAGACGGCCATTTACTGCGTGATCTTCACCGCTCACGATATTCCTGCTGATGCTGGAAATCTGCGCGTTGTGGTTGACTGGAAACAGAGTTTTGGTAATCTCTTGGTCTCTGACTACCACTATCTGTACTGGGACTTTACGCTTTTCCTGTCCTATGTGATGCTTTTTGGCCTTTTCGCCGCATACTTGTACCGCAAAGTGCGCCTGGACAAAACCAATGCCATTTTGTCGAACTCTATCTGGTTCAAGCAGTTCACAATCCAGGTTAAGCTTTTGTTTTACATTGCCGGCACCGCGTTTGGTTTCTTCAGCTCTGTCATCATCTACTCGCAGCTCAACAAGTACGGCTACGGATATTACGGCAGTTTGAGTATGATCCTTATGAACGCCTGTATGCTCACTTTCAGCGCGACATTCACGGTATGGATCGTGTACAACTGCCTAATCATCTCCTCTGGTTTCCTGTTCTTCAGCAACATGAAGAGCCCGAAAAAGCTGAGAATCTTTAAAGCCCTATGCGCTTTCCTATTCCTGCAGCTTCTTCTGTTTGTTGTCGAAGAGTCGTCGGTGTATTCTATTCTTGGAGGCAGGGCCTCTTTCCTCAGTGACTTTATTTTCATGCAACTGGTTGTTGTGTACTTTCTCTGCTGCTACCACGCATGGCAAACTCACAGACAGCTTACCAACCGGAGTTTGCGTAAAAAACTGGTGCTCACTTTTGCTCTGCTCACAATCATGAGTCTGGTCGAATTAATTTTGAGAGGACGAGTGCTCTATGATTACGTGAACGAGCTCTTCCTCGAAATGGCCAATGTCACCACCACGGCCTACGCTCTTAATTACCTCATCACCATTGCCCTTGTGCTGATATGGAAAGACACCAACCTGCAAAACGGCGAGCTTCTGGCGAAATAGACATTGAACGTACAGTAATTGATAAACATTCCGACGAGCGTGGCGTAGCAGTTATCCAATCACGGTACTAAATACTTTCCCGAATAGTTCCATTCCGTGTGAAGTAGCCTGATCTTTGCGGGCTTCGAAATCACGCAGTAATTGCAGCATGTTAGGCGACTGTTGCAATGTCGTTTGCTGTGGCCCAGTCGTACTGCAAAACTCTGTGTATGCCATGGAATAGCAGCCACCATGGACACTCCTTCTACTTCTGCAGAACCACAATCACATTACTCGGTGAATCACCACGTTTGAGATCTCTCAACGCCCATGCCACCTCCCGATTGTTGTCCGTGCTACTGGTGTACGGATGTCGTCATCAGATCTCGTTCCTCTCGTATACCGAAAAAAATTAGCTGCAATTTTTTATATAAACAGTCAATCACAATCGGATCATTTGGCATACATTCTTTTGGCCTTTTCTGAAAAGATGGAGTCTCTGACCAACAATTTTTCGACTGTGAACTCGACTTCAGTGATCGATGCCATCAAGACGCTCGACTATGTTAGCCTGAAGTCAGCTGTTTTTTCTGCCTGGCAACAGACTCCCTGGTGGCAGATAGTTGCCATTACCATCGCTTTCATTGTGGCCTACGACCAGATAGCCTACCAGATATACAAGGGATCTATTGCTGGTCCGCGTTTCAAGGTTTGGCCCGTTATCGGCCCATTTCTGGAGTCTTTGGATCCTAAGTTTGAGGAGTACCAGAGCAAATGGGCTTCTGGACCATTGTCTTGTGTTTCGATTTTCCACAAGTTTGTTGTTATTGCTTCCACCAGAGACCTTGCTAGAAAGATCTTCCAGTCGCCAAAGTACGTCAAGCCGTGTGTTGTTGATGTTGCCGTCAAGATTTTGAGACCATCGAATTGGGTCTTCTTGGACGGTAAGGAACACTCGGAATACAGAAAGGGACTGAACGGGCTTTTCACGAAAAGCTCTTTGGAGTTATACATTCCAGACCAAGAGAAAATCATGGACAAATACATCAACTTGTTTGCAGACATGACCAAAGACGAGCCAACTGTGTTTTTCCCGGTGTTTAGAGAGGTGATGTGTGCCATTTCTTTGAAGACGTTCTGCGGCGATTACATCACCGATGCTCAGATCAAGGAGATTGCTGACAACTACTATTTAATCACCGCAGCCTTAGAGCTTGTCAACTTCCCTATCATCATTCCATACACAAAGACCTGGTATGGAAAGAAAATCGCTGATATGACCATGAAAATTTTTGAAGGATGCGCACAGATGGCTAAGGACCACATCGATGCCGGTGGAGAGCCAAAGTGTGTGATGGATGCCTGGGTGAAGGTCATGAAGGAGGCCAGAGACAGTAAGGATAAACAGTCTTTGGACGCCAAGATCTTGATTAGAGAGTTTTCCAACAGAGAGATCTCCGAGGCCGTGTTCACCTTCCTGTTTGCTTCCCAGGACGCTTCTTCCTCTCTTTGCTGCTGGCTCTTCCAGATCGTCGCTGACAGACCAGACGTTATGAAAAAAATCAGAGAGGAACAGCTGAGAATCAGAAATGGAAACCCATACGAGCCTCTGACCGGTAAGCTGATCGACGAGATGAAGTACACCAACATGGTTGTCAGAGAGACGTTGAGATACAGACCACCTGTCCTCATGGTTCCTCACGTTGTGAAAAAGGCCTACCCTGTCAGCGAAAACTACACCATTCCTAAGGGAGCCATGGTGGTGCCAACTTTGTACCCGGCTCTGCACGACCCAGAAGTTTACGAGAATCCTGACGAGTTTGTGCCGGAGAGATGGGAAGAGGGCTCGCCTGCGTGGGCCGCCACGAAGAACTGGCTTGTGTTTGGTAGCGGTGTGCACAGATGTCTGGGACAAACCTATGTGCTCATGACGTTTACTGCTTTCATTGGAAAGGCTGCTATGTTCCTGGACTTTGATCACAAAGTCACCGAGTTGAGCGAGCAGATCAAGGTGTTTGCCACTATTTTCCCTAAAGACGACCTGATCATGCAATTCAGACGCAGAGACCCTACCGTGGTTGAGTAGTTGCCATATTTATGTACCTGTTACACAATCTATACATCCTTACACGGTCCCCGTCTCAAATCAGCTATCTGATAAGTTTTTTTTTTTTATGTCACGATTTTTTATTTTTTTTCAATCCCCGGCTCCCGACTGCATTTCACGTGACCTTTCGTCACCAGCCCTGTGCACCGCCACCCAAACCGCCCAAAGCCCGCCAATAAAACCCGTTCATATAATAAGCGACACATACAAACTTTCGGGCACTAGCCTCAGTGTGGCTTCTTTCGCGGAGAAGCAGATCTAGAGAGCTAAAAAGTTTTATATTTGCAAACCGCAGCTTTCTAGTGCTATTCATGGCTTCTGTCACTCTTCAACAGGCGTTCGCACAGGTTGCAGTCGCCTTGCAATCCGAGTCTGGGTTCAAGGCCTATTCTGTTGATCCAGTGCAGAAAACTCCGCAAGTCGAGTCCTTGTCGGCTAATGACTGTCTCGACTTTATCGAGGACTCTCAGGCCACTGTGCTGGGACTCCATTCCGATGACTTGCTCAAGCAATTGCCTGTCATATCCCACTCCACGCAGAAATTCATCATCAATTCTGCTATCACTAATGACGACTACTCTGTTGTTTTGGCATTTAAGGATCTTGGAATTCCTATTTTGATTTCTTCCAACCCACAAGAATCGCTTGACTTTTTCATCCTGTCATACCTGGTTTCGAAGTTCACAGAAAGCACCGTGCTCCATTTTTACCTGGACCAATCTCAGGGCTTCAAGTCGTATCCTGACTCTGATATCGCCAAGGTGTACACCAGTTTTGAGGGCCAGGACCTCGATTCTGCGTTTGGTGCTCTCAAAAACCTCACTGGCCACTCCTACTCGGAGTTTGAATTCTTGAACTCTTCGTGGTTCTCAAATTATGACCAGATCCTGCTCTTACTGGGCAACCAGAACGTTCTGGGCTCTGCTCTTCCGTCTGGCGTTGGTCTTATTTCCGTCAAAGTCTACAGACCGTTCAACGTTGCAAAACTGGGCAAGCTGGTCTCGTCGTACTCCGGCGTGCTGCAAATTTTAGAGCAGAGTTCTGTGCAGCTAGACTTCCAGCCGCTTCTGCTGGACATTTTGGACCTGTTGCCGCAGTTTTCGTCGGTCATATCCAGCCAGTTGCTGAAGATCGACTCGTCGAACGTCGACGACGTGCTCAGTGACCTGTTTGCCAATTCCGAGCTGGAAGAGCCGGTGCAGAACATGACTTTGGGAAAACCTTTCAAATCTGTCTCTGCCACCGTCTCGCGCTCGTCCTCACTCTCGGAGGACATCTACGTCAGACTACTGCGCCAGGCCGTTCCTAACCTCTCTGTGCTGAACAATATTGTACTCAATCCGTCGCCAGAGTTTGCTTTCGGTAAATTCTTGTACGAGGATGAGCAGAGAAATAAGCTGATCACTCTTGTTGAGAACAATCTTGGCGAGTTTGCTGGATCTGACCTCAGCGACAGGCTTGCCGCGTGGCTGATAAAGGCCAAAGAGGGCGACGAGGCCGACGGCACAGAGCTGGCTGCTGAGCTGGCCCGGTCCAAGGCCCCGGTGGTCAAAGACATTCTGGCCTTGAAGGAATATCTGACCATCAAGACGAGCTGGCTGATAGGTTCCGACAAGTGGTGTTTTGACCAAGGACTATCGACGCTGCACCAGGTGCTCAAGACCAACAAGAGAGTGAAGCTGCTGATCATTGACTCGGATTCGTCGCTCAACAGAAAACAGGGCAAGAAGAACGCCGGGTTGTATGCGATGAATTACGGCAACTCGTACGTCGCGTCGGTGGCTCTGTACTCGTCGTACTCGCAAACGCTGACTGCGCTTTTGGAGGCCAACAAGTTCGCCAACGGCCCGGCCATTGTGCTGGCGTACCTGCCGCACTACGACGACCATCTGGAGATCCTCAAGGACACCAAGAGCTCTGTCGACACCGGCTACTGGCCGCTCTACAGATACAATCCGTTCCTGGAAAACGAAGAGGACCAATTCCAGCTGGACTCGTCGTTCATCAGAAACGAGCTCAAGGAGTTCCTCGACCGAGAAAACAGGCTCACGATGCTGGCTGCCAAGAGCCCGAAACTCGACTTCAACCTCAAGTCGTACAACAATATGGTCGAGAAGAAGATGAACGAGAAGTCCAGAGACGCGTTCAGCAAGATGCTGGAGAATCTGAGCGGCGAGCCATTGACGATCGCATTTGCGTCCGACGGAGGCAACGCCGAGAACCTGGCCAAGAAGATGGGCAGAAGGGGAGCCGCCAAGGGCCTCAAGATCAAGCTTCTGGCCATGGACGATTTTTCTCTGGACGACCTGGCCATGGAGACGAATGTTGTTTTCATCACGTCCACCTCCGGCCAGGGAGAGTTCCCAACGAACGGTAAATTGTTCTGGGAGGCTCTGAAATCCAGCACGATCGACCTTGCCAACCTCAAGTTTTCCGTGTTTGGTCTGGGAGACTCGAAGTACTGGCCAAGAAAGGAGGACGCTCATTACTACAACAAGCCGGGTCAGGACCTGTTCAAGAAGCTGACTCTGCTGGGCGGCAACGTTCTCGCCGACTTGGGGCTCGGAGACGACCAGGACGCCGACGGCTACAACACCGGCTACAACGCCTGGGAGCCTAAGGTCTGGGAGGCCCTGGGAGTGTCTGTGGAAAACGCAGACGAGCCTCCGCCAATCACGAACGAGGATATCAAGATCAACTCCAACTTCCTCAGAGGAACCATTGCGGAAGGGTTGCAGGACGCCAGCACGGGTGCCATTTCTGCTTCCGACCAGCAACTGACCAAGTTCCACGGTATTTATATGCAGGACGACCGAGACGTGAGAGAGCAGCGCAAGAAGGAAGGCCTGGAGCCAGCGTACGCGTTCATGGCGCGTGTGCGTCTTCCTGGAGGCGTTGCGACGCCGGACCAGTGGCTCAAGATCGACGAGCTGTCGAGCACCAACGGCAACGGCACCTTCAAAATCACCACCAGAGCCACGTTCCAGCTGCACGGCGTGATCAAGTCGAAATTGAAGCCCACCATCAAGGGCATCAACACCGCTCTGATGGACACGCTTGCTGCGTGTGGTGACGTGAACAGAAACGTCATGTGCTCTGCTCTGCCTTCGAACCAGCACCTGCACTCGCAGCTGGTCGAAACGTCCAAAATCATCTCCAAACACCTGCTACCATCGACCACCGCATACCACGAGCTGTGGCTCGACGACCTGGATCTCGAGAGAGGCATTGAGGGCGGACCGAGAAAAATCAAGGTGGGTGGCGACTCTATCCAGGACACTGAGCCGCTCTACGGCCCTACGTACCTGCCAAGAAAGTTCAAAGTTGTGCTGACTCTTCCTCCGTACAACGACGTGGACGTTTATGCGCACGACATAGGACTCATTGCCATTGTCGAGAACAACAACATCATCGGCTACAACATGCTGGTGGGCGGCGGAATGGGAACCACACACAACAACACCAAGACGTACCCAAGAACGGGCTCGATGTTTGGTTTCTGTCCGGTGGAAGACATCCACATCGTGTGCGAAAAAGTGATGATTGTCCAGAGAGACAACGGTGACAGAAAAAACAGAAAACACGCGAGATTGAAGTACACGATCGACGACATGGGCGTGGACGTGTACAAGAGCAAAGTCGAGGAGCTGTGGGGAAAGAAGTTCGATGCTCCGAAACCGTTCAAGATCGACTCGAACATCGACTATTTTGGCTGGTGCAAGGATGAGGTCGGACTCAACCACTATACCTGTTTCATCGAGAACGGCAGAATCGAGGACACCGTGGAGGCGCCTCAGAAGACAGGTTTGAACAAGATAGCGCACTACATGAGGGAGCACGGTTTCGGTGAGTTCCGGCTGACCGGAAACCAGCACATTCTGCTGTCGAACGTCCCTGACGAGCACCTGAGCGCGCTCAAGGAGATGATGAAGGAGCACAAGCTGGACAAGACCAACTTCTCTGCGCTGAGACTGTCGTCGTCGTCCTGTGTGGCCCTGCCAACGTGTGGCCTGGCCATGGCCGAGGCCGAGAGATACCTGCCTGTGCTGATTTCGAAGCTGGAGGCAGAACTCGAGAACCTAGGTCTGAGAAACGACTCCATTGTGATGAGAATGACGGGATGTCCTAACGGATGTGCCAGACCGTGGCTTGCGGAGGTCGCGCTCGTTGGAAAAGCCCCAGGCACCTACAACATGATGCTTGGTGGAGGGTACAAGGGAGAGCGTCTGAACAAGCTGTACAAGACCAACGTGGACGAGCAGCAGGTGCTCGACATCCTGGTGCCAATGTTCAGAAGATGGTCGCTGGAGAGATACGAAGGAGAGCATTTCGGAGACTTTGTGATCCGTGCCGGGTACATCAAGCCAACCATCGAGGGCAAGACTTTCTGGGACGATCTGCCAGAGGATCTCTAGGATAAATTATTATATAAAGAAAATTGATGCGGTAGATATTATACAGCGGGTGTGGATGTCGGAGTTTCGAGCTGTCGCAGCACTTTGAGCAGGGTCAGTTGGTCCAACGGCATCTCGCGTTCGAGCTCCAGGATGTCTCGAATCTTGATATCCCAGAACTTGCGCAGGATCTTGTTCAGTCTGTTTTTCACCTTGAGGCTGATTTCCTCGGCCTGTTTGTCGCCCGCCTGTCGCAGAAGCTGTTCTCTGCGCGCGGTCTCTCGTCTGAACCGCTGAATCAGCCGCTGCTTGTGCGCTTTCGATAATCGGGGCGGCCCTGAAGAAGGCATTGATATTATATAAATGTTTATATTAATGTTTATATTATTTATTCTTTCTTTCCCTTGCACTACCAAACATAGTGGCGAAAAAAATCCAACTCGAATCCAACACTAGTAATCAAAATGGTTTTGGAGGCATGTATGATAGTCATTGACAACTCAGAGTATATGAGAAATGGCGACTATCTCACATCGCGGTATCAGGCCCAATTGGACACGGTGGAACTGATTTTCAGACGCAAAACCAACGCCAACCCAGAGAGCACTGTGGGACTGATGACCATGGCCGGGGAGTCGCCGCGGGTGATCAGCAACCTCACCACGGAGTACGGAAAAGTGCTCAGCGGACTGCATCAGAGCCGTATAGAGGGACAGAGCAGGCTTGTGGACGGTATTCAGGTGGCGTGCTTGGCATTGAAAAATCGACAGAACAAGGCACAGAAGCAGCGTGTGATTGTGTTTGTGGGGTCGCCAATTACAGAGAACGAGGCTGATCTGGATAAACTGGCCAAGAGGCTGAAGAAGAACGGCATATCCATTGATTTCATCAACTTCGGAGAGCAGCAGATCAACACTGAGAAGCTCGAGAGGTTCATTTCGCTGGCCAATAGCAATGACTCGTCGCACCTGGTCACTGTGCCTCCTGGCCCAAATCTCTTGTACGAGCAGGTGGACCGGTCTGCCCTGTTCCAGGAAGAGGGAGGCGCGTCCGGAGGCATGGGCATGGGAGACGAGTTTGGCTTCGACGACCCAAACATGGACCCCGAGCTGGCATTGGCGATCAGATTGTCGCTGGAAGAGGAGCGTGCCAGACAGGAAAGAGAACAGGCGCCGGCAGAGAGCAACCTAGAAGCCGTCAAAGAAGAATCGAAGGGTGACGATAAGATGGATGAATCCAACTAATGAGAAAAAAAATTAAGCCGCATCATGTTGCTCCAGCGCGTAGATTGAGGATAAAATAGAACCGGATCCGCTTTTTTCTTGGTCATTTGGATCTCGTACTTCACTTTGCTTTCGTCTTCAGCCTATAAGATGCTGGATGCTGGTTATAAACGAAACTCTTCCAGTAACAAGTTCGACCAGGCTAGTCCTCGGTAAGTTTTGGCAGCGGTATCCACATGCTAACAAAGCAAGACACGACAATGTCAGATCGGCACTCTCTCCAACAAAGGAGAACCCCAAGAGCTCGTCTTCGAAGAGCCAGTATATTGGCTACCAACAAGCGCTACAGCAAGAATATTCCTATCTTATTTCTATGCAGAACAAGTGCTTATTTGCAGTCCCTTTGACCAAGGAAACGTTTCTGGAGGCATACAGCAAAGGCAAATGGAATCTCTCCACTGTTCCATGTCCGTCGTGCTATGCCAACACCACGCTCCTGAGACCTCCAGAGGCGTACAACGAGGCGAAAAGACTAAAGGCCGTCGACTCATATTCGGGCCTGCCCCATTGGGATAATACACAGAGATTTAATTCACTGCTCACAAAAACTATGAACATGTTTGAATGCAATGGAGCCTCCATCAGCTTGATTGACACAAGGTACCAAATGGTCAAGTTCCAACACAACCTGGGTTTTAAAGAGTGTGCCAGAACGGTTTCCATCGACGCCCATGCTATCCTTTCTGCTGGATTCTTTGCTCTGACCGATGCTTCCCAGGACTGGAGAACCGCCAGCAACCCGCTGGTCAAGGGTCCGCCAGGTATCAGGTACTACGTTGCTGTTCCGCTCGCTACTGCTTCAAAGGATGTCATTGGCACGTTTGCCATTTTTGACGCCTTTCCACGGACCAAAATCGAGGAGAACACCATTTCTATTATGCAACAGATCGCTGCAGAGATTATGGAGTATCTAGACGAGGTGCATGTCTCGGTGGCCGACACGAGCACCACGGTCCAGTGCAGCTCCGTAACCTCGCCAACGTCTGCAGAAAACACAAAAATCATGCTAAAGAAGTATGGCAGAGCTACTAGCAGTGACATGTTGGGGTCCATCTACGAGAGAGACGGGTCGGGAAGTCGCTATCAGCAGCACAGTCATCTGAGATTCAGCAAATACAGCACACCGCTGGGAGACTTGATTGACCTGAACGTTTGGAGAAGTCTTCTGGGCTGCATGAATGCAGTCTCTGCCTCCAAAATGCTTTCGCACATACTTATGGAGAGACTGGGCTTCAACTGTGTTTACGTGATGAACATCAGAGTCACCGAGCTATGCAGAATCAACTCCGACTTGTTCCCCAAGGAGAACGAGATTGAGAGCGAGACATACAAATTCAAAGATATGCTGCAATCAGTGAGTGACGAGAACATCAACATGAAGCTTCTTGGCGGAGAAGGGTATCCAGAGAATTTTAATGTGGCCACTTTCCAGCCCAACTTCCATTACAAGGCGTTCAAGTCGGACTTTGGAATTATCTACGACTCCCGCGACAGCAAGGCCAAGTACCACTCGGGAGTTTGTATGCCGTTTTTCCGCAAGACTCCCAAACTGGTCCGGAGACGCAAAATGAGCAAGAGCCAGCGCTCCTCGGCAAGGAACCGCGATGAGACGTTGCAGCTGTACCACAAGTCCGGGGGCTGTTTGATCACGTGCTTCAGCACCGCGAACAAAGATTTAAATGATAGAGAAATTGGTTACATTTACGGCTGTGCTTCGATTCTCCGCAGGCTCTACTTTATGAACTAGTCGACATAAGATAATATACATGTTTTTCTTTTAGAGGTTTGTGGCGAGATCGCGGAGCTTGATCTTGTTCGGGTTCTTTGGGTCGGCGACAATGATATTGTTGAGAATCAGGTATCGAATGAGCGGGTCGTCTTTATTGTCCACCTCCAGCAGCTTCGAGTTCCCGGTGTTCGTGATGGAGTTGTTAAGCAGAATTTCCAGCAGTTTGAGAAATTTCTGTTTTCTTTCGTCCAGCTCCTCTTCCGTGAACAGTGCCTCGAATTCTTTGCGCAGGATATAATCCACAATAAGCTTTTTCGATATTTCGATTAGTTTTGTAGATCTGTCGGCCAGTTTTGCCTGTTTCTGTAAATACGCGTCTCTGATGTCGTCTGCAACTGTGTGGCTCAGCAGTTGCTGTTTCTTGTCCATTTCCTGCTGTATGCGCTCCTCCAGCTCACTTTTCAGAATATCAAACACTGCATTGGTGTTTGCCATGTCGTCTGCGCGGCTCTGAAGCTCTTTGTTGGAGCTGGCGATTTCCGCGAGCGACTTGTTGACGGCTTCTAGTTGTGTGCTTAGTGTGTTTTGCGCCAGCGAGAGCCCGATCAGGTCGTTTCGCGGCGGGTGGAACGGGACTTTCGCTAGCGTGTCAGTCAACGCGATCTGAGACGCTTTCGGCGAGTCGCCCGTGTTCTGCTGCCTAAACAGTTCCAGCTGCTTCTGGGCGGCCTTGAGTAGCCGTTTCTTGAGAACTATTTGACTCTCCAGGTTTTTTTTGTACGCTGTGTCGTACTCGGGTGTCAGCTCGATGTCAGACATGAGAAATAATTATTTTGGTGAAAACTGGAAATTCATTGTAAACACAGATCGACTGTATTGAAGCAACGGGGCCTGGATGGGTGGTCAGGGCAACCAGGCTTGCGGTTCAGATGCGGGCCAATGGTGCCAATGGTGCCAACGGCTAGAGAAGCTATTCGGGTCCACGTAGTGTATCAGCAGTCCGACAATTTGCAGAGAGCGCCTGTTGTACTAATGGATGCACACTGGACATTAAACACTCCAACCCCCAGATTTGAGCTCTTTAAGTATATGTCTTCAGTCCACCAGTGGAAAATCCGTCGCGTCGAAAATATTTATCTATGGACGCTAAACAGAACGATAAAGAGGTCTCGCTCTACTTAGGAAATTTGGATCCCAAAGTCGACGAGACGCTTCTATACGAGCTCTTTGTTCAATTCGCGCCCGTCAAGAGCATCCGGTTGCCGAAAGACAAGGTGCTGCGCAGACACCAAGGCTACGGGTTTGTTGAGTTCTTCAATGTCAAGGACTGCGAATACGTGCTCAATATATGCTCAGGACTTAGTCTCTACGACAAGGTGCTGCGTGTGAAGAAGCTGCTTGGAGGCCAGACTGATGCTCCCGAGATAGACGAAGATATAGGGCCGGTGGTGTACGTCGGGAATCTGGACAAGCTAGTCGACTCTGGAAGTATCAGTGCTACTTTTGCGAACTTCGGAACGTTCCGCAAGCCGCCGCAGGTTGTTTCTGGAGAGAAAAGCAACCACGCCTTCTTATACTACACAGACTTCGAGTCCAGCGACGAGGCGATCAAAGAGATGAACGGCAAGATAATCATGAATCGGCCAATCAAAATGGACTACGCCTACAAGAAGGACTCCAAGGAGAAGCACGGAGACCGTACCGAGCGTCTTTTATACGAAAAGGCCAGGGAGAATAATTTTGAGCTGGAGCAGCTGAAAAAACGGTGAGCACTCGAAAAAAGATTTATTTTTTTTCAATGAGTGAAATAGATTCAAAGCTCCTTCAACAGCTAGACGAGCCTTCCAGGCAGGAGGTGGCTGCCTTCATTCAGCAGGAGTCCTCCAAAATGAAGATCCAGAGCTCTGTGACCAGTTTCACCGACAAGTGTTTCAAAAAGTGCGTGTCCACGATCGACAACGGGAATTTGAGCAACTTCGAGGCCAACTGCATGAACGACTGTTTGAACCGTTTCCTGGACACCAACATTAAGATTGTTGAGATGTGAGTATCGGAACATGCTATACTAACGATAAGACTCCAAAAGCTGCAGAAATGATTATTTCCCTGTATAAAGTAATAAACAGACTGTTGTATTATATGTCTGGAGCTGGAGGAATAGAGCGGATTCGCTGACGGGAGGGAGTGATCACAGACAGACAGCGAATTTGTCTCTTGGTGTTTGCCCTAGACATGAAGTTGGGCCCTCTGCTTGCGTAAGCTTGGCTGCTAATATACGATCCCTGCTTATCGCAGAAAAACTGATTACGTCTCTGCGTTCTCTACTAGCTCGTGTCACATTATCTATTATTTACTGTTAAAAAAATTACCATTACCTTATTTTATTTATGGGTACGTACTCCTTTGCCAGCTCTAACGTTAGACAAATCAATTAGACGCGGTCTTAACGACAGGATATATGACAAGCGGAAGGCTGCTGCTCTGGAGCTCGAACGCGTGGTGCGCGACTCACTGAGCACAGGCGATACAGAAAAGATCGTCAACATCATTAAACAACTGAGAAACGAGTATGCGTATGCCGTGCACCAGCCAAATGCCCGATACGGAGGCCTGATTGGCCTGGCAGCAGTTGCAATTGCCTTGGGCCAGAACGAGGTCCCAAAGTACCTGGAAAGCATCATGCATCCTGTCCTTGCCTGCTTTGGAGATCAGGACTCTATGGTGCGCTACTTTGCGTGCGAGGCACTCTACAATATTGCCAAGGTGGCCAAGGGAGAGATTCTGGTGTACTTCAACGAGATCTTTGACGTCCTGTGCAAATTGGTGGCAGATGTGGAGATGAGCGTGAAGAACGCTGCAGACATACTGGACAGACTTATTAAGGATATCACCAGTGAAAAGGCTGCTACGTACGTTTCTGTGCTGGCAAAGCCTGTCGAGCCGCCGTCCGCTAAGGTGGTAGATCAGAAAGGGAAAGCTTTGCAGGTCTATGAGCCACAGCTGCCAAAAGCGTTCTCGCTGGAGAAATTTATCCCGTTGCTGAAAGAACGCATGTACGCAACAAATCCCTACACAAGAATGTTTCTCGTTTCGTGGCTCCGACTATTAGACTCGATTCCAGGCTTGAACCTGATTTCTTATCTGCCTTCGTTCCTCGACGCTCTTCTGTCCTACCTCAGTGCTACTTTGGAAGATGTTCGCGTGGTGACGGAAAACTTCCTCAAATTGCTGCTCCACGAGATCCAAAAAGTGTCAGAAATTAAGAAAATAGTGTCCGAAGAAAAGACAGACGACAGCAAGGAGAAGGACCTGTATATTCCTGGTCAGGACATTGTCATAGACTATCCTAAGATCATCGATTTGCTTATCACCTCGCTCGACTCGACTGAAGAACTGATCCAGCTCGTTGCTCTACAGTGGCTTGTGGCTCTGTTGGATATTTCCCCAGAGTCGTTCATTGTGTTCATGGCCAAACTGCTCGCTGTACTGCTCTCCACCATTTCGCATTCTAACAAACAGCTCCGAGAGATTTCCGTTCTTCTCAACTCAAAGCTGATGGAGCTGGCCGCCAACAACCATTATGACATAAACTACACGCTCATTGTGAACCAGCTCACGTTGCAGTTTCTGAACGAGAAAGAGAGCACGCGCCTTGCCTCTCTTGACTGGCTGATCATGTTGCACGAGAAGGATCCAATCAAGTTCCTTGAACATTCAGATAATACTTTTGTCACGCTCCTGAAAGCCATGAACGACCAATCGGACAAGGTGATCAACAAGGACCTGGAATTGCTGTCCAAGATCTCCAACCAGACCGACGACAGATACTTCCAGTCGTTTATGGTGGATCTTCTGAACCTCTTCAAACGCGACCGCAAACTGCTGGACACACGCGCAGACTTTATCATCCGGACTGTGTGCAAATCCCTCGATGCCGAGCGGATTTACAAGTCGTTGTCCAAGGTTTTGAGCGAAGAGGAGTCCAACCTCGGCTTCTTATCCATAATGATCCAGATTCTCAACAACAACCTCATCATAGCTCCTGAACTTACAGGTCTGCGCCAGAAGCTGATTCGCGGAGACGACTTCGACTTGTTCAAAACGCTGTTCAAGTGCTGGTCTCTGAATTCTGCCTCCGTGCTGTGTCTGACGCTTCTGACCTCCAATTACAAGCTCAGCTACAAGATCGTGCTTGATCTGGCCAACTACGAGGTCTCTCTGAACCTGCTCATCCAGCTTGATCTGCTGATCCAACTTCTCGAGTCGCCAGTGTTTGCACGTCTCCGACTGGACCTGCTCAACCCCCAGAAAAATAAATACCTGTTCAAGTGTCTGTACGGCCTACTGATGCTGCTACCTCAGTCGAACTCGTTTCGGACTTTGCAAAATAGACTCAATTCCATCACTCCGATCGTCCATCTCCAGTTCGAGGACGACCACGACGAGAAGCCCTCGCGCGACGACGCAGAGCTGCTGGGCTACTTTGACGGGTCTCAAAAAAGACTCAACAACCTGAAATCCAGCCAGCCGTTCGACATCAACTCCAGCTTCAGCAACCAGCTCAGAATCAAAGATTCGGGCATGGATCTTTCAAATTTGATCAACGACGACCTCACCACCGTTCATGCGCCAAAGAAAATGGACTATATTACCAAGTTTTCTGGAAGACTGAAGAATAATAAATAGATGTATACACCTCAGTTCATAGGGTCCCTGAAATGCGCCAGATTGTTTCCTTTGCGCAGCTGCCGTAGACTGAGCCTTTCCCGTCTCGCCTCAATCACAGGCCGATGGTAGCTAGGAGCATGGAACTCGCGATCCTTAACCACCAAAGACATGGTTCGTTCTCCGTCGCTGACTTCACGGTCACGCCGAGGAAAGTTCTGCCTATAGTAGCGTGTAAACGAGCGGCTCCCCAAAATGCGTCCATCTGGGAGCTCTATTCCACTTGGCAGCACTTTCACTGTCGTGTAGTCGCTTTCGTCAAAATCATAAAACCTTTCTATCTCCTGTCTCTCTGCGCGTGTTTCGTACGGAATTACGCAATGGCCTTTGCTCTGGATATGCTGCCGTATGCTCACCAGACTTTTCCCCACAAATCTGCACTTTAGACACTCTTTGTCAATTATTGCCTTATTTCCCAGATATTGCAGTAGACCGCTCAGATCAGCAAGATAATCCTGTTCAGGAATGAACAAACCGTGAGCAGCAAACATGTGAGCCACATTTGCCTCCTCATCAATGCTCTGGGCGCTGCAGTAGAAACAGTTGGTCAAAATAACAGGCTCTTCCATTTGCTCTTCTTCCGTGTAGTAGTCCTCAGAATCGCTCGTCTCAGAGGTCGAAGCCGGGCTGACATAATCATAGTCGCTGACCGTCGGCTCGGAAATGAGATCGTCAATCGTGTACTCGGATGGCGCCTCGCTGTGGATCGATCCAAGAGAGAACTCACTCACTCTTGAGACCACTGATCCGGCCGGCGACTGCGCGCGTCGATCGACGCTGCTATCTGCCAGTATGTCTCTTCGCGTTCGTCTTTTCAGGTCTTTCTTCGTAGGCTGGCGACGGCCCGTGCGGTGTTTCCGATGGACATGGAACCCGAATTCGTCCTGCTCACTGTTGATGGCCTCCTGGCGCTGCTGGAGAGCAACCTTGGACTGGAAGATAACAGAATCGACCGGAGCCAGCCCGGCCACGCGTCTCTTGAGGTTGTATCTGTGCCATTCGGTCTTCATGTGGACTCTCTGGACGTCTGCCGTGGGCAGACGAATCTGGCACGAGTTGCACGTGAAGTTGCCCGGCTGGTTGAAAGCAAGACTCATAATTGATGGATCGAACTTTTTTTTACAATCATGATTATATAATCGCTTCTTTAGGCCAGACACGTTTGTAAAGAGCCATGGCCACCACGTCCTGGGCGTTCAGCTTGCCGTCGAATGTGGCCTTGAAGTAGCCGTGTGTACCAAGGGACTCCTTGATCAAACCAGAACGGCCCATTTTCGTGAAGAGCGGAATATGCTGGTAGTGCTGAACGTCGTGAGAGTTGAAGAACATGTATCTGACGGTGACGACGGACTTGTGGATTTTGAAGATTTCTCCAGTGAGAACAATTCTCTTGGCAAGGATCCGGGTGTAGTCTGTGTTGAGGAACGTTCCTTGTGCAATGAACTTGGCTCCCGATTCTGTGTTTTTGAAGAAAATGGCGGGACAGTTGGTGAAGCTTACTGGTAGCACAGCAGTAGCTACCGAGATAGATCCCTTGTGCAAGAAACGGAGGAATTTCGCCACGTTGTTGGCGTTGTTGGTGGCCTGGCTGAAAAGCGGGTTGATTTGCACCCGTCTGGGTCCGTACTGAACGATCATGGTGTCCTTGGACTTGATCGGCTCCTCGTAATCTTCCCATGTTTGTGCCGAGAAATGACACACAGACAGTTTGTGCTCGTTTGGCAACAGCGAGTACACGGCGAACGGTTTCTTGGCAGGGTCTGCGACGCGCTCCAGGATGTGCGATGGCACCAAAACGTATATCTTGCATTTCTGTCCTGCTTTCACGACCACCTCCGCTCTGGCCTGTTTTAAAATTCGGTTCTTGGTATTCTTGTAGTTTTTAGCTCTCAGGTACCGTTTCCAGTTCTCGGGCGTTCTGTCGTCCAGCTCGTCGTAGTCCCAGTCGGCCGACGCCAGCGACTTCTCGCCACGGTAGCGGGCCAGCCTTTTAACGGCAGACTCCTCGGGATGCAGCTCGAACTCGTCTGGAAATTCGAGCTCCTCGCGTTCTCTTCTTTTGTAAGCCTCCAGCTGTCTGGCCTCTTCCTCCTGCTCCAAATCCATGTGCGAGTCGGCATCCTCGTTCATGGCGTCGCTCTCCATGTCGGACTCCTGATCTTCGGAGTTGCTTTCCAGACCTCTCTCCTCAATCAGCTCTTCCAGATCTTCATCGTGCATCCATCTGGCCTGGTACTCGGATATGCCCTTTGGCAATCTTTTTTCTGCTTTCTCCTCTTCCTCGCCGTCCTCGGCATCCATGGCCCAATCGTCCTCGTCACTGATCATGTCTTCCTCATCCAGGTCTTCGGCTTCCTGGAGAGGATCCAGAGACTCGCGCTCAGGTCCTGGGACAAACACAGCCGGCTCCTTTCCAAGAGTTTCGATCTTGCTCACTGGAAAGTCGCCTAGATCTGGCAAATACACTAATCTATCAGGATGGAAGCCAATGCCTCTGACTGTGCCTTCAATAACCAGATGTCCTTCCATCAGCCCTTCGGCTTCCCATGCAACGCTGTCGGCAACCATGTATCCTCTGCTATCTCTCCACGTGATCTGCTTTGGTTTTTTCTGGCAGAGAGATCTCAACAAATTCAATGATTCCATCTGCGTCTCCAATGCGAATATTTTTTCTGTCTGTGGGAAGAAATGCTTGAAGAAAGACGTCAACGATTTAAGAACGTCCTGTTGAAGATTTCTCTTTGGATAAGCGCTCACCAAATCCGGCACAACACCATAAACGCTCGAAATGCCTTGGCTTTCTGCCGCACGAATAATCTGCTCACCAATTTCAGGATTCACCTCCTCGGTAGCACTCAAACCAAATACGACAAAGTCGGCTACCTTTGCACAATCTAGAACATCAATGATGCTATTCATATCTGGAATAATCAGTTTCAGGCCTGCTTTGAATCTCTGGACCCTCACAGAGGTGACACCTGAAGTCTCTTTGATCTGCAACCCTTCCTCGCCAACAGAGGTCAGAATCTTGTTTGCGATATCCACTCCAGAAATATTGCTGGTCAATGGAATAATTGTCACAATTCTCTCAACATTCCCATGATCAAACAAAGAGCGCTCCTCAAGAGTTTTGGCAATTTTATTATGCTTCAACTGATTAGCTAGGTTCTTTCTTTCCAGTTTGCTAGGCACATGAACACGTCTGCTGTTGGTCTTGACTTTCTCGACCTTACCTTTGCTGGCAGCCTTAAGTGCCCGCTTGGATGCATGGCCGCTCTTAAACCCCTTGTTTGGTTTCTTTAACGTGGGCCTGTGTCCTGCCATACTAAATAAATTTATTTCAGATCCTAAAAATTTGATAAAAATATTTTGTGCTGAGGTAAGCGCGTGGTGTAGAGATGATGTAGTCCTGAGGGATTACGATTTATCAAGCTAGAAGGTTTCCATTTTTTCGCGGGCACGATTTTTGAGACGTCACGTGCGCAAACACAGGTCTCGTACTCTGACTGTGAAAAATTTTTGGATACATTTTATTTTCTATATATCGTTAGTGAATAGGTAAGTCGAACGAACACGAATACAGCGATAGCGGAAGGCTTTAGTTGAGAAAAGGCGGCAAATCCATCATAATCATCATACACAAAGCAAGTATTAAAGATCGCCATTTAGCGTCACATTTTATCGTGTCTCGACACCCTTAAAGAGCATTCTTCCAACTGTCAAGTTCAGCTAATATCACCTCAACCTTCCACTGTTGCTGAAAGTCACAGCATTCCTAACATCCAGTCAACATGGCCCACGAGAACGTTTGGTACTCCCACCCAAGAAACTACGGTAAAGGATCTAGACAGTGCAGAGTCTGCGCTTCCCACAACGGTCTGATCAGAAAGTACGGACTGAACATCTGCAGACAATGTTTCAGAGAGAAGGCTCGTGACATTGGTTTCAACAAATTGCGTTAAGTCACTACTGCTCCAGCAGTGTATAGTTAATGTTAAAGTGTTAAGAGCATAGTATGCCAAAAAGGTGTAAAGATGTACTTTTTTTTAATCTTATTGCCTTGACCTCTAATTAAGCATGTCTTCTTACTTTGCACTGGGTTCCACCGGTTTATGCGGGAATTTCTTTGTCAACATTGCGGCCAGCTCGCAGAATGTGGCTCGTATTTACACTGTTAGTCGTCGTGAGCCAAAAGTCACCACGGACAGCTCCAAGCTGGTTGCCACTGTCGAGCCTGACAGCGAGAAATGGCCTGATTTGATCAAAAATCTCGATATCCCGGAGCACTCTACCTACTATTCATCGTTCGGAACCACCAGAAAGGCTGCAGGCAGTGCTGAAAACTTCATCAAGATCGACGAAGGTATCAATGTTGCTGCTGCCACTGCTGCCAAAGAATCTGGCAAATTCGACACTGCCGTGCTGGTGTCCAGCGCTGGTGCCAGTCCGGCCTCGCGCTTCCTGTATTTGGCCACCAAGGGGCGTATAGAGGAGAAAATTAGGGAACTGAAGTTCAAACGGACAATTATTTTGAGACCGGGTACTCTGCTTGGTGAAAGAGAGCATGCTCATAGCTTGCTCGAGAGCGCCACCAGAAAGGTGGGGGGATTTCTTAGAGGCACGATGTTTGCAGGGCTTCTAGCACATCCTATCAAGGGCGAGGAAGTCGCAAAGGTGGCCTTTTACTTAAGCCAGAAACCCATTGAGGGTGACAATGAGGTGATTGTTGTTGAGAGCAGTGAAATGATCAAGATTGTCAAGGACAATGGTTTATAATCGAAATAGCTAATGACTAATGCAGACTCTGATTCGTTCGAGCGACCTTGAAAATTCTACATTTAAATATAATCGAAAATTAATATCTAAATATCAATAAGTGATACCTATGTATCGACATCCCCAGATCACGCCGTATAAAAGCTTTTACGAGTTCGAGCAGCTGAAGAAGTGGTTCTACAGCGCGGATCGGAAGTTGAGAGCCAGAGCAGTTCAAAAAGTAGCCGCTTACGCTACCAAAGGTAGTCTTCCTCATTCTCTGGAGTCCACCTCGCTGCTTACCAGTTCGGCTCTGCTGGATGAGCAATTGAGCAGTAGTGGTGCCGACCCGATGCCTATCAGGCTGAGCTACGCGATGTCTCTGATTAAGTTCTGCAACGGTCTTTTGGACCCAATCCAGAAGTCTACCTATGCTATGAGTCTTAACAAACTCGCAGAAATACTGCAGCTTCCAACTTATTTCGTGGAGATCCGACACGCCGGGACTCATGAAATGCTTCCGTCGCTGGAAATGCTCCGATTTAGCGCCCAGAGTGCTCTAGAATGGCTAGAGACCAATTACTGGAACGAAATCTGTGAAAGCACGTCTTCTGAGCCGCCTGACGAGAAGTCCGACCAGGAAGTGGAAGCGCTGACGGAGAGCTTCAAAACTCTGCGAAAAATCCGCAGAGAAGACATCCACAAGGTGTACAAATTTGGAGACTCAACGGAGACGGGAACAAAATACTGGAAAGCGATGAAAGTGCTGAAGAGCGTCAAGGAAGACGTCCTATTAAACTACATGGTGCACCACAACTGTTTGGTGCTCAAAACGCCGCTCAATGAGAAAAAAGTGAATGGCATCAGACTGCTGTACAGGCCAATTCTGGAGGAGCTTGGCTATGACGTGGTGCTGGGCCTGTTCCAGACATTTCTAGCTGCTGACACCAAAGACGAGCTCTTTACAGTGCAGCGTACGCAGTGGTTGCAGTACTTTCTCTCAAACGGCCTTACATTTAGCCAGAACTCCATCTACAGCAAGTTCCTCAACACGCATTCGGTAGGGGTGGTTCTCGCTTTGCTAACAAAGCATCCATTGGAATCAACAGCATCACTTCTTCAAACACTCAGCCAGCACAAACAGCTCTTGGAGCAAACAAAGCTTACAGCCAAAGTGAGCGATCAAATTAAATTCATGAGCAAATTCTATGTATCGGACCTTTTGCCTCAACCAGCGCTGAAGAAACAAAAGTGCGAGTCGCTGTTCCTTTTCGAACAACATGAACTCTGGGAGCCTAAGCCTTTTGGACAACCTTGATAGTCAGTATGTGAATTGAGGTCTATCGTCTTTGGCTATTTCTAGCAGCCCGCGATGAGTGTACGCTTGTGAGAGACGACCCTTGATAACAAATTCGTCGACAAATTCTGCGCATTTTTGCTCGCCATGCTGGCAATGAATGAACCCAACCACATAGAGCAGAACGGTTGGTCGCGTTTCCTGTTCAAGCTTGACCACCTCTTGATCTTCAGATATTCTATCCAGCTTGAAATCTGTCTCAAGCGCTCGCAAAAACTGGTCTATGAATTCCTTGCGATTGTGCACGTTGGCCATGCGTCGCAGATTTCTTGGGAAGTCAAACAGGTCGTCTGTAGGGCCGGCTTGTTCCGCTTTGAGCGCCTCGTTAAATAGATACATGTATGTCCTTTTTCTTAATATTTGCCTACCCAACATTTGTATGTTTTCGAGGTCTATGCGTACGTCGCTGCCTCCTACCCCCTGGAGCCGGGTCTTGAGGCGAGCGTGGTCTCTGAAGTAGATGCAATAGTATAATAGATTGTCGTCTAGCATGTATTCGGTGGGTATTATCTGTCGCAGTATTTTAATTCTTGACTCTGCCTTCCGCCTAAACTGCATATTATGGTGGAACTTAGTCTTCAGCGACGGCACAGGCTGATGGACTCGCAGCGCAAACGACGGCACCAGCGTTTGGTAGAACCGTCGAAGCATGAAAATTATTTCTCTAGATCCGGCTGTGCAAAAATATTTTATTTTATTCCAATGCCTCCTAAAGCTTCGTCTGCAAAGAAAAGCTCTAGCGAGAGCGAGCATGCCAAAGCCAAGCTGCCTAAGCTTCCGACCGAATTCGTTCTACGGCCGTCGAATGCGGGACCGAAAAATACTGCAGCCGTCTATGTCTCTCCCCAGATACTCACCATCACAGGATGGTCTGCGGGAAGCTTTGTCAAAATCACGCGAGGACTGTCGGAAGTCATTCTGCTATTGCAACCTTGGAAGCAGGAAGAGGAGGACGCGTATGATCTGAATGTGATTTTGATGTCGCAGGAGTATTTGCGACTAAACCATTTCCTGCTTGGAGAAAGAGTAGAGCTGAAAAAAGCCACCTCGCAGCCAGCCTACGCCTCGGAAATCGTTGTGAATATTCAAGAGAGCACCGATGAGACTAAAATACGGTCAAGACTTATAGACATTGGCCTGGTTTACGAAAACTTGACCACATCTGATTTTCAAGTCGCTCAGATAGCCAATGTGGATGCTGTGACAGACTCGCTCGACCAACTGTCTTTGCAGGGCCAGAGCAAAAAGACGGCATTGCAACCATTTTTGTTCCACCACAAGACCACCAAAATTGAGTTTCACTTCGTCGAGCAGCTGCAGCCACCATCTGCCCCATACAGCTATTCCAAAATTGGTGGACTACGCAAACAAATCGAGACTCTCAAACGGACAATAGACATTCCCCTGTTCCGGCCCGACATATTCCAGCGGTTTGGAATAGACCCTCCGCGCGGAGTGCTTCTCCATGGCAGCTCAGGCACCGGCAAGTCCTTGCTGCTCAAGAGCGTCGCGTTTGAGTCGCAGGGATGTCATGTGATCAATATTAGCGGCCCGTCGATAGTGTCGAAATATCTTGGTGGAACAGAGGAGAAGCTGCGCGAGTACTTCAAAGAGGCCATAAAGTACCAGCCGGCCATTATTCTGATCGATGAGATCGACTCGCTTACACCGAGTCGCAATAATGAGGACGTTTCTGAGGTCGACACTCGTGTGACTGCCACTCTTTTGATGGCCATGGACAGCATTGACGGGGCAGTTGTTGTGATTGGAGCAACCAACAGGATCAACTCCATTGATGCCAGTTTGAGGCGACCGGGCCGGTTCGACCAGGAGATTGAGATTCCTATTCCCGATGCAGACAGCCGGTACGACATTCTTTCGACACAGTTTTCAGCGATGAAGGACCAACATGAGCTCGCAGATAGTCAAATAAGAGCTATTGCTAACACTACACACGGGTACGTTGGAGCCGACCTGGTTTCGCTGTGTCGAGAGTCAATTCTCAAGTGCATTTCTCGTGGAATTTCCACCCACCAGGAAGACCAAAAAGTTTCGTTTGCAGACGTCGAGGAGTCAAGGAGCGAGATCCAGCCGAGCGCTATGCGGGAGATTGTTTTGGAGATGCCAAAAGTGAGCTGGGACGATATTGGCGGTCAGGAAGTGCTGAAGCGGAAGCTCAAGGAAATGGTCCAGCTTCCGCTGACGGCAGCAGACACGTTCAGACGACTGGGGATTTCTGCTCCCAAGGGACTGCTTCTTTATGGTCCTCCTGGATGTTCCAAGACTCTGACCGCCAAGGCTCTCGCTTCGGAGTCTGGACTGAACTTCTTGGCCATCAAAGGGCCGGAGGTGTTCAACAAGTATGTTGGTGAGTCGGAAAGAAAAATTAGAGAGATATTCCACAAGGCCAGGACTTCTGCTCCGTCGATTATCTTTATTGACGAGATCGATGCTCTGGCTACAAACAGGGATAGCGAAGACGCTGGAAACGTTTCGCGACAGGTTTTGAACTCGATGCTGAATGAGATCGACGGCGTGGAAGAGCTCAAAGGCGTGATAATTATTGGTGCTACCAATAGGCCAGACTCAATAGATCCTGCTCTTTTGCGTCCTGGACGGCTCGACAGACATGTGTATGTTGCGCCGCCCGACAGACACGCTCGGAAGCAGATTTTGGAGAAAAATACGGTCCATTTCAACCTTCCGAATCGGGTGCTATTAATCGAGAAGCTGAGCGACCTGACCGAGGGATTCTCTGGCTCTGAGACCGTGCTGCTGTGTCAAGAGGCCGGTCTGGCTGCTGTAATGGAAAACAACGATTGCCAGCAGGTGGAAGAACGTCATTTCATGACCGCTCTCAACGACATTAGCAAAAACATCACTCCAGAGATGCTCGAGTACTACAGAGAGTTTGGAGAGAAATATAGGGCTGTGTAAAGAAAAAAATAAGCACTCTGTTAATCCATGTCGATGAACGTCAACAAGGCCGTGACCATGGGCGTGTTTGCTGCCGCCGGGGTTTACATGGGGATGAAATTTTTTGAGCCAATAGTCATTGAACAGCTTCGCAAGGACGGGAACCTGCGCACGGATATAGAAGTCCCGCAGTACGACGAAGAGGGCAACAAGCTTCTGGATCGCGGCGAGCAGGTGACCTGGGACGCGATCCGCAGGGAGGGGCAGGAAGAACGGCAGATTGCGGAAAGTTCTGCCTCCAAGCCGGTGAATTAACTGAGTTTCCTGCCTGCTTTGTGCAGTCGCTGATGGTGCTTTAGTTCATCAGTCTTCTGACATAAGCAAAAAATTTTTAAAACTATGGGTAAGCTCAAGAAGAGATCAAGAAGCGCCAAACTGGCTGCTCAGCGCAAGCCCGGAGCTTCCAAGGACGACAAGGAGTTTCAGAAAATTGCGCCATTGCTAGATAAACTAAAGTCGGATGCCGTTAACGACCGCTCGATGGCTGTCGGGGCCATCAATACCTTATGCGATACTGACCCAGAGATTCGCAAATTGTTCCTGAAAAATGACCTCGTTCGCACGATACTGACCAAGCTCGTGCACGACTCCAGCGATGAGGTGGTGGTAGAATCGTTTGGCCTTCTTCGGAACCTGATCATTGAGGAAGGGTATGATTTGAGCGTATTTCTTTGGAGGTCAGACATCTGGACGGTTCTCGAGAACGCTTTCAAAAAGGCAAGCGTTTCCATCGAGCACGTCAAGGATGACAACGTTTCTGCAGAACAGCGCGGCATGCTTTTCGACTACATTGAGAATATTGTTGCTTGTCTGGGCTCTCTTTGCCTCGAGATCTCCACGGAAATGTTTCATTCTGACATTCTCCCGAAACTTGTTTCCAACGACATACTCAAATTCATCATTGTCCTTATCGAGCGCAATTACACAACGAAACTGACTTTGTCAGCCCTGGAATTCCTGTACGATTTGTCTACGATCTCTGCCCCATTCATCGAAGCGTTTTCTCAGGACGAGAATATCAAACAGATTCTTGCAGGGCTCAATTTGTCCAACGATCTGTCCAAGGTGTATCTCATTGGCTTGCATTTCCAAACTTTGGAGTTTTCAAATGGACTTGACGACAACCAGACCATACAGATTACCGATAGTCTGCTTGCCGTGGCCAACAAGGCGGCAGAGTCTCACTCCCGGGACGAAAGTAGTCTCAAGGTCTACGAGCTGGTTCTTGATATTTTTGCCACCATTGTCGAAATCAAGGGCCAGGAAGAACCTATCAGTACGAAGATTTCGGGAATGATCGAGTCACACGTGCTCCCTTTCCTAAGAGCTGTCTTCGAGTTCAGCAGCGTCAAAGTGTTGCTGTGTCTGACCAACATCTTGTGTTTCTACAAAAATGAGACGCCAGAGAGTGTTGTCGAGCTAGTCAATTTCGTTAGACCAGCTATGTTGCAGCAACTCTCGCAAAAGCTCGAGGAGCCAGACTTGGAAACCATCAACCTGTATCTTGGGTATTTGGAGGTTTCCTCCGACATCACGTCTGCAGACGAGCTCAGACCGCTTGCAGAGGCGCTGCTCAATTTTGCCATGCAACTAGGAGAAATTACTCCCGTGTCTGCCCAGATTATAGGCCACCTTTTGCACATTTTGACCAAAGTCGGCAAGCATTGCAACGATTTGGAGATGACGACTAATATCACAAAGTTCATTGTGGACAAGAACCTCGTGGAGCCTATAAAATACTACAACTTGACTAGATTAGGAGACCTGCGCAAAAAACACCAGTACTTGATCGAGACGGTTCTTGTGGATTCGATAAACTCCATATTCGATCTTTTCGACGACGACTATCCATATAACAAGCCTATTTACCACGCAGGCGGACTTCACCAGGTCTTAAAAGAGAACTTGCCTCACTACAAAAAGATATACAAGGCTATAGACAAAAATAGCGAGCCCCAACTAAAAGCCTTATCTGAAGAAGCATTTCAAAATCTCGAGAGATTTATTCAGTATAAAGAGGGCGAGGCTGAATAGACATCAATGATATTGTATTGTTTGTATTAGCGCCTCTATCTAGATGATTATATCTCCATCATTTATCTGGATTGGCATACCGTTTGGTCTGTTCCCTGATCTTCTTCTCGTAAGCGACACGGTCCTTGGTGTAAAGTCTCCACGCAGGTTCCTGGGCGGGAGAGTCTGGATTTGGCGTATTGAGCAGTTCCTGGACACCGAGCAGTATTTGTTTCAAAGAAATGGCCGGCCGCCAATCCTGTTCTTCGTTCAATATCGACAGACACACTGTTCCTGATGGATACACATTCGGATGATAAAAGCCCGCTGGAAATTTCACTTTGGGAGGCTTGGCAGGATACTCTTCAGGGAATATGATGGTAAGCGGGTAAGTGGCGTTGTCCCACAATGTATTTGATTTTCCTGGGATTCCAGCCGTCCAGTTGAGCAGATCTAGTGATCCGTCTGGAGCCTTCATGGGCTTGGCGTAAAACCCAAACGGATGATCTTTCCTCCAGTTTTTTCTGCTGTTAGCTGCTGGCAACAAATGTACTTACCTTTCTTGTTGTATGCGCTCAGTTCGAAGGTTTCTTTCAGCCATGCTTATTTTTCTTTATTTATTTTCTATTTGGCAGTGTAAAAGTGCTCTGTCATTTAAAATACTGCTCGTCTATCTATTTGGGCAAGATTAAGACTACCCTGTAACACTCTCACTAAGCATATATGAGCGTCGAAAAACCCGAAACACATTACTCAGACGATGATCTGGACGATCTGGATGACCTGCTCGATGATTTCGACGATGAAATCTTGAGCAAGCCGCCCGGGGCAACGCTGAAGCAAGATCAGGAACACACCACCACACAGGACGAAGAGCCCAAATTGGACGATAAAGAGCTGTTTGGCAAACTGCTGAAAGAAATTGGTGCCCAGGACCCCGACCTCTCGAAGAATCTCGGTAGTTTTCTGGACGATATTGGCAAACAGAACAGCGGGTCATCCTCTCCTCAGCCGGCTACAAAGAATAACTTTCAGGATGTGATATCGGAAACAATAAACAGACTCAAGGAGAGCGGAGAGCAAGTGGACCAATCCATCAAGGAAGAGGATGGGAACGACGAGCTGATCACGAGTCTGCTCAAGTCGCTTGATCTCAATTTAGACCTGAAAGGATTAGACGGACAGAAGGGGGGAGTCGAGGACGTTGGTAATTTACTGGTCGAGATGCTGGACAAATTGTCGTCCAAAAATGTGCTGTACGAGCCGTTAAATGACCTGTGCCAGAAGTTCCCTACCTGGCTGGACAACCCTGAGAATCAGCAAGATGAGAACTACGCGAAGTATCAGCAACAGTACGCCGTGATCAAGCAAATAATTAGCACATTCGACCTCCCCGACCACGAGGATAAAAAAAACAGAGATATCATCAACACCAAACTGGAGGAGTTACAAGAATTGGGAATGCCCCCAAAGGAATTACTCAATGACGACCTAAAGTTTCTGAACTTCGCAGGAAACTCCGAACTGGAGTTGGACGACAATGATATCCCGGAGGATATCAACAAGGAACTGGAAGATACATGCAAACAAACATAGTCTTGAAAAGTTTCTAAACCTTTAGAAACACCCCAAGACTATTGCAAGTGTCATTAGGACAAATCAGACATCCAAGGAAGTTAGGGCGGTCACGAATGCACCAGGAGAGATTTTTGGGTTCGCCCCTCCTGTGGTTGTGCATCTACCGAGGAAACTGCGAATGTTTATGGTAACTTTTCATCATTTTGTCCCAATGACACCTGCAATAGAATGGTGCGTTGCATCAAATGGCAGACTGTCCAAGTATATAAGACTTGATCATAAACTGCTGGTCAGAAATGTAAATTACTGGCTAGTAAAAAGCTCCACAATTACTCGCAAAAACGAGTAAGAGTAACGGGAAAGAAAAATGAATCACTTGCAAAAGTGACCCATATTCAGACCCTAGAGCGTTTCTAAACCCTGTCGTCATCGTCGCAATAAGATTGGGAAAGAAGGACTCAGTTTTCATCACGAAGCAGTCATGATAGTCTCATACCATTTGATGCAACTCTTCTACTGAAGAAACACTTTGCAAGGAAAATATTTCACAAAATTTTTTTTCTTTTATAGCTAGGTTTTTTTTTCTAGATCCTTCGTTATGTAGCCCTGGTGCGGCACCGGGTAAGTTAATCAAAGGAAAGCCTGATCTCCTTGAATCTTTCGTCAATCGCCCGCTGTTCGTTCATATATTTCAATGTGCGATCAAAGTGCTTGTATGTCGCTTCAAGGCTCGACTTGTCGGTAGCAGACTCTTTACTTGCGGTCTTGAAGTTGCTTTCGATCAGTTCGATCAGTCCATTGAGGTACTTCACGGTAACCATGTCGTTGCCGTGAATAAAGTAGTATAGTGACTGGTTTAGAATCTCAATGAATAGCTCTAACGAGGCCCTAGGGTCCAGAATATTGTCGGCCACCCGAAGCGCTTTTTGCAGACACTCGAGAACTCTTTTTTCGTCTTTTTTCAAGGAAATGTGCGTTATGGTAGACTCGTCCACTTCCTGCGTCACCCACCACAGATGAGAAGCAAGATACACGGCTCGACACTGGTCTGTTTTCTTCAGGAGCTTTGATCCGTAAAGAGCGCACTTGGTTATCAATTTGTCAAAGTTGTCCATGTTCAGCTCGATCATCTTGGTGGACTCCATCAGTTTGTTGATAATGGTGATCAAACTCTGGTACTGAGCACGCGAGTCCACCAGGCTTTGTTCGTAAAGCACAAACGATTCAATGAAGAAGTCGTATGAAATATCCACAAGCGACACTTCGTCCGCAAGTTGTGCGGTCACCAAATTGAGGTTTAGTCTCAGGCTCGGATTAATATTTAGCTCATTCATTTCGCTGATAACACCCGTGATGAACTGGAAGAAGTGCGAAATTTTGACTCTGTCTTCTCTGGTTTCAATCTTTTTCAGCAAATGAAGCTTTCTCACAAGTTTGAGAACGATGAATACAAGTGTAGGATAAGTGTACTTCACCTTTGATTTGCCTAAACTTAGGTGTTTCCTCGACTCTCCAAGCAGCTCGAAATGCTTGTATGGATCAGTGTTGTAGATCAAATGCAAAAACTTGGCAAGTCTCTCTTGCTCAAGAGTGACTTCGAGTGAGTCTTGTTCTTCGTCCGGCGACGAGTCCAGACCAAAGATGGCCTGATTTTGTGCTGATTTTTGAGTCAGACCCAGATCTTTAGCAGTTGGGTCGTCGTCAGCGGTGATCAGGTTCTTCAGAATTTCCAGGATCTTGGTGACCTCTTCTTCGGTCGTCAATTTGACATCATTCACCAGTAAACAGTCAATGATATCGAGACTGGCAGATCTTCTCACCACTGGTTTCTGCAATGCGAAAAAATCCAGGTAGCTGGAATCTAATTTAAGTATAGACTTGATGCTGGAATATCCTGACATTGGTACCAGAAGCAGAGACTTCCAGTGGCTTTGTGCGGAGGTGTCGCTTGTTCCCGCTTCCCTGAATTTTTCGGCAGCATATTTGTAAACGCAGTTGACGTTGTCAAAATTCTCAGGGTAGTATGTAATGGAAAGACGGCAAATTCCTTCCAGTATCACGCAGAAATCCTCACTTGACAGGTCAGGTTTGAGCTCGTTCAGTTTATTGATGAAATCAATAAACTTGTCAAAAATGTCTGTGAGGTTTAGAGCTTTGATCTGCTCAGAGAAGTCGCCGTCAGATTCCCGCTGCTTGAAATCTATCAGTCTATCAATCAGAGTGATCAGAATAGTTTTGAGGCTCACCTGATCATTCAAGTTCAGTGTGGCATTGAAGAAATTTTCCAGGGTGGCCAGGTGGAACTCGTCGGGGAAAACTTGAATGATGACGTCCAGTAGATACTCCTGGGCAATGACGTCTCGACACTGGATAATTTGCTCCAGCAATACTGGCAGAATGTGCTCTTTGTAGTAAGTCTTGTCAATGTTTTCCAATTGAGACAGACGCACCAAGTTTGAGCCCACCAGAATTTGAAGCTCTTTGCGCTCCATAGTTCTCTTATTGCGCTCAGAGGAATGTCCTTGATGTTGCAGTCTCACCCAGAGCTTGTTCATTTCCACAAAATTCGTGATGATGAACTGAATTGAGTCATTCAGATCGCCGGCAGACTCTTCCTTGTCCGAGACAAACTTTGTAGGCAGTAGATCCTTAGTCCTCTGAGAAAGATAGTACCGTAGAAACAAACCACGAATTGGATGCTGCACACCACGACACATCTCCATCATATCCTTCATGATCTCCTTGAGTGGAGCGTCCGGAATCGACATGTACACCGTTCCTACGGTGATCATCAGATATAATCTGGGTATAATATTGCCAGCATATTGTACCAATTCGTACAAATCTGCCAGGTGATTATTTGGATGGTTGATTTTCAGATGCTCGGCCAGAATCTCCAGCCCATCAAATACCATAATGTACAGTTCATAGTACTGCTTTGGAGAAAGCACGCCAGTCCGCAATTCGTTGAGAAAAGTCGAGGCGTGCTTGAGGGCGTCCATGAACTTGTTCTTGGTAGCCAGACATTTTTTCATGAGCGTAATCTGCTGTCGGATCACTGCCGTGGCATCCTCAAGCGCTTTCTGCTGCTCCTGAAGGCTCACAGCCACATTTTTCGCAACCATTACGGATCGCACTTAAATTATTTTGACTACGTCCTATCGCTTTTAAGCGCATTTTACAATATCTCTACTACATGGTGTACGGATGTACCTGAATTTTATTTTAGCTTTATTTTGGAGTCGTTCTGATGAAATGTGTAGGGCACAGGTGGCGCTCAGGGTTCTTGATCAAGTACTGCTGGTGGTACTCTTCGGCGTCCCAGAAGGATTTGATTGGCTCGACTGTAGTCACAATCTTGTCGTTAGGGTACCATTTTTTCTGTGCGTAGTCCAGAGCTTCTTTGGCTATTTTTTCTTGCTCTTCGCTATGCGTGAAGATGGCAGAACGGTATTGGGTGCCAATATCTGGGCCCTGGGCATTGACCGTGGTTGGATCGTGCATCACAAAGAAGAAGTCCACCAGTGTTCTGTACGAAACTTTGGAAGGCTCAAAGGAAACTTGCAAGGTTTCTGCATGGTTAGTGGATCCAGTGCAAACCAGCTTGTAGTCGGGGTTTGATGCAGATCCGTTGGCGTAACCAACTTTGGTGTCAATGATCTGGTCTTTAAAATGCTTCTTGTACAGGTACTCGACGCCCCAGAAACAGCCGGCAGCAACGCTCAAAACCTGGCTGGAAGGCGTAGTCTTCAGAGTCTTGGAGATGGCGGACATTGTGGAAAAAAATAGTTGATAAATTAATTGTGGCTCGAATTTTTATTATGAGCTCGGTGAAAACATATACTGCCTACGCATTTGAGACTTTATACTCGAAATTGCACAAAACGGACCCAATTCCGTTTTCCAAGCTGAAGCTTGCTCTAGAAAACGACTCAAATGTGGTCACCGAAAAGTGTCCCTTATTCGTTACATGGAACATCAAGCAGGGACATGATAAGGTCTTGCGTGGATGCATCGGTAACTTTAGCGATCTCACGCTACCTGCCGGTGTTCGTGAATATGCGCTGATTGCTGCTTTGGAGGATCCAAGATTTGAGCCTATAACTTTACGGGAATTACCTAAGCTCTCGTGTTCTGTGACGTTGCTCAAGAACTTTGAGAAGGGAAAAGATGCTCTTGATTGGGAATTGGGCAAACACGGGATCAGAATCTTGATCAATGGCAAAAAATCTGCTACATTCCTGCCTGAGGTTGCTACGGAGCAAGGATGGACAAAAGAGGAGACGTTGCAGCACCTTGTTCAGAAAGCTGGCCATTATCAGACCAGCTGGGAAGAGGCCGATATAGAGCTTACGCGGTACCAAGGAATCAAGGAGTCCTTGGATTACGACACGTTCATGGATTTACGGGAGAAATTGCAATGATCAGTTGGTTATAATTTAGGCAGGTGCTATTGGCTTTTTTCGTTTGATTTGTGGTGTACGGATGACGGCTAAAAAAAAAAAAAATTTTTAGGAAGATATAAAATTTTTTATCTAGGATAAGAACGTTATAGGAAAATATGTCTGACGAAGTAAGTATAGCGAGATGTCTCGTTCAAGTCGTGAGACTAACCCGATAGGTCATCTGGCAGGTCATCAACCAGCAGTTCTGTGCATTTAAGATCAAAACAACCAAAGATCAGAACTTTTGCAGAAACGAATATAATGTTAGCGGCTTGTGCAACCGTCAATCATGTCCGCTTGCGAATGCGCGATATGCAACCGTGAAGAACGTGGATGGAAAGCTGTATTTATATATCAAGACTGCAGAGAGAGCGCACACACCAAAGTACCTATGGGAAAGAATCAAGCTGAGCAAAGACTACAAAAAGGCATTAAAGCAAGTGGATGACCATCTGCTCTACTGGAACAAGTTCCTTATACATAAATGTAAGCAGAGACTCACCCGGCTGACGCAAGTTGCGATCACAGAGAGAAGATTGGCTCTTCGAGAGGACGAGAGACACTATGTTGGAGTGAAGCCAAAAGTGAAAAGGAGAGAACAAACGAGAGAGCGCAAGGCTTTGGCTGCTGCACGTATCGAGAAGGCTATTGAGAAGGAATTGCTTGAGCGTCTAAAGTCTGGTGCATATGGTGACCAGCCTCTGAATGTTGATTCCAAGATATGGAAGAAGGTGCTCGGCAAGGTCGAAGAGCACGAGGAGGAAGAGTCTGATTTCGATTCGAACGACGAGATTGAGCTGGAGACCGACGAGGAGGACGAATCGGATGTTGGGGAGGTGGAATACGTTGAGGCCGAGGACGATGAGGACGAGATGGTCGACATGGAGGATCTGCAGAAATGGTTACAAGATGGCTCGGACGCGTCGTCGAGCGACTCTGAGGACGAGGATGAGGACCGGGACGAGCCTCAGAAAAAGAGAAAGAGGCCACGGATCGAGATCGAGTACGAGGAGGAACCTATGACCAATATAGCGGCATGAATAGTATAGTAAGAAGATGGCATTATAGAAGGATTGATCTGGAGCACTGATAAATATTTTGGTTGATTTTTTTTTTTTTCTCCAACGCGTATGGAGACCAGTCTTTTTGAAAATCTCCGGCTTCCGTCGGTTCCGCTTCCTATAAGCAACACAACCCACACGTATTGCTCGCCTGTGCCAGTGAAAGTGCTCGAATCGCCCAGTGAGCCGGTCATCTTGGGAGTTGACGAGGCTGGAAGAGGCCCTGTTTTGGGACCCATGGTTTATGGAATCGCGTACTGTTTGAAAGATTATTCCAACGATCTCAAGTCTGTGTATGGATTTGCAGACTCCAAGACCCTCACTGTGGAAAGAAGAGACCAGCTGATGAAATCCATCATCGAGCCGGACGGAGATCTGTGTCAGAACGTCGGATGGGCCACCACCACAATGACCGCGCGGGACATTTCGAGCGAGATGCTCAAACCAAGGTCAATTGGAAATATCAACCTCAACGAGCAAGCGCACGACGCGACGATCAAGCTGATTCAGGGAGTTATAGACCAACAGGTCAATCTGAAAGAGGTGTACGTTGACACTGTTGGGCCGCCAGACTCGTACCAGCGCAAGCTGAGCAGCCGATTCCCCGGTATAAAAGTGACAGTCACCAAGAAGGCCGATAGTCTGTTCCCTATCGTGTCGACGGCGTCAATTGTGGCCAAGGTGACCAGAGACTGCAGTTTGTACTATCTGGCCGACGGAGCAGACTGGGGGTCTGGCTACCCCTCCGACCCGCGCACGTCGCAATGGCTCAACTCGAACGTGCACCCCGTCTTTGGCTGGAACTCCATGGTGCGCTTCTCATGGCAAACTTCGCGCGACGCTCTGGCCAAAAGCGGCGCCGTTCCGATGGTCTGGGAGGACGAACTGCAGGCAAGCGACGACTTCGCAAACGTCGCCAGTATGATGAGCAAGCCCGCGGTAGGAAAGTCGTATTTTGTAAGCGATGTGACAGGCGAATGAATTATGATCTGTGAGCAATTTGTAGGTCGACATTCTCGTCTAGGTATGTGCGCAATTGGTGGAAAAGAGAGTATAGCTGTTTGACTTTTTCGTCCATCTCTGCCAGTTGGAGGAATTTGGCGTGCATCTGTTGTTTCTTGATGAGGATTTGCTCGCTGTAGCGTTTTTGGTCCTCAAGCTGCTGCTTGTTCAATTCGATACATTTTTGAGACAAAGCCTCCAGAATCTGCAGGAAATTATCCTCTGAGTCGTCAACAGTGTCGCGCAGTGCTTGGTTGTATTTTTTCCTGCTTATCAGAAGTTCTGCCAGTTGCTGGTTTTCCAGCCTGAGTTCCTGGATTCGCCTGGTTTTCGGTGACGACGACTCCAGTTGTGTTTTGTCAATGGGCTGTAAATTGCCATATTTGAACCTGCTTTCGTCCTCCGCGGGAATTAGGCCCTGGTAATTGGCAATAAGTGACGTAGAGATCTGATCTGTCTGTGTCCATATCTCCTGTTTTAGCTTCGCGTTCTCGCTAAGCACTTCCGCCAGATCGTCCACCAGACTGTACAGGGCTCCATAATTCTCTGTGTTGATCACGTTTATTTCCTGGCTATACGAGGGCTGCCCAGCTTTGCCGTCGGCGGCGAGATCTTCAGGAGGCATTAAAAAATAAAAATTAAATATATTCGGGCTAATTAAATTATTTCAGAGCGAAACTAGCGACCGAAGTATTTTCTCTCCAGAGGCCTGGTGACGTTGTAGGCAATGAAGGCAAAGGCAAAGGCAAGCTCGAATCCAATCTCTGCACCAAACTCTCCAATCTTTCTTCCAATGACACCGGCGTACCAGGTCTGGTCCATACCAATAACCACACCTGCAGCACCGCAGCAGAAAGCGAACGCGCCCGCGTATCCTGGGTTCAGAAGCCTCTTGTTGTTGTAGATCTCCAGGTTGTAGCCGCTGAAGCCCTTCAGGTAGAAAAAGTGCTCCGAAAGCGAGATGGCGTCGTAAATGGCCAGGTAGTAGCCGATGATGTTCATGAAGTTCTCAACAACAGACTCGAAGTGGTAGTATGCCGGGATACAGATGGCAAGCGTCAGACAGTTTCCAACAACAGTCCAGACGACTCTTGGCACCTTGGCCAAGGGCGACCAGAACGCCTGGGCTCCCAGAGCGATGGAGTACATGTTTGGCAGGTTGTTGCAAACGGTCGAGAGAGCAAGTAGCACACACAAGAATTCTCCAAACCTGTGGAGCGAGTTCTCGACAAGAATGGCGTACACCAGTCCACCCACCGAGTACTCGCTGTACATGTCGGCGTAGGTCTGGTTGGTTTTGATACCGGTGACGGCAGCAGCACCCAGAATCATGGTGAAGATCAGCGGAAGACACAGTCCGCCCAGCACAGAAAAGAAGATTCTGTATGGGTTGGAGTTTGGCTTCATGTAGGTGGTGTAGTCTGCGGCGTAGGTGGTCCATCCGGCAGCGAAACCGAAGATGGTTCCTCCGAAAGAGAGAACGCTGCCGGCAAAAGTCTCGCCGGACCCCCACAGAGTGTAAGTTCCGTCGTCGTTGGGCACGCCCGCCACGAAGACGTCGTCCATGGACAATCTGGCGATGATGGCGATGAAAGCGACGACGTTAGGAATCCAGGACCATTTCTCGTACGCGTGGATCACGTTGTAGCCGAAAAAGGTGACGATGATGGTCAGGATGACAATGATCAAACATCCGGCCCACGCTGGCAGAGCATGGTTGTTGACCATGTTGAGCAGCTGGGCAGAGGCCATGATGTTCACGGCACCCCAACCGACACAGGCAACGACGTTGATGAAGGCAAAGATCCGCATCGCAATATCTCCCACAAGGTATCTCGAAAGCACCATCTGTCTGAGACCGAACTTTGCTCCGTGGATGGAGAAGAAGGCCACTGGAATGGCACCCAAGAGATTGAAGAAAATAATGGCCAACACAGAGGTGCCGAAGTCAAGGCCAAAAACACCGTAGGACAAACATCCAATGTTGAACGTGGCAATCACCATGTTGGCAGAGAGCCACATGGAGGCGCAGGTCCAAAGAGAGGTCTGGGTTTTCTCCAGCACGGGAATCATCTCTATACCTCTCGTTTCACCATGGAACATGCTCATGATGTTGGCGTAGAAGCCAGAGAGTCTGGTCTTCTCCACCTCGGAGGTCTCTTGGACGAAAGGCTCGTCGCTCAGCGACTCGTCGATCTTCTTCTCAGGGTCTGGGGCCATTTTGTGCTGATTGAACGGGCAGATAACGTTCGTTTATATAGAAAATTTTTTACTCTGGATGACATGCGGCCAGCTAACAATGCACGCTGCGCGCCGAACAATGCGGAAAGCCATACGGACTCGTTTTATCTGATATCTGGCTAACAAAAGGCTGCAGCCGCAGCGTTATCTGAAAGGCTGCAAGCCCGGTGAAGAACAAGGGTCCGCGGCACGCCTCGGACGGCACTTCCCGCGCCGGTGCACGGGTGCGGATAGGGATGCGTGCCTCGGCAAGCGGGTAGCGAAAAGACGAAACAGGGCGTTTTACGGTGCAGAGATGTGGATACCGTTTTATATTCAGTTTATTGCATGTCCTTGAAAGAGAGCATCGACAAGGCCACGTCGGCCGAGCTGACCGAGGACGATTTCGCGCTGCTGCTGGACGTCGTCGACATCGTCAAGAGCGACGCCGACACCAACATCGAGGAGGCGGTCAACATCATCAGGACCAAGCTGGAGTCCAACAACGCCAACGTCATTCTGCGCAGTGTGTCGCTGTTGGACTTTTTGGCCGAGAATTGCGGCGCCATGATGCGCGGCCAGATCGCCAAGCGGTCGTTTGTCAACAATTACCTTGTCAAGCTGGTGAACGACCCGAAAATGCACAATTCTATCAAATACGCTGTCATCAAGGAGATCTACAAGCTGAGCAAGAGTTTCAAGGGCGACGAGTCGCTGCGTGCGATGGAGGACAGTTTCAAGGAGCTGCAGAAGAAGTATTTGTACTTGTGCCAGCAGGCTGTCTCTGAGGTCGACGGCACTCCGAAACCTGCTGGTGGCGATGAGGACGAGGAGCTCAGAAAGGCGATCGAGATGTCGCTGCGAGAGACGGGCCCGCCGTTCGGCGAGCGCCCAGGCACGTCTGTGGCTGAGCAGCCGCTGAACGTGCCTGCTGCTGCGCCAGAGTACGCCCAAACTCCGGCCCCAGCCCCAGCCCCGGCCGCTGTTCCTGCCCCAGAAAAAGTGCGTGCTCTGTATGATCTGCAATCGAACGACGACGACACGCTGTCGTTCAAGAAAGACGACATCATCGTGGTTGTCGAGAAGGTGAACGACGACTGGATCCGAGGCTGTCTGAACGGAAACCTGGGCATTGTGCCTGTGAACTATGTCGAGAAGGTGCCGCAGACCACCGAGCGCGAGCTGGCCGAGCTGATCACGCTGCTGGACAACTCTTTCAACGTGGAGGTGCTGCTGTCGAAACTGATCGATCTCAAAACCCGGGTGGCTTCGCAGCCGATCTCCAGCCAGGAGTTCGAGAGCATACTGATCAGAGACCAGATCCCGGGCAAGCTCGACCAGCTCACCCAGACAAGGGAAACGCTGCGCCAGATATTGGATCTGTACAAGCTGAAGGTGCTGGAGCTGCAAAGTATGCAGAAAAACGTGGACACGAGCGTCGAGCTGTACCACCAGCTGCTGAGAGAGGCGAAAAATAGCCAGCCGCTGCCGTCGCCGAATCCGACCACGTTCGGGTTCAACCCTCAGCAGAGCCAGTACCAGATCCAGTCTCCGCCTTTCTAGAGAAACTCATTCCATATTGACCAGCCAATTGCTCAACCGACACGAGGTTTTGCACCCGGAACCTCTTGAGGTCGTCGAGGGTGTCGTTTTTCGAGACGAAAATGGCGCCCAGCCGTTGCACAACCGCGGCACTATCGCTTAGAACCACCCGTTTATTCTCACTCAACACCTGCAGTTTGTATAGCATAAGAGCAACGATCGACACTTTGTACTCGTTAAATTCAGAGACGTGCGACGGCTCCGGCGTCGTGAGGATCTCTGAGTACACCACAGAGAGCTGTTCCCAAAACCCGTGCAGCACAACGCTCGCGCACGGCTCGAACTGCAACCGGGCCAAAATAGCAGCCACTGTGTGCAGTCTAAACTGCTGCACACACACGTAACTGACCCGCGAGTATATTTTTAGCTGCGCGACACTCAGCCGTGGCAGACGGACCGGTTCAGCCAGATCTGGAGCCAGGTCGACCACACAGATCTGCCCCGACGGCCATTTACGCTCCAGAACGTCCGCCACCAGCTCTGCGAGCGACTCGTGCTCCAGCTGCTCGATCATAAATAAAGCTCATATATTTAATTATTTCCAATATTATTTACTCCCCAGACCGATCTTATTTTTTTCAAACATACGCCAATACAGCTGGCATTTGTTGTTCCCGAGTTGCATGTCTTTTGAAGCGTACGAAGACGTGACGGGGCTGCGGTTTGCGTGGAACGCGCTGCCGCAGTCGAAGAACGACGCCAAAAACTACGTCGTGCCGTTCTCCTGTCTGTACCAGCCGCTCAGGCCCATGGAGAGTCCGCTCCTTTTGAATGGGCCCCCCATCTCGTGTCGCGCGTGCCGGGCGCTGCTGAACCCGTACTGCCAGCCAGACCTCCAGAGCAGAACGTGGACATGCTCGCTGTGCCGGCTGCGCAACCAGTTTGCGCACGAGCTCGCCGATCTGCCGTTCGAAGCTCGTCCCGAGGCAGTCAATTATGAGTACATTCTGCCGCCCCTGGCCACCCAGCAGCCCTACGTGTTTCTCTTTGTCGTGGATCTGTGCCTGGAACCAGAAAACCTCGCTGCCCTGAAGGAAAGCCTGCTGGTGGCAATGAACCTGATTCCTCCAGATGCGCTGGTTGGCTTCATCACGTTTGGAAAAAATGTCAACGTCCACGAGATCGGCCACCAGGACTCCAGCTCGAGCTACTGCTTCAACGGACTGAAAAGCTACAACGCAGACCAAATAGAGAAAACTCTGGGCGTGCTTTCTGGAGACCTCAAGGCACACAGAAGACCGGTCCAGAACCAGCCTGAAATGCCGCTCAACCCTGCGAGCAGATTCATCCAGCAGCTGGCGATGTGCGAGTTCCAGCTCACCACTCTAATCGAGTCGCTGGCCCCAGACTCGTTCCCGGTCGAGAAATACCACCGGAACCAGCGTGCTACGGGAGCTGCGCTGAACGTGGCCACCAACCTGCTCTCGTCCACGTTCGCCAAGTCCGGCGCCCGTCTGATGTTGTTTACCGGAGGCCCCTGCACTTACGGGCCGGGCAAAATCGTGGACACCGCTCTGAAACACCCAATCAGATCGCACAGCGATCTGCAAAAGGACCCGGCCATGCTCAAGCAATACAAAAAAGCGGCAAAATTCTACGAGGAGCTCGCGGCCATTGCGTCCAAGGCAGGCCACACGGTGGACATCTTTGTCGGCTCCTACGACCAGGTCGGCCTTGCCGAGATGGAGTGTCTCATGCACAGAACAGGCGGCACGGCGATCCAGAGCGACGGGTTCTCGACGGCGATTTTCAAGCAGTCCCTGCAGAGATTCTTCAACCGCACGCCCGCAGGCACGCTCGAGTTCGGCCTCAACGCCACGCTCGAGATCAAAACCACAAATAACCTCAAGCTCAGCGGCATCGTTGGTCACGTGACCGCGCTCAAGCACAGGACGCCGTCTGTTGCGGACAAGGAGGTTGGCGTGGGCGGCACCGACACGTGGAAGCTGGGCGGGGTTTCTGTGCACTCGACGTACGGCGTGTATTTTGAGCCTGTCGTTGAGGCGACCCAGCCGTTTGGGATTATACAATTCATCACCAGCTACCAGCATTCGGACGGCACGCGCAGACTGCATGTGACCACCAGTCACCGGCCAAGTCTGCAGCCGGGACAGAATCTGATTGAGTTCTTTGACCAGGAGGCCGCCGCTGTGCTGGTTGCCCGTCAGGCGCTCCACAAGGTGTTGAGAGACAACTCGACGGACGCTATTCGGTGGTGCGACAAGATCTTGGTGGATCTGTGTTCCAAGTTTGGAAGCTACAAAGTGGGCGATGCGCGGTCGCTGGTGCTGTCTCAGAACTTGAACCTCTTTCCGCAGTTCATGTACCATCTGAGACGGTCGAATTTCATCCAGATCTTCAACTCGTCGCCGGACGAAACGGCGTTCTACAGACACTGTTTCCTGACCGAGGAGTGCATGAACTCGCTGATCATGATTCAGCCGACGTTGACGTCGTTTGAGATCGAGAAGGAGCCGGTGCCGGTGCTGCTGGACTCGCTTTCGATCCGACCAGACAGAATCCTGCTCCTGGACACGTTTTTCCATCTATTAATTTTCCACGGCTCCCAAATAGCAGAGTGGAGAAGACAGGGGTACCAGGACCTGCCGGACTACGAATACTTCAAGGAATTTCTGAACCAGCCGCGTGTGGAAGCCGCCGACATCCTTGTTGATCGGTTCCCACTGCCGCGATTTATCGACACTCAGGAAGGCGGGTCGCAGGCGCGGTTTTTAATGTCGAAGCTGAACCCAACAACGTCGTACAAAAACGGCGACGACCTGCACATTCTGGCGAACGGCCACACCGACAGCGGCGCCGTGATCCTCACCGACGACGTGAGCTTACAAACGTTCATGGAACACGTCAACAGCGCTGTGGTGAAGCCGACTTAGATACAAAATTCAGCAAGCTGAAACTTTGTAGGTGTAAATCAAAAATTATGAGACCCACACTCCTCCAAAGGGAAGAGCTGGCGAGCCTGCCAGCAGCAGGTACGTGCAAAGCACACTGAACAGGCCCGATCACAAGGACTTCATGATCTCCTGTGATCTCCCAAGGTAAGTATGAGAAAATATTTTTCGGGGACGGGCGGTTTATATAGTGCTGTGTCGCCGGGTAATCCTTGGGGAGAAAAACACCGAGTACATATTTTCCAAGAATGAAAATAAAATAAATATTGTTTTATGCCTTCGTTTAGAGAGGATAATTTCCTGATAGTCCAGCCGGGCTCGCAGAACACGCTCGTGCGATTTGGAATTGAGGACGTGCTGAGTCCGCCCGCATACAGCATTCCCACGAAAGTGTACAAAAATGCACAGGACACAGCGTACTACACCATCAAACCCCAGGACGAGTCGCTCGCTGTGTATCCCATTGTGAAGGGCGAGATCGTCGATGTTCACGGGCTGAATTTTCTGCTGAAGTGTATTGTTCGCTCGATTCTCAAGGATCACCCCGTTTTGCTGCTCAACAGCATCGCCTTTACGCTGGTGCAGACCTCCAACAGATGGTCGAACGACGCGATCGAAATGATCACCAAGTACGTTTTTGAGACGCTGCAGTTTGGGGCGTTTTCCATAGTGCCTGCGTCGCTGTGCTCGATGTTCTCGTACGGGTCTCTGGCCAATGCCTGTGTTGTTGACATTGGCTACGAAAAGACAGAGATCACGCCGATCCTGGACTACCAGGTGTACATTCCGGGCATCAAGGTCATCGACAAGGGCGGAAACAGCATAAACGATAGACTGGGCAAAATTCTGCCGGACCTGACGAGCGATCAGGTGGAAATGCTGAAGCGGTCAGCTATTTTCGAGGTTTTGAGTGAGGAGGACGCCAAGAACTCGTTTTTCGGCGCCGAGCAGCTGGTGGAGAAAAAAGAAGAGGACGACGGCGTGCTGGACGTGGCGGCGATTGTGACGAGCGACAAGCCGACGAGGGAAATCTTGGCCGAGAAGGAGAAGGAGAAGCGCAAGAGCGGCAAGGCGGCGGCAGAGTCGAAGCCAAACAGCGAGCTGGAGACCAACACGTTTGTGGACAACGAGGGCAACGTTGTGAGCGTGGGCAAGGAGCGGTTCCAGGGCTGCACGGACCTGATCGAGAGCATTGGAGCGGCCATCCACTGCACACTGTCGAAAATCACAGATCTAAAACGGGCGCAGGAGTGCTACGACAATTTGATCCTGGTGGGCCAGACGAGCAAAATCAGCGGGTTCAAGGAGGCGCTTGTGGTGCATCTGTACCGCAACTTTGTGGTCGGACAAGGCGCGACGTCTGCCCAAGGCGGAGCGTTCCGCGACACAAATAACATGATTCAGGACCTGAACCTGATCCAGGTGCCGAAACACGTCAAGCTGCTGAGCCGGCCGGACTACTTTGCCGAGTGGAAGAAGACCGGGTTCGAGGACTGCTCGTTTTTGGGCGCGCAGATACTCGCGAAGCAGGTGTTCAACTCGCACGCCGTCGGAGGCTCCTTCCTGCGCGAGGACTACATGGAAAAGGGCCCGCTTGGTATTTGGCACAACAGGTTGTAGTATACATACACTAATAGGACTCAATCCCCCCGCAATCTCCTGGCGAGATGGATGTCTTTCTGCATAATGGTGACTCGCTTCGCGTGGAGCGCGCACAGGTTGGTATCCTCGAACAGATGCACAAGATACGCCTCGACGGCCTCTTGCAACGCCAGCACTGCGACCGATTGCCATCTGTAGGTGCTTGTTCCGAACTCGTCCTGGACGATTTCTCTGACGAGTCTGGCAAACGGGAGTTTCCTGATAAGCAGCTCTGTGGACTTCTGGAACCTTCTGATCTCGCGCAAGGCCACGGTTCCGGGCTTGAATCTTTTTTTCTGCGTTTTGATTTCTGTTGGGTCGCCCGGCTGGTTTCTCGCGAGCCCCGAGCTCAGAGTCGAGCCCGCCTTGACCTTTGGCGTGTCGGAGCTTTTTGACGGCGTTTTCTTGATACTGGCTGGCGAGTTCTTGAAGCTCGTGCTGGAGCCCATTTTGGGTGTCTTTGGCGTTGTCGACACCGGCTTGTGCTTGTTTAATCTGGCCATTGAAACAATGCCCTAAACTTTATCAGGACAATTTTTTGGTTACCCCTTTAGAAATAATTAAGTGCAGTGGCTGGTCTCAAAAGAATCAAAAAAATTAAAAATTAAAAAAAATTAATAAAATATCCTTAGTTGTGTTTCACCTACGTAATACAAATGCACAGGAAATGAACAGTCTTATTTCTCAGCAACCTCTGAGCCCTGGGAGAAGTTGGAAAATGCATCTGCAGCCTCCTCGGTCGTCTCTTTCTTGGTCTCCTTGACCTTAGGAGCAGCCTTGGAGGCTGCCTTAGGAGAAGCCTTCGCCTTCTTCTTTGGCTTTGGTGGCTCCTGGGTCATAAACTTGAGGAATCGTTTGCCCAGACCCTCCTTGCCCTTCTTAGCTGGCTTTTCGTCCACAGCCGCGAGCTTGTCGACCGCAGCTGGCTCGCTAGTAGCTGCGTCCGCCAATGGCTCCTCTGGCTGCTCTTCGACCGGCTTCACCACCTTTGGCTCGTCGTCCTCGGTGAACCCGTAGTCGACAGGTTCCTTCTTTGGCTCCTCCACCTCCACGGCCGGCGGCTCAGGGATCGACGCGTCGTCGAGCTCGAATTTCGAGTGGTCGATCGTCTCTTCGTCGGAAACGTCGCTGCTGATTTCTCTCTGCAGATGCTCCGGCAGGCTCGAGTTGATCTTTTTCTCCTCCTCCTTGTGAGCCGTCTTGAGGTCCTTCAACTCAGAAACAAGACCCTTTCTCTGCGCCTCGAGCTCGTCTTTCTGGTTGGCAAGTGTCGATCTTGTCGCCAAATACTCATCGTACTCCTGCTTTTTCTGCGCGTACTCCTTCTCGGCCTGCTCGTGCACCTGCTCGCTCTCGGAGGCCACTTTCTCGGACTCGCCCGACGCGGCCGCAAGCGCGGCCTCCGCCTCGGCGATCTTGGCGGTGATTTTCTCCAACTTCTTCAACGTCGACTCCAACTTCGCACTAGCAGTCTCGTAGCGGCCCTTGTGCTCTGCTAAAAACGCCTCCGCCTCCTCGCGCTTCGCCTTCAGCTCGTTCCACACTGCAGTCTCCTTCTCGCTCTCCTCTGCGAGCGGAGCCACCTCCTGGTCCTTCTCGGCTTGAATCGCGTCCAGCTCGGCCTGTCTCTCGGCGTCCTTGGCGTCCTTCACCTTCTTGAGCTCCGCCAGCTTCTCGTCCCGCTCGGCGTCCACCTCCTGCTTGCTCTTCTCCTCCTGCTCGATCTGCTCCCGGAACTGCTGCTCCTTGGCGTCCAGAGCGGCCTGCTGCTCGGCCTTCATCTGCGCCTGCTGCTCCTTCAGCTTGTCTTTTTCTTCCTGGAGCTGCTGACGACGCGAGGCCTTCTCGGCCTCGCGCTTCTGCTTGGCCTCGAGCTTGGCCTGTTTCTGCGCAGCAAAGAACTCCGTCTGCGCCCGCTTCAGCTCGGCCTTGCGCTGCTGCGCAGCCAAGTTCGCCAGCCGCTGCTGCTCCACCTTGTCGTCCAGATCGGACAGTATCGGATTCACCACCGACGAGGCCATGCGGTTGATCTCCTCAATGCTCAGCAGAAGCCCGCCGCCAACATCGATCTTGCCGCCCGTGTCGCTCTTGCGCTTCTCAAAGTTCGCCTGCGCAACCTGCAGCGCCTTGAGGTTCCACTCCCGGTTGCCAAACAGATTGTCCTGCACAGCCTTGTTGTCGATCTTGTCGAGCGTGGCATTGGCGTTGCTGATGGCCTTGATGAGCACGCGGTTGTCGATGAGCGAGTTGCGCGCGAGCGTGGCGCGCTCGGCCGCCGCGTAGTCCTGTCTCGGGTCGAAATTGAGCGACGCGAGAGCGCCGACCGACGCAAACTTCTCGTTGTTGAGGTTGTCGCTCGCGGTTGGAATCCCGTACAGCCCGTCTCGGCTCGGGTTGAGTCGGGAGGACATGCTTTTGAGCGCGCTCTCCTTGGCCGAGTACGTGATCTTGGAGATGTCGACCGCGCCATTTGCGCTGGTGTACGCGTTGGCCGTGGTGAGGCCGGAGCGGAAGTCCTGGTCCGGGTTGACTCTGGAGTTCATGGTCCTGGTGGCCGAGTCGGTGGCCCTGTTGAGGATGCGGCCGATGTCGATCACCTTGCCGGCCTCGTACGCGCCGCGCACGGTGGTGCCCGGGGTCGAGGAGGCGTGCAGGTTGCTCATGGTGGTGCGGCCGGAGCGCACGTCGTCAAAGTCGTACACGTCCTGGAGGGCCGTCTTGGCGGTGGCAGAGGCCGGCTTGCGTAGCACAGACGACGCCGCGTCCTGCGACAGCTCGGCGTACCCGCCGTCCACGTCCTCCTCGTAGAACGGGTACTTTTGCGACTTGGCGCTGATGGCGGCGTATTCCGCTTCCGGTGCAAAGTTGTTGCGCTTCCAGGCCCTGGGCGCAGAGTCCGTCTTGGCAATGAGGGCCGCAGTGGCGGCCTCTGCGGACAATTCTCTCTTGTAGGGGTGCACAGACAGGTCAGAAGACGAGGCTAGCAGCGCAGCGGTGTCTGAAGCGGAAGGGTCAACACCAAGGTTGACCTTGGCCGGGTTGTTGTAGATTCCGTACTTCAATTTGGCCCTGTAGATGGCCTCCTCGCTGAGCGGCTGGCCGTTGGTCTGGTAGACGCTCTGGCGAGTGGATTTACTCGTGATGGAGGGGGCACTGTCCTGGTACGACAGCATTGAACAAAGGTTATCGGGGAGAGATGAAATTTGCGTGGTTGCTCTTTTAGAGGGGCTGTGGCGGTGCAAGGCTGCGGCTTGTGGGGAGAGGAGCCGGGCAGGACAAGAGATTTGCTACAAGGGCGGATGCACGGGCAAGAAGTGCGTACGTTAGTGTGCTGCTGGGTTGGGCAGAGACCGATGTGGACCGTGGGTGCTGTTGTGGTGTGGATGGGGGGGGGCCTGCACTAGGGTTGCACTGGGCCTGTGGCGCAGTCACCACTGGAGTTGCCCGTTTAGGAAAAGTGGACTGCATGCTTTGGGAAGGCCAAACAAAGTGTAGACACGCGGTCTGGCCGGGTAACGGGCCGCGCAAGGTGATAATGTGTCACCTACTGCGCCACCACGCCGCAAGCACATATGTCGATGCGTGTAGCCTGACAAATCTGATAAGAAAATTATATAAAGCATGGCAAATGCCCGATCCGGTCACAAAACGCAGCTTCTTGTTGTTTTCATGGACACACCCGACTGGAAATTCAGGCATTCCACGCGGTAAGAAGAGCATAGGGCATGGATTCCAGAGACACTCCCACTCCTTTGATGGAGCTAGTATCCGCTTTTGGGTACTCAGACCTAGAAATCGGTGAACAAAGAAAAGAGTCGCTCGTGTCGGACCTCAAGGAGATCGATTTCAACGCGGGCGACTTCTTGCACGAAATCCAGTACGACGATCTCAACTACTCCGACGTCGACTACGACGTCGATATCGATTTCGAGTGTTCAAGGTTGTCAAACACCCCTGAAACATCGCAGCAGAAATGCGCTCCGGACGACGAAGACATGCCGGAGCTCACCATCGATCCGTCGAAAGTCGATCTCAGCGGCTCCAGCCGCGCAAACAACTTCTCGCTCGCGTCCATCTATCAGCCTGTCTATCCCAACCTATTGCCTTCTTCACCAGTTGGTCTTGGCCGGTTCGACACGTCTTACTCTGCTTTCCCGGACGACTTCCTCACTGAGTCCACGCCGGAGACACCCATCTCCTACCGCGGCTCGCCTGCCATGGACACTTCGCCTGTGGAGGCGAAAACAGAATACCCGGACGCCAGCGACGACGACTCGGTGTCGGCATGCCGCACAAAGTCCAGAATCACGCTGAAGATCCCAGTAAAGCCGCCGGGCGGCAAGCTTGTGTGCGAGGTGGAAAACTGCGGCAAGCAGTTCAAAAACCGTGCTCTTTTGTCGCGTCACATCAACTGTGTCCATCTCCATCTCGAGCGGTACGTTTGCGAGTTCTGCCACCGCAAGTTCACCAGGTCCGACCACATGAAGATCCATGTTGGCAGAATGCACCAGAATAAGAACGGCGACGCGAGAAAACGTAGCACGAGCAAGACCCGCCGCAAGAGATAGTCGACCCTTTGCATATTCCTGTTCGCCGTCACACCCGCATCTTTGCATATCCAACCCCATTGCTGTACCAACTCGCCATTGCAGGCTCCGACCGCCTGCCTCACGTCATCTTTGCTAGAACGCGCGATTGCATTTTTAATTTCATGCGGGCAACATATACTTTATAATCTAATACTTTAGCCTACGCTGGACATGCCTCTACTAACTCGCAGATCGCCTTGTTCCATTGGTTTATCCTTTGATTCTCCCTTGATTCTCACATGGTAGTTATCCATTGGGCCCATTGTATTGTTCACATCGCAATCTGTCCCTAGGTACATGTATTGATCTCAACTCACTAACAACTAGCTCTTTTCCATTAAACCAGTACTATCACCTAATCATTCTATTAATTTCAGTATTTGGTAAGTATACATTTCAGCCAAAGCGAGGTATTAGTTCATTTGGTCGTATTGCAACGCCAGCTCGTGCAGATTGCGGTCCAGGGCATGGAGAAAATGGTATGTGAAGTAGAGTGGCTCGTCGTTGGGGAACCCGAAAGGCGACTTTTCGCCAAGCCAGAACTCGGAGCTCGTGTCGAGGTCGGTCAGAGAGAGAAACTTGCTCCAGTCGTGGAACGAGTACTTGAAGTCGGGCTTTATGTTGGACAGGAGGGTGGATTTGCGCAGTTCGATGAGTATTTGCTGCAATTGGCTCATTTTGGACAGCAGCGGGTCGTTTTGCTTGCGGAGACGAGGTTTGAGTGATTCATGCGAGGCGACGTTTGGTACTTTGCGCAGAGCAGCCAGTTGGCTGCGTTCGGGCTGATGATAACTGGGGTTATTATAACTTGCCAGCTCGGTAGCGAACGAGGAGGCAGAAAGGTACTCCCTTGTGGTGAAGACGTTGAAGTCCGACACCTTCTTCACGTCCAGCAGGTGGTGGAGGATGGCCTCGGCGGGGTCTGAGTCGTCGAAGTGCGACGGGTTTTTTTTGCGCAGAACATTGAGGTTCTGGATTGTCTCTAACGAGCTGAAAATGAAGTCACTAATGTTCATAACTAGAATGGTCATAACTGGGATCGCCGCAATTGCCCACACACAGAATAATGACCGCCCGCCGCTCGTTGTGGGGGCCGGAACACCGTACCCGATCGTCACAAAACACAGGAACGCAAAGTAGCAGCTGAGATGGTACGCCCAGCCTTCGTACACGGAGAACAGCAAAGACCCTAGGAGCCAGAACACCACCCACGTGGTGAGGATCGTCAGCGTGCTGAAGATGCGCTCGTACCGTCTAGCTTTCCTGCTGGCATTTTTCATGCGGCTGAAACTCTCCTGGTTCGACAGGTTTGGCGGCGCGTTTTTCAGCTCGAGCTCGCGGAACCTCTGCACACGGTGCCAGTAGAACGTGGAGGCAGACGAGAACATGACCAGTTCCCTGATGGTCGAAATAATCAGCCCGAACGCCACCAGCCCGACAATACACCAGAGCAGAGTGAGTGTCTGGGCGCCGCTGGACTGCGGCACAAAGTCGCCGAGCCCGATCGTGAGAATCGTGGTTATCGAAAAGTACAGGGCCTCGCCGTACGACACGTGCAGCAGCGCGGTGAACATGCCGGCCCCCCACATCATCCAGGTCACAAAGAACATGCTCTGCAAAATGAGCGTGTTCTGCACGCCGTCAATGTTGAACACCGGCGGGTACTTTTTCAGCAGCACGCCGAGCGTGTTGAGACTGAGCAGCACAAAGTTGGCAAAATGTAGCAGTACCGTGAACACCGCAAACCAGAACCCGTAAGAATAAGAGTACCTTCGGTAATGCTCGTGGCGAAGAAATTCCACATGGTAGATGGCCACCAGCAGCATCAGCATTATGCTGGCGACAAACCAGCCCGTGATGGAAACCACCTGCGCGTAGTGGTACTTCATTTTTCTGCGGTAGTTCAGCAGCAGACAGATATTCGCCGCCACTCCGCACACCATGGAGATCGTGTTCACCGCGTAGCACCAGCTCTCGTCTGCGCCCGCGGGTTTGCCGGTGACCTTGTCCTGTTTCCAGTTGCAAATCACGGCTGCCACCGAAAGCAGGTTCGACAGCGGGCCGAGACAGCCGCAGATCAGCGGGAAGTACGACGAAAACACAAACCAGACCACAAACGTCGGGTGTCCTGGCCGCACTTCCAGGTTTTCCACGTTCCAGTCGGCATTGTTAAGCAGGCTATCGTAGTACTGTTGTAGCCGGGAGGTCATGTGTTCGAGCGGAGCAGGCTCCTCCGTGGCGCGTTCCGTCAGCGAGCGGAAAAGCGAGTCGATAAGCCCGTCCTCCTGGAGCGAAATCTGTGTGCTTTGGTCTCCGCTCATTCGTCTGGAATACTGTAAATTAGCATGTTAAAGAAAAATTAAATTATTTAATTAATTATTTTTCGCTAGGTGGTAGCGTTGCGGATATTCACCAGGTGCTGGGTATCTTCGAGAAACCTCAGTTCGTCCTCAATGAAGTCGCAGTAGTCTAGCGACGTCACGCCGGCAACGCGCAGGTAATTAAGGTCGATGGCCTCGTCGCAGAAGTATTTCTTGATGAACTGCCATTGGCGCAGCTCGAAGTCAAAGTCCAGCCCGGACTGGTCGCTGTACATGCGGACCCGTTTGCGTGTTCCGCCGCTCGTCACAAACAGGAAGTCGTCCTTGCGCAGACTGACCGGGTCCAGTTTCGGGAAGTTCGAGTGCACAAACATCGGCCGGCTGTTCGTCTTGTTGAACCAGCCGGTGAACGTTCGCGCAGGGTCGTACACCACGTCTCCGGCCCACCAGTCGCGCAATCGGCCCACAAACGACGTCTGGCGTCGCTCGTGTTCCTTTTCGCGCGCTGAAAACCAATCTTTGTACGCTGCCACCAGTTTGTAGTCCACCACCGGATCGTACTGAATCATGCCGACTCCCGTGTAGTGCTCCTCGGGCTGGAGCTGCCAGTAGCCAATCACGTCGACTGCCTTGCGCACATGGTAGAAGGGCAGCCCAAAATGCTGCGCGGCGGCCACAAAGGTCTCCTTGTCGCCCTCGCCAGCCCCGCCCTGCGAGAACAGCGGATAGTACTGCTGCGGGCCGTAGTAGTTGTAGTACAGCGCCAGCAGCAGCGCACGCAGGTGCGTACGCTTGTTCACGGCGATCTGGCCAGACTCGCTCGACGGGTCCGGCAGCGCGCCGGCGCGGTCGTGCAGCGGCATGCTCGAGAACGCCTGACTCGAGTCACGTGCGTAGTATCTGTTTGGCGTCACGGCGTCGATGTTGTTGCGCACCTGCTCGTCGCCGAGCTCGCGGTCGACGAGTTTGTAGTAGGTTGGGTGTGTGACGCGGCGCCAGAAGTCGGGCCACGTGACCATCCCGTGCGACGTGAACGGCTCCGATACGAAGATCGCGTCCGGGTTGGCTACCGGCACGTTGTCTGAGTCCAGAAAGAGCACCTGCTCGAAGGAGGACACCAGCAGCGCCAGGCTTTTGTACTGGTAGCCTCTGATGGTGTATTTGTGTTTGCGAAACTCGGGCACGCGCTCTGTGAGCAGCACGCACTTGGCGTCGAGGTCGGGCAGCACTTTTTCGCACAGCATTTCTTCGTACTCGGCTTCCGTGGGGAAGATGAGTTCCACGGGCAACTTCGAGCCCGACGCGCGCAAGTTCTGGATCCCCAGCAGCGACAGCCACGAGAACTTGCCCCCGCCAATGAACACAACGCCTCTGCCCTCGTAGAGGCCTTCTGGATACGTGGCGGGCAGGCCTCTGACCACGTTTCTGTGCGACACGGCCAGATCCGCCACCATTTCGGGCGGCACCTTGAGACAGTTCAGCAGGTACTCTTCGCTGAGCAGCGGCGCGCCCGCGGTGTCGTGCATGGCGATATTGACCGCCTTGTACGCGCCGTACTCGCGCTTGACCAGCACGTCGAGCGGCATGCCCGGGCCGGCAGCCATGCCCGGCGCGAGCTCGAACCCCACGCGGGGCTGGTTGGCGAGGATAGTGGCCCAGATGTCTTTAAAGTACTTCTGGAACTGCGTGTTGCGCGTTATTTCCCTGTCTGTCTTGGCAACCCCCACGTAGCGCACCGGCTGCGGTCCCTGCGAGTTGCGCAGCTCGTTCAGGTTGTGCTCGTACTCCAGAAGTCCGTCCAGGCCCGCCTCACCGGCCCGCAGCCCGGAAAACGGCCGGCTCAGGCTCGAAGACTGGAGCTGCTGTTCGTAATAGCTGAGTCCTCGGCGGCTTCGGCGGGGCAGCAGCGACCACGCAACGACCGTCAGAACCACTGCCGCCAACACCCTGAAAAACCCGCGCCGTCGCAGACGACGAACAAAGGAGCCCATAGTGAGTTTTTTTATTTATTGTTTGGATTATTTGCACACCCGTGCACCCGCCTGCCGGCAGAAAATACGTTGGCGGAATTTAAGCCTACTCTCATTCTTTGCTAATGGAAGACACTACACGCAGACGTCGGCACTCTTCTGTGGGCAAGATCAATCTGGGAGACAACGCCGTGCCATCCCTGCGCACTATGCACTCCGACAAGGACGTCAAGACGACGGCGAAGCTGCACAAACAACAGCTCAACAGGACGACCGACTCCAGCGACGATCTCGCCGTCCTGGACAAAATCTGGGTCTCGGTCAAGATCCTCAGCTACAGACACCCGTGGCTGCCGCCGCTGGTGATTTTAGCCGCCACGCAGCTGGCCTACTGGTTCTCCAACAACTACACTCCGTCGAACCCCCTGCACATGTTCATGAACATGTCGTACGAGGTTCCGGGCACAAACCCGCCGCTGTACGCGAAGGGCTGGAAGGACTTTGCGTTTGTCGCGTACATGATGGTTTTCTTCACGTTCTACAGAGAATTCCTCATGCAGGTGGTGCTGCGGCCGCTCGCGTTGCACTTTGGCATCCGCAAGGAGTCCAAGGTCAGACGGTTCACGGAGCAGACGTACTCGATGTGCTACTACGGCGTGAGCGGGCCGCTGGGCCTGTACGTGATGAAACAGACGCCGATGTGGTACTTCAACACGACCGCGTTCTACCAGGACTACCCGCACCTGGCCAACTTCTACCTGTTCAAGTTTTACTACCTGGCACAGGCGGCGTTCTGGGCGCAGCAGAGCGTGGTGCTGATTCTGCAGCTCGAGAAGCCCCGCAAGGACTTCAAGGAGCTCGTGTTCCACCACATCGTCACGATGCTGCTGATCGGCCTGTCGTACAGGTTCAACTTCACCTGGATGGGCATAGCCGTGTACATCACGATGGACATTTCCGACTTCTTCTTGGCCACGTCCAAGACGCTCAACTACCTGGACTCGGTGCTCGTGGGCCCGTTTTTCTTTCTGTTTGTGGGCGTGTGGGTCTACCTCAGACACTGGCTCAACTTCCGGATCCTGTGGTCCGTGCTCACCGAGTTCCGCACCGTCGGGCCGTACACGCTCAGCTTCGCCACGCAGCAGTACAAGTGCTGGATCTCGCAGCCGATCGTGTTTGTGCTGATCTTCGCGCTGCAGCTCGTCAACCTGTACTGGCTGTTTCTCATCCTGAGAATCATGTACCGGTACGTGTTTCTGAACGTGGCCGAGGACGAGCGGTCCGAGTCCGAGTCCGAGTCCGAGGCCGACGACAAGAAGACCAACTAGCTACGCCATATTCTCAAAGACCTTGCTATACACATGGCACTCAGGCCTCGAAGCTAATCAGCGACATGGGCTGCGAAACGCGGGCCCCGTGCTTTTCCTTGTACCTGCGCACGCGGTCGAGCCTCGTGCGGTACCCGCGCTCCGCCGCCTTCGCCAGCACCCCACATATCAAGTTTGTAGCCCTAATAGAGTCGTCGTTGGCCGGAATCGCGTACGTCACCAGCGCCGGGTCGCAGTCGGTGTCGACGATCCCGATGCTCGGGATCCGCGACTGCGCGGCCTCGCCCAGCGCCGTCCGGCTGTCCCGCGCGCTCAGCGTCACCACCAGGTCCGGCTTCAGCACGCTGCGCGCCTCGAAGTCCGTCAGGCCTCTGCGCGACCGCACGTCCCCCATGTCCACCTCCACGCGCGGCTTTGCGTTCTGCAGACTGTTGGTGATCGTGCCCGGCACCCACTTGCTCGCAACGTACACCCCGTTGCACCGCTCCGCCGCCGCCCGCACAGACCGCAGCTGGCCCTCCCGCAGCCCGAGAAACAGCACCGTGCCTCCGTTCTCAACCACACCTTCCACCACCTTCGCCGCCCGCCTCAGGTGCACCACCGTCTGCTCCAGATCGATGATGTGCAGGTCGTTGTACACGCCGTAGATGTACGGCTGTGCCGTGTGCTTCCACAGCTTGGTGAAGTGGCCCAGGTGCGCGCCCGCGGCCAGCAGTTTCTGGACGGTGACCTGGTTGCCCGACGGCGGGTTTGTGATCAGCTCGTGCGGCCTGTACACGCCCTTGATCTCCGCGCCGAGCTCGCCCAGCACCTTGTCGTGGTACTTCTTGCGCACCACGAGCTCTGGCTCCGAGTAGGGGTCGCGCTGGGCGGTGGGGACGAGGTTCGGGTACTCCGCGATCATCGACCGCGACGACGCAAACTCGTCGTTCTGGGTGCGCCCCAGAAACGCCTTGAACAGCTCGCGGAACTTGCGCACCGCCAGGTCGTCTCTGTTGAGCGTCGGCAGCGGCGTCGAGTTGAGCAGCTCCTCGAACTCTGCCCGCGACATGTGCTTGAGGTCCTGGATGACGTTGGGGCCGAGCTGGCCGAGCTGGCCGGCAGCACTCTCGCCGGCCTCTGCGGCGGCGGCCGCGCTCTTGACGGCCGTGTTGCGTCTTGCCACTGTCGTGGTCAGAAGACGCCGGAAGTGCACACTCATGATTGTGAAAATTTTGAAGAAAAAGCACCCATACACCGAAAAAAATAAATAAAATAAAATAATCTAGCATGCTGGTACGCTACACGAGAGGAGCGCGGGCGCTCGCGCGCGGCCTCGCCACCAAGCCGGAGATCACCGCCGAGTCCGACTTTGCGTTCCGCAAGTCGCACATTGCGAGTCTCCCCACCGCCGAGCAGGACGCTCGGTTCTACCCCGTCTACGGAGACCTGGTCGCTGGCGACGGGGCCGTGGAGCGCGTGCCTGGGTTTGTGAGCCGGTTCCGGCCCGTGTTTGCCGCACAGCCCGAGCTGCGTGTCATTGGGGACGCCAAGTTCATCCTGAATGGCAAGATCGCCAGCATTCGCCGCGCCGGAAAGGGCAGCATGTTCCTTGATCTGGTCCAGGACGGGCAAAAGGTGCAGATCGTGGCGAACCACAAGATGATGGGGCTCACCAACGGCGAGTTTGCCGCCTGGCACGGCCAATTCAAGCCGGGCGACTACGTCTCGTGCACGGGACACCCAGGAACCACCAACACGGGCGAGCTGTCGCTGAAAGCGAGCGAGCGGCTGCGGCTCGCGGCGCCGGCGCTGCACCCGGTCCCGCCCGCTTTCAGGGACCCGGGCAAGGTGTACAGCAACCGCGTGGTCGACTACCTCGCGAACATGCGGTCGCGCGACGTGATGGTGGCGCGCGCACGGCTGATATCGACGCTGCGGCGATTCCTCGAAGACCACGGGTTTATGGAGTTTGCGACGCCGATCTTGGGCTCGGGCAACTCCGGCGCCAACGCCACGCCGTTCACCACCACCAGCGCTCACGTCAAAAACAACAGAGACGAGCCGATGCAGCTCAGCATGCGCGTGGCCCCCGAGCTCTGGCTGAAGAAACTGGTCATTTCGGGCTTCGACAAAGTGTACGAGATCGGCCCGGTGTTCCGCAACGAGGGCGTCGACGCGACACATAACCCGGAATTCACCTCGTGCGAGTTCTACGCAACGTTCACAAGTCTGGCACAGACGATGGAGTTTACCGAAAAGCTGTTCGAAAAACTGATAGCCGAGCTCAGCACGCTCGCAATCTGCCGAGAACGGTGCAGCTGGCTGCAGCAGAGCCTGTCACGGAACGGCGGCGAGTTCAAAAAAATTGACTGCCTGCAGCAGCTGCCTCTCGAAACCGGCAGACCGTTGCCAGACTTCTCCAGCGAGGCACTGGTGCAGTATTTCAAGGAGCTGGGGCTGCCGCTGCCGAAGGTGAGGTCTCCCCAGAAACTGTTGGACGTGCTCGTCTCCACGTATTTGGAGCCGCTGTGCCAAAACGAACCAACGTTCCTCTACAACCTGCCCGAGGTGCTGGCTCCGCTGGCAAAATCTGCAACCAAAAATAATTTTAATGTCTCAAACAGATTCGAGCTATACATCGACGGCACAGAAATTATCAACGCGTACGAAGAGGAAAACAATCCGTTCAAGCAGGCGGCCAAGTTTGCACAGCAGCTCAGCGCACGCACCCAGCACAACGACACAGACGCCATTCTGCCCGACACGGCGTACGTGGAGGCCATGGAGTGGGGGCTGCCGCCCACAACGGGGTGGGGGATGGGCATCGAGCGCGCGGTGATGTTCTTCACCGCGTGCGAGCGCATCGACCAGGTGCTGCCCTTCGGCAAGCTGCCAGACGTCCTGAAGCAGTAATTGGCGGTGCGCGGAAAAAGCCTGCGCGCGGCATCTGCCGTAGGCTGACATAAGCGGTCACAAGATAGCAGAGTTCCGCCTCGCACCGGCGCACGGCAACAGGCAGCTCGGGGAATCCCGAAAAGGCAGGTTAACGAAAAACACAATAGCGGGCCGCAGCGCCAGCATAGATTAGCTGCAGCACACGCCAATCACGGCTCTTTGCGCACAATAGGCCGGGCCACAAGCCAAAAATTGGATCCTGTCTATTTGCAATTTTTTCACCCACTTTTGCGATAATGCGCATCCGTGCAGGCTGTTATCAGCACCGAGTGCACCCTTAGAACTTTTTGTATATATTAACTCGAATCGGCTCTCGTTCTGATCCCAAGCATGTCTGTGTCTCGAGTTGCCCGTCGCATTGTGCACAAGTTCACCACCAGGGAAGGACTACTTGGAGATTACGATTATGCCTATCTGTTCACCCCACGCTTGCCATTTATGAAGGGCTCCGAAAAAGTTCAGCCTTTCTTTGGTCTCGACGACGAGATCCCCGTCGTGCTGGGCTTCTTGCTCGGTCTTCAGCACGCCCTGTCGATGCTGGCCGGTGTCGCCTCGCCGCCAATCATCATTGGCGCCCTCGCCAACCTGGATGCCGACCAGCAGCAGTACCTGGTGTCGTGCTCGCTCATCATCTCTGGCCTGCTGTCGGCGGTCCAGATCACCCGTTTCAAGATCCCGTACACGCCCTACTACATCGGCACCGGTCTGGTGTCTGTCGTGGGCACGTCATTCGCCACCATCAGCATTGTCAGCAAGGCTTTTCCAATCATGTATAACGCAGGCGTTTGCCCCGTGGACAGCGACGGGACGCAGCTGCCATGTCCCGACGGATACGGCGCCATTCTCGGAACGGCGGCCGTGTGCGGTCTGCTGGAGGTGCTGCTCTCGTTTCTGCCGCCGGCGCTGCTGCAGCGCATTTTTCCGGCCATCGTGACGGGCCCTGTGGTGCTGCTCATTGGCGTGTCGCTGATCCAGTCCGGATTTGAGGACTTTGTGGGGGGCTCCGGGTGCATGGACGCCACCAACAGCTGTGCCAAGGGCTACAACTGGGGGTCTGCGCAGTTCCTCGGGCTTGGGTTCCTGGTGTACCTCACCATCATCCTGTGCGAGAAGTGGGGGTCGCCCATCATGAAGTCCTGCGCCGTGATTGTCGGGCTCCTGGTCGGGTGCATAGTCGCCGCCGCGTGCGGCTACTTTTCGCACGACTCGATCGACGCCGCCCCGGCAGCAACCTTCATGTGGGTGCACACGTTCAAGCTGTCCGTGTACGGCCCTGCCGTGCTGCCCTTCCTCGCGTGCTACATCGTGCTCATGATGGAGGCCATCGGCGACATCACCGCCACCTGCGACGTGTCCCGCACCGACATCGAGGGCCCCTACTACGAGTCGCGCATCCAGGGCGGTGTGCTCGCGGACGGAGTCAACGGCATCATCGCCGCGCTCATGACCATGACGCCAATGTCGACTTTTGCGCAGAACAACGGCGTCATCTCCATCACCAAGTGCGCCTCCCGGACTGTTGGGTACTGGTGCTGCTTTTTCCTCGTTGTGATGGGCGTGTTCTCGAAATTCGCCGCTGCGCTCGTCGCCATTCCTAAAGCCGTGCTCGGCGGCATGACCACGTTCCTGTTCACGTCCGTGGCCGTGTCCGGGCTCAAGATCATCGCCACCACGCCCTTCACCAGAAGAGATCGCTTCGTGCTCACGTGCTCGCTCATGTTCGGCTTCGGCGCCACGCTGCTCGCCGACTGGTTCAGCAACGTCTTCACGTACGACGGCGACAACACCGGGCTTTCCGGCTTCTTCGACGCCATAGTTCTCGTCATGGAGACCGGCTTCGCCGTCACCGGCTTCATCGGCGTCGTCCTCAACCTGTTCCTGCCGCAGGAGCCAGACAACCTCGACGCCGCGTCCGAGCTCATCGAGGAGCACGTGATCGAGAACGACTACGGCCGCGTCGAGGAAGGCTCGTCCCAGGAGAAGAAGGCGATTAAATAGACCTAATACTCTCGTTACTATGTGTGCACCAGCTTGCGGTGGCTTTTTCTCACGTTGCTCCGGTGCCGTCTGCTTTTCAGATGCACTGCGTACTGCTCGCCGACAAAAAGAGTCGGTCGTCCCGTTTCGTCCACACACGTCTCGCAGTAGTGGTGCTGCCACTTTGTCTCGTCGTTTCCGGCGTCCTCGCGGGGCGCCAGCACGTCTGCCAGCGTCTCTGGCACCGTGAGTGCCTCTGCAGGCGGCACGCCGGCAAGAAACCGCCGGCAGATGTCCGTTCCGCGCTGTGCCACGTCCTGCTCCCATTTTCCCAGATCCGTCGCGTCCAGCACCACCACCTGGCCGCCGTTCGGCCAGCCAAACTGGCCCTCGCGCGCCAGCTCGCGCGTCAGCGTCCTCGCGATCCACTTCACCTGCCGCCGCGCGTACCGCCGCGTGTTGCGCTTCATGTCCTCTATGCAACCGGCCAGCCGTTCAGGGCCCTCTTCCAGGTACGGCAAAAACTCCTTGTACCCAATGACCTGCCAGACGCCGCGGTGGAGCTCCATAGTGGGCTCCGTCCGGCTGCGGAACGCGTGCATCTCGCGGATCTCGGCCAGCGCGCCCTGCTGCAACATTTTGTCCACGCGAGAATCAAGCCGCTCGTCCAGCACGTCCTGCCGCGCATATAGCCAGAAAAACAGCATCTGATAGCGCAGCGCGGACGCCGCCTGCTGCTGCTGCGATCGGTATAGATCGGACGTGCGCTGCTTGGTGGCGAAGTAGATCTCGAGCGCCCGCCGCACGCGGCGATGGTCGTTCGGATGGAACTTCTGCGCCACAACAGGGTCTTTCTGCTGCAGCGTGCGGAACACTTCGTCGGGCTGGCCGTCCAGAACCGCGCGCTCGGCGTCGGTCAGCTGCTCGGCCGTGGCGGTATCCAGGGTCTTGTTCAAAAAGAGCAGGCTCTGCAGATAATAGTGCGTGCCACCAACGAGAATGGCGGTTTTTCCGCGGCTATGGATATCCGCAATGGCGGCCATGGCCTCCTGCTTGAACCTGTGGATGTAGTACTCCGTGTCCCAGGGCGTGTGGTCCATCACGTGGTGCGGCACACCTTTTCGCTCGGCCACGGGGTGTTTGTTGGTGATCTGGTCGAGGCCGCGGTACATTTGCATGGAGTCGGCGTTCACTATCTCGCCGTCGACTGCGCGCGCCAGCTCGACGGCAAACTGCGACTTGCCCACGCCGGTGGTGCCAATGATTGATATGACTTTGCAGCTCATCCGGAGCATGTATTTTTTATTTGAATTATTTTTTTTTTTTTTATGTAATCGGTGCGACAAAATTTTTTATTATTTCGACATGTTGAAAAGTACGGCACAGGGCACCGGATTGTTCCGTTTTTTCGCGACGTCGCGTGTTTTGGCAGCGCCCAAGGTCAAGAGAACGCCCGAACAGCTGCGTGCGCTGCAGAAACGGGCCGAGAAAAGAGAGGCCGCCGTGGCCAGAAACGCCAGACGGCCCGCCGTCGAAAACCCTCTGTACATGCCTGTTCCCACGGCCCTGCGGTACCTGCGGGCAGCAGAAGTCGGCCGGCCCACGAACGAGGCCGTAATAACCCTCCAGGCGCGGGTCGTCTCCAAAAAGGGCGTGGCGCCCTTGCAGGGCAGCATCAGGTTCGCACGGCCGCTCACAGATACACAGATCCTTGTCTTCACGGCCGACGAGACAATGCAGCAGACCGCTCTGGCGGCCGGCGCGAGACTCGCGGGCGGTAAGCAGCTCGTCGACAAGATTGCGGCCGGCGAAATCGACTTGTCCATCTTCGACAGAGCCATCGCTACCCCAGACATGGTTTCTGCGCTGCGGCCCGTGGCCAGAAACCTGGGGCCCAAGGGACTCATGCCGGCTGCCAAGCGTGGCACCGTGGTGGACGACGTGGCAAAATATATCGAGGACAACATCTCTCTGCAGCCGTTCAGACAGAGAAACGACCACATTGCGCTGACGGTCGGCAGATGCGACTTTTCCGACGAGGACCTCCTGAAAAACGTGATTGCGGTGTCGGAGGCCGTCAAGGCGGCAGTTGCCGCCGCGCAGAGCAAGTCGCCCACGATTCTGGGCCAGACGGTGCTCTCCACCACCCACGGCCCGGGCATCGTGATAGACTTTTAGCATGTATATATCTGGCTGCGTCGATCGGCGCGTCGCACAAATTATGAGAGAAAAAAATACCTGTATTTATTTTGCCATGTCTTTTGTTTCCGGGGACGACGTCGCAATCAGACGGCGGATCTTCAATTCGATCCTGCTCCTCTGTGCCTTTGTCGGGCTGCCGCTGTGGTACGTCACCACGTCCGTGCACCGCGTCGAGCTGCCGGCCGCCCAGATCTACAGCTTGTCGTCGCAGCTGTCCTCGTTTGTCAGTTACGAGATCCCCGTGTACGTGGAGGTTCCCACGACGGCGTCTGGCGTGGTTGCCGAGGCGCAGCAGCATCTGGACTCTCTGCTGAAGTCCTACAACCTGCCAATTTCGTGGCACATCGTCCTCAGAACCGGCACCGGAGGAGACCGCGACTACAAGGTGGAGCTCGTGATGGACGGGGAGTCGGACAAGATCTACGTTTCTCCGTTCGAAGACCGCAAAATTAAGCTGTACGCGTCGCCGACGGTGATAAACAGCAACAAAGTCGCCGACCTCATAGCGCGCATGTTGGTGCAGGACGTGTTTGCAGACGAGATCCAGATGTTTGCGCGCTACGACCAGCCTGCGTCGGCAATTAAAATGCCGTACTCGCCCAGATACCACGTCACCCTGTCGCTGTTGCAGGGCGGTAGCGACCCCATCGCCTGGGACATCGAGCAGGCCGCCCCGCTGTTCGAGAACTACCTGCACAGTTTGTCGCCGTACGCGAACTTCACGCTCGACTCGCAGGTCCAGCACTACAACAAACTGTCAGACAACATAGCCCTGCGGTACGACGACGAGCAGAAGGCGTTTCTGCTCAAAGAGGCCGACACATCCACATTCATCGACTACTCCGAATGGGGCCTCGACCAGAACACGCAGTCGGTGCCGGTGATCAATTTTGTGGCGTACGTTCCTGCGTCGGCGGTGCGGCCTATTATCATCGAAAACTCCGTGTCAAACTCGTTTATTGTGCCGCAATGGGGAGGCGCAGCAATACTCAACACCGACAAGCAGGTGCTCGAGTACGGCGACCTGTTGCCCGTGATGGAGATCTTTGCCTCGCAGCTGTTCCAGCTGGTGGGCGCGCCGTCAAAGCCCAAGTCGCCAGCAATCAGAACCGACATCCTCACCAGAGTCCAGTCGCTGCAAAACATGCACAAGTCGATCGACAACCTCATCTCTCTGTGCAAGCTGTGTCAGCAATTACCTAATATCAGTGTTCCTGACAGCACGCGTGAACAAGTGGAACACGCCATAGAGAGAATAATAGAAGCTGCAGCCGCTGCCAGAAACGGCAATTGGGCTTTGGCCAACTCTCTGGCAGCCAAGGCTTATGTGCTCTCGGACAAGGCTTTTTTCCAGAAGGACATGGTGCAGCAGATGTATTTCCCTGAGGAGCACAAGATGGCTGTGTACACGCCGCTACTTGGCCCCTTTGCCACGATAATGCTGCTGGGCCTCGTGCGGCTGGTAAATGAGGAGCGTGGGAGTGCGAAACCCAAAGAAGCGTAAAACAATCGCTGCGCAGATTGTCCACGTTTTCTTCCCAGCCGCACGTCCGCAACGTAACGAAGAAAAAAAAAATCCTGTCCCAGGCGGCCTAAGCGAAACAAATTATATAAATTTTCCAACTTGCTGATATCATTTGCTCTAAAAATGTTATTATCGACCGTCCGACAGCGGGTGCGGCTGAACTCTGTGTATTTTCTGCGGATGGCCGTCACTCTGCTTTTCCTGGTTGGGGTAGCAAATATGTACTGGATCAGGAGCTCGCCCAGTGCAAAGCCGCGAGAGGTTCACAGGGCGGTCGACACGGGGAACATACGGCGCGAAAACGCCACGATCCTGAGTCTGTGTCGGAACGAGGACCTGAACGGGATCATCACGTCGATCCAGAACCTGGAGGACCGTTTCAACCGCGACTTCAAGTACGACTGGGTGTTCCTTAACAATGTTCCTTTTTCGGAGGAGTTCAAAAAAAAGGTCTCCACCATGGTGTCTGGCGAGGCGAAATTTGGGCTGATTCCCGAGGAGCACTGGTCGTACCCCTCGTTTATAGATCAGGAGAAGGCCAAACAGGAGCGCGAGCGCCTGGCCAACATGGGGATCATCTACGCTGATTCCGAGAGTTATAGACACATGTGCCGGTTCAACTCGGGGTTTTTCTACAAGCACCCGCTATTGCAGCAGTACAAGTACTACTGGCGCGTGGAGCCGGAGGTGGACTTCTACTGCGACCTCGACTACGACCCGTTCCGGCTGATGCGCGAGCAGCAGAAAGTGTACGGCTTCACCATCTCGATCTACGAGTTCAGGGCCACGATAGCCTCGCTGTGGGACACGGTGCGGGCGTTTTTGAGCGCGAACCCGCAGGCACAGCACGCCAACGCGCTCGTGGACTTCATCTCGGACGACAATGGCCACTCGTACAACCTGTGTCACTTCTGGTCGAACTTTGAGATCGCCGACATGGATTTCTGGCGATCGAAGGTGTACGAGGACTTCTTCAACTACCTGGACGCCTCGGGAGGATTTTTCTACGAGCGCTGGGGAGACGCGCCCGTGCACTCGATCGCCGTGTCGCTGTTTCTGGACCGCGACAAAATACACTTCTTCGACGACATAGGATACAACCACGGAGTGTACTCGATGTGTCCGCTGGACGACAACGTGTGGCTCGACAAAAGATGCAGCTGCAACAAGAACTCGGACTTCACGTTCCGTGGGTACTCGTGCGGCCAGCGGTACTACAAGGTCACGAACCGCGCGCTGCCTCCCAACTGGAAAGAGTATGCAGATCTGTAGTTTTTTTAGCAATCGCCAAGAACCGACCACGAAGCCGCACACCGATTCTCCGCCGTAGCAGAATGTCCGTTTTTTTTCGCACCTGTCTCCAGGCCGCACGTGCGCCAGGAACAGAACCATCCAAGCCCGCTGCCCTGGCGCACGCACCCGTGCGAGGCCATCTCGCGCAGCGGGCCAAGCCTTGCAGGATTGTTTAAGTTCGGCAAGAAATTTCGCCCGTGCACGAAATTTACTGCGTTCACAAGCCACTTTAAACTATATATATCTCGAGACACCAGGCACTTGTTTTTATGAGACTTCGAATGCTGCGTTCCCCACGATTGCGGTTTCTCACGCTCGGCTCCGTGCTGGCGGTGCTGCTGATCATGTTCGGCACGGCAGACCAGACCCAGCGGTTCCACACGTCCATCAAGGAGCTCACCAAACACATGGAGGCTTATAACGGCACGTTTGTGTCGCTGGACGGGACGCGGGGATCGCCGGTGCCGCAGACAGCTAAGGAGCCCGTCCAGGAGCCCGTCCAGGAGCCTACGCAGGAGCAGCAGAGCCAGCAAGAGAACGACGACGAGACCCAGCTGGTGACAAACCTCGAGGTCACGGGCGAACAGCACACCGAGCCGCCGTCCGAGCCCGTCCAGGAGATCCCCAAGAACCCGCTGGAGGGCACGAATCTCGACAATCCCCAGAAACGCAACCCCGACAAGGCGCCGCTGCCGCCCGGGTACCGCGGGTCCATGACCAACGAGTACAAGCCGTACGAGCAGGCGCGCGTGGTGAAGGACAAGTTCGGCAACCCGGCCAAGCAGAACGCCACGATGCTGACGCTCGTGCGCAACGAGGAGCTCTACGACATGCTGCAGTCGATCCAGCAGTTGGAGAGCCGGTTCAACAGAAACTACCAGTACGACTGGGTCTTCCTCAACGACAAGCCGTTCACCGACGAGTTCATCAAGCAGACCTCGGCAATGGTGTCGGGGACTGCGCGGTACGGCATCATCCCGTACGAGCACTGGTCGTATCCCGAGTACATCGATCCGCAGAAGGCCAAGGAGATCAGAGAGTCACGACAGTATGCGAACGTGGCGTACGGTTCGAGCGAGAGTTACCGCCACATGTGCCGTTTCAACTCGCTGTTCTTCTACAAACACCCGATTCTGGACGACTACCAGTACTACTGGCGCGTGGAGCCGTCGATCGAGTACGGATGCGACATCCTGACCGATCCGTTCGCGTACATGGTGGAAAATAAAATCAACTACGGGTTCACGCTGACCCTCACAGAGTTCCCCAAGACCATTCCGACGCTGTGGAAGACGAGCCTGGAGTACTTTCTGCGGCCCGAGGTGGCGGCGCAGATCCCGTCCGACGAGGAAAACCTGCTCTCCTTCGTCTCCGGCGACAACGGCCGCACATACAACCTGTGCCACTTCTGGTCGAACTTCGAGATCGCCAACCTCGACTTCTACCGCAGCCCCGTGTACGAGGGCTACGTGCAGCACCTGGACCGCGCGGGCGGCTTCTTCTACGAGCGGTGGGGGGACGCGCCCGTGCACACGATAGCGGTGGCCAAGATGATGCGTGCGAGCGAGATCCACCTGTTCACGGACATTTCGTACAAACACACGGTGGCGGGCTCGTGTCCGCTGGACGACGCGTTCAGACGCCAGGCGCGGTGCACGTGCGACCCGGGGCTCGACTGGTCGATCACCTCTGGCTCGAGCTGCAACCTGCACTATATGGAGGTTGCGCACCAGCCACACATGGCAGACTACGAAAAATACAGAAACCTTGTGGCTGAGCGGCAGGAGCAGGAGCAGCAGCGCAAGAAGGAGGAGATGGAGCGCCGAAGAGAGGCCGCCAAGCAGCGGGCCGAGGAGAGACGCCAGCGGGCCGAGGAGAGGAGACAGCGCAAGCAGAAGGAGCGAGAGGAGCGGCTGCGCGCGGCCAAGACGCCTGCGGCCAACTAAGCCGGCCTCTGGCTCGACGTATTGTATATACTGGCATACCGGTTTTTGCCTGAATAGAGTGAGTACACGGTGTCTGCTGCGCCCAAGTAGGGTCTTCAACAGCGCCTAAAACAGTGCTGCCAGCAAGGCTTATTTCGCGTGCTTTTCTGCACAATTTTTTTTTTTTTCGCGTTACAGCGCACGCTTACCCTCCTTAGGTGTCAAAAAAAACTCTCAACTACAATCTGTTAACAAAATGGCACGCGCAAACGCTAGACTGATTAGGTTTGGAATCTTCGCCCTCGTGCTGGTGTTCTGCGGATACATCCTGACCAAGGGATCGTCCTCGTCGTACACGATCTCGCCCAGCGTTGCTCCAGCGACCGGTTCGACCGCTAACGACGCCTTGCTTAGCGTGGCCGAGCCGGCCCAGCCAACGGCCGGAAAGGCTGTCGACAGCGCCGTTTCCAAGCCCATGGAGACCTCCGACGCTGCTGCTCCCGCTCTTGGTGGCAAGGAAAGAGCCACGTTTGTTTCTCTGGCCAGAAACCAAGATCTCTGGGAGCTGGTGGGCTCGATCAGAGAAATCGAGGACAGATTTAATTCGAAATTCCACTACGACTGGGTTTTCCTGAACGACGGCGAGTTCAGCGAGGAGTTCAAAAAGGTCACTTCTTCGTTCTGCTCCGGAAAGACCAAGTACGGACAGATCTCCAAGGACCAATGGAGCTTCCCTCCTTGGATCGACACCGACAAGGCCGCACAGGTGCGTGAGGAAATGCGTGAAAAGAAAATTATTTACGGCGACTCCATCTCGTACAGACATATGTGTCGGTACGAGTCTGGCTTTTTCTTCAGACACCCTCTGCTCGAAGAGTACGACTACTACTGGAGAGTCGAGCCGGGTATCAAGATCTACTGCGACGTCGACTACGACGTGTTCAAGTTCATGAGAGAAAACAAGAAATCGTACGGCTGGACCATCTCGCTGCCAGAATACAAGGAGACCATCCCTACGCTGTGGAAGACCACCAAGGAGTTCATCAAGGAGAACCCGCAGTACCTTGCCCAGGACAACCTGATGGACTGGATCTCCGAGGACGGCGGAAGCAGCTACAACGGCTGCCACTTCTGGTCCAACTTTGAGGTCGGTGCTCTGGACTTCTGGAGAAGCGACGCGTACCTGAAATATTTTGAGTATCTCGACAAGGCTGGCGGATTTTTCTACGAAAGATGGGGAGACGCGCCGGTGCACTCAATCGCCGTGGCTCTGTTCATGCCAAAGGACCAGGTGCATTTCTTCAACGATATCGGCTACTACCACGTTCCGTTCCACAACTGTCCGATCGACGAGACGATCCGCAAAGAGAAGAAGTGCATGTGTGCTCCGAACGACGACTTCACATTCAGGCCGTACAGCTGCACGTCCAAGTTCTACAATCTCATGGGGCTCAAGAAGCCAGACGGCTGGGAGAAGTACGCTTCGTAGACGGTGCACGGGTGGCCCTTTTTCTGTTTTCTCACTTACAGGATTACGTAAACTACGAATTGATGGTTTTTCCGCACTTTATATTTTGGCACTATTGACTTTTTGTGCTTTACGATTGTGAAATGTCCGACACTAGTGTTTATGAGCCGCGCGAGCCGGCCGATTTGGCGAAAGCGCTGCTGATTATAGAAGAGGGCGCCAGGGACTGTCTGCAGTCCAAAGATTACATCTCGTTTTTGACAATTTTAGACGTCTACATAGGGGAGCCCAATCTATACAAAGAAGAGGAGCGCGAGCAGATACTAGAGAAGCTGCTTGGCATTCTGACCGGCCACCGCGAGATTCTGTATGAAATTGGCTGGGACCTGCCCGCGCTTCTTCTCAAATACTGCGACGTGGACCATGAGCCGCGTCCGCTGGTCGAAATCAAGTCGCTCATGAGCATTATGAAGATTTTCGACGCATTGGCACAGTATGGCAATCCGAAAGAGCTGCTATTGGCTGGGTGCGAAATCATACGAGACCTCAAGATTGACCTCGATGCCGCCGAGGCCGATCCAGGCCAGGCTGCCAATCCGCCCCTCGGTCTGAGACTGCAGGAAGGAACGCGTGCGATCAAGTTCCACATGATGCTGGAGTTGGTCAGTACCAGTCTACGCCGCAACCAGACAATATATCCGTCCAAGTTCCTGGGAATGGTTGTTTCCGCCTTGGTGAACTTCATGAAAAATCCAGACCAGCCAATGAACGATCTCGCCGTTGCGCGTCGCGTCTACACGTTTATTAGAGACTACGTCCCGCCAGACATCCCAGACACGAATAGAGACTCGATACAGGACCTGACAAAGCTGGTCGATCAGGAAAACTACCTCCAACGGAAACTGCTGCTGCTGCTTCTGTCCGTGGCAGCCGAAACTGCCTCTGCCATACTGGCTCCGGAACTGCTCTCGGCAGTTTATCCGAATGTGAGACAAATGGCAGACACCGACCATGTTTATTCACTTGAGTTTCTGGGACGCTTTGTTAATCTGTCGATGTCTATGGACGTGGAGCTGGACAAGTCGTTTGGCGAGGAAATCGACAAGGCAGAGAAGGTGTTTGAAAATGCCTCAATTAGCGAGAACGAGGATGTTTTCAAGCTCGTGATTGATAACTACAATTCCACAGAGTTCAGACAGAAAGACCCGGAAACGATTCCATTCTCTGCCGTCGCTTCTATCGTGCTCTACACGGTCAGTCGGTTTGTGGAGAGAATAAACTACAGGACACCATTGCCATCGTTCTTGCAACTGGTCAAGCTACAACTGTGCACACTGATCCCGTGCCTGATGAGCACCACCAACGTCCACGGAGGAGCTATTGTGAGTCTGGTGATCTTGAGCATGAAGGTGCTCGAGACAGAAGGGTTCGAGTACACCAAGGAGGACAAAGTTCTTATCCTTGGCTATCTCCAGAGTCTGTCTTCTCTGTGTCTGGAGTTCCCAGACTTCAGCGTCCGCAAACTGTTCTACTCGTTAACGATGAAAGTGCTGATTAACCTAAAAGAGCAAGACGCCTACGAGTTTGTGATCGACACACTGGAGAACTGTTCTGCGGAGTCTGTGAGAACGTCGATGATAGGTATTCTCAAGGACCTGATCTTGCGCACCAAACCGGCTCCGATGGAGAAGCAGATGGAGAATCTACAGCTGTCTGCTCCTTCGTTGCCGCCTCGCGAGCTGAAATACATCACATTCACCGAAGAGCGCGCAGACAAGATTCTGCAACTGCTCGACACGGCAATACAGGAAACGTTTGCTGAAGAAACCGTCGACCCTGTCATTTGCGACACGTTGCTAGCGTACATAAATCTGATCCTGTCGGTCAAGAAGTTCAACAGGGACGACGTTGAGAAGCGGGTCGGCACTATCAAGAACCACCTGTCGAAGCTGGACTCGTCGCATCAGCAGATCGTCCACTTGATCGAGTTCAGCGTCGACAAGGCCGCCGAGTTTTATAAAATATAGTAATTCTGTTTATAGTCACTAATAGTTAGTACCACTGCTCAGATAAGTGATGAATGTTGGAACAGATGGTCTCTTCATGCGCTTCAGAGTGAGCTGAGAAAAGGTATCATCATAACAGTTGTACTTACATATGAAAAAAAAAGTGCTAACTAATTTTCTCGAGCATTATTTTTTTTTAGAAGAAAAAATAATCACTCCGGGTAATGGCGCAGGTTACGCAGGAGGATTTCAGCTGGCTCCTGAGCCGATCCAAATCCGCATATCAGCTTCTGGATGTCGACACCAGTGTACAGTCACATGGTCTGCGGCGCGCGTACCGGAAAAAAGCGCTGGTGTTGCACCCCGACAAAAACCAGTCCTCAGACGCAGAGGAGCAGTTTAGAGAGATCTTGGTCAGTTACCGAGTACTTGACGAGCCAGAGTGGCGCAAGCGGTACGACGAGCACCTGGAAACAGAATTGGAGCGACAAAAAGCAAGGGCACAGCAATCTGCACATCAAAAGTCACTAAAAGAGCAGCTATTATTTGAAGAGTCTAGATACAGGCAAGATCAATCCACTGCTCAATATCGACAGGTGAAAATCGAGCAGCTGAGGCTCGAGACAGAGCAGCTGCGCCGAGCTAAATTAAGAGAAACAGCCAGCAGCGCCACGATCGTCGAAACAGACAAGTCACGGTTCCCGTGCAAAGTCCGTGTGCGGTGGAAGAGTAAACCCCAAATAACAGACCTCGTGAGCGCCGAGGTGGTCCAGCAGCTGATGGAGGTGTTTGGAGAAGTCGTCTCTGTGCAAATGAACTCAAGCACGGATGCAGTTGTCACGTATAAAACATGGCTTTCGGCAGTGCTGGCTGCCACGCACGATTATTCGCAAGTCTCTGACCTCTGGGACGAGTCTGGTCTCAAACGGATGGCGAGTCTGCTGCGTTCGGCCAAACTGATGGAGTTCGATGACGCCGGAGACGGAAAACTGAATTTTGACGAATATGCAGGTCTCAGCATATACAAGCTGAGCAAGCTTGTTCACTAATCGCTGTCAATCACGATAGTCTCCGGAGACCGTGCCTTGTCTTTCACCGCAGGGAAATTCTTATTCTTGTCTTTTCGCTTTTTCGCACTCCGCAGAGACTGTCCCTGGCCTGCGAAATGAGGTTTGTTTGGAGTTTCGTCTTTCTCCTCAAATCCGTCCTTATACACCTTCACCGGGAACCCGAAAAAGAGGTACCCGTCTGGCAAGTGTAGTGGTTTGACAGGGCCATTCAGGTCGATATCCGCTGTATTTATAGAGGGTTCTGCTTCCTTTGCCACCTTCTTGCCAGACAATTTGACACCGTCACCTTGAAACTTCTGTGTACTTTTATTAGCTTCTCGAATAATCTCGCCGTATTTGATTTGCTGCGCCATGGAGCCTGTGCCTTTCAAAGAAGGCTGCGACAGAGCTTTAGTTTTATTCTTTTTCTCCTGCTCCTCTTTCAGCGCCTTGTAATCAGGCTCCACGTACCCAACGGGCGGAGCAAAATCCGTCTCCAGATCAGTTTCGATAACACAGATTCCGTGCGATTGGCTTTCCGGCTTGACCTCCAATATTTTGATCTTGTATATCTGGTCATTGTAGTCCAGCTCGATTATGTCTCCAACGGTCAGAGTGGTGAATTTCCTCAGTGCATTTTCCAGAACAGCCTTGGGGTCACTAATGTCCAGAAAGTCCACACTTTGGGGCTCAAGCATCACAAAGCTTCCTTGCGGGAGGTCTGCAGTTTTGATGTTGACGAGGGATCCCGGCTCGGCAGCAATTGTGTCGAGCATCCATTGTGGCAAATAACAGCGGCCTTCTTCTGCTGTGAATTCCAGCACTCCGCTGTGAGTAGATTTTCCAGAGTTCTCTGACGTAATGGTGAAAAGCATAGGATATCTAATATGAAGCATTGTCAGCTTGTGAAGCGCCGATTGGGGCAGGAAGATTTTGCCCCCGTAGTTGGCATCGTCTTTTCTGCTCACATCAGGCATCATTGCGATCGGATAGCAGCGGAAGTAATCATCGAAACCCTGCAGCATTGGCAGTGTTGGCTCGCCAAAGCCAAATCCAAACCCAGAAAACTGCGTTAGAGTAGCACTTAATGTACTTACCATTGGAAGACTGATAAATATATTTAATAAATATTTTTTGTGTTTTATTTACTCTATTTATTCCTGGTAAATGGAGGACGAGGATTTTCTGCTCGATGACACAGACGCGTTGCGCGACTTGATAGACGATGAGAGCGAGGAGGACGAGGCCATTGTATTTTCTGACGATGGAATTATTCCTGAAGACGACGATCCCAACGACGATGATTTCGAGGTAGAGCAAGATGATTTCGGGTTCAGCGACGAGGACCTTGCCGAGGAGGACATCGACGAGGACTTTGAATTCCGCAATGCTCTACGGGAAGCCAGAAATTTCAAGCCCAAGCCGGCAAAGGGCAAGAAAACTCGCGGACTGGCTGCCATGAGACGGAGGATGCGCAGAGAAGAGCTCTCGCCAGAGGTGAAACAGCTTCTTTCGGAAGCCAACGAAGCGTTTGTTCGCAACGATCTCCAGACCGCACAGAATTTGTATTTGGAGGTGGTGAAGCTCGACAAAAACAATTTCAGTGCGTACAAGACATTAGGAGAGATATACAGACTGCAGGGAAATTACAACAAATGCTCCAATTTCTGGCTGTTGGCCGCTCATCTTCACTCATGGGACTTTGAGTTTTGGCGCACTTTGGCAGAATTGTCTGTGGAGCTGGAACATACGCGACAGGCCGTTTACTGCTACTCAAAAGCTATATCTGCCAGCAACGGCAAGGACTATGACTCAATTTTTGCGAGAGCTTGTCTGTACCGCGAGCGTGGCCAGTTCAAGCGAGCGAGCGATAGTTTGCACAGGCTGCGAGCTATCATGCCCCAGGAGCCCAAGATATACCGCGAGCTGGCCAAAATATATGTTGAGGAAAACCGTGTTAACGACGCAATCAGCATGTACACTAAGATTCTTGAGGAGAACATGAAATTCCGGCGCGGAGAAAAAACCGAGCTGAAAACCATTGCGTTTGACTGGTCTGAGCTGAACATTCTGCTGGAGCTGTATGGTAAGAAGGCGGCCTGGAACGTGGCGATCAAAACACTCAAGCAAACCTCGAGATGGATCCAGCACCGAGAGTCGCAAACGTTCTGGGACGATGTGCCAGCTGTGGACGTGGAATTTGATGATCGCCGGTTCGATAACCAGAAGTTCCAGGCTCTAAAAGCAGAAGAAAAAGCTAGAGAGTATTCTCTTCCTATTGATATTCGAGTTCAGCTAGGATTATTCCGACTGAACTCAAAAAACACCGACGAGGCCCTGAGACATTTTGAGTATGTTCTGAGAGAGAATATTCAAGAGACTGCGGATCTGTTCCTGCGCATTGGCTCAGAGCTGGAGACTTTTGGCTTGTACCACGAGGCATTGCGATATTTCTATCCAGTTTCGGGGGTGTATGAGAATAACCCTGCTGAGCTGGTGCTGAGTATTGCGAAATGTCTTCGAGAGACAGAAGACTTTGAAAACGCGAAGGAAGCCTACACCCGTCTCTTGGAACACGATCCAGATAATGTCGAGATAAAGGTGGCCTTGGCAGAGGTGTACTTCTATCTTGACGACATACAGAGTATGAGCAAGCTGTACAAGGAGGCCAGAGAGCAGCGCAGCAAAGAACGGGCCAGTGCGCGCAACAACCTTTTGAAGGACTCTGAGGACGAACAGGACGAACAGGACGAAGAGATGAGCGATGAGCAGAGTGCAAGAGATTCCGAGCAGCTTGCATTGATTGCCGAGTACCCGTCCTCACGGAGGTCGAAAAAGAAGAAGGTTATTCCTTTGGACCCTGAGCTTCTGCATAAAAAAGAGCTCAAATCTACGACTCGAATTAATGAGCAGTACATGCGCGCGAACAGGCTACTCGAACGACTGGAGGACGATGCGGAGTCTCTGGGCCACGACAGACACGCAATTGCGTCGATGTGGATCGATCTCGTCTCTGAGCTTATCGAGGTTTTCTCTACATACCGCTGCTTTTTCTCCTCTGATAAGGCGAAGAAATTCAACACGGGTCTGCGTCGTCGGACTGAAAAATTGAGCATTGACCAGAAACTGTCGCGACTTCCGTACCTGCAGGACGAGATGATCCTGTCCAAGGAGATGGACTCGGGAAGAATTCCTATTCCGCAGGATGAATTCAAGGGCATTTCGTTTGAAAAATGGTTTGACTTATTCATGAGGTACTCGTTGATGATTTCCGAGTACGAGAGAAACGTGGAGGACGCGCTCTCAATCCACGAAATTGCGCGCCACATCAACGTTTTCAAGAAAAAAGAGCTCACCATTACGCTGCTTGGTCTTTCTGTTGGTTTCATCACCAACGAGGTTTCCGTCATAATGAACCATCTGCGTATGCTGATGAACGACTACCAGTTTTCTGTGCCTGCGCTGAAGACCTTCTTGGCCGCCTGCAAGCCCACAGAGCTGTTTTACCATCCGTACGTGGATGCCCCAAATCAGAAATATATTCTGCGTCAGATCAAGACACATGACTCGCTCAAAGAGAAACGCGACATCTCTGGAATGGCAGCCATCACCAACACCAACGTTGACACGGACAAATTTCACCCGCTGCTGAACTACATCTATTCCACGTTCCTATACATGAACAAATCGTACACGGCTGCGTTGACGTACAGTCTGAAAATATACAGAGACTACTACAACGACCCGTCGCTGGTATTTTTGATGGGACTTGCCAACCTCCACCGCTCAATGCAGCGACAGACGATCAACAAGAACTTCCAGATTATCCAGGGTCTGAGTTTTATGCTGGAGTACGCACAATTGCGCAGGGCTGGAGGCGGCTACGAGATGGAAATTAATTACAATCTCGGCCGCACGTTCAACCTTCTTGGGCTTAACACTCTTGCTCTTCAGTTCTACGAACAGGTACTATTGCTTGATGAGCCCGATGATGCGTATAATTTGAAATACGAGGCCGCCTATAACAGCTACCTGATTTATTGCTACAACGGAAATTTCAAGCTGGCCGAAGAATTGATGGATAAATATCTCTGTGTATAATATTTTGTATTATTTTTTAGGCTCAACATTTTAATGGAGTCCATCAGCGCCGCATTGCACTCGTACATTCGAGGCTACGACAGAGATAGGCTTTCGAGGGAACTTGAGCGAGCGGAGGGGCCCGTAGACATGGGCGCGGTTCAGTTCAAGGCGTCAGACTATCTCCAACAACTCGAGTGCTGCAATCTCTTGTGGGTGATTAGGGGCTTGATTACCGAGCTTTCAGAGTCCTTGAGCGATGAGGTGGTATTTGACAGTGCCGTGAGCAACTACAAGAAATTACTGGGCAAGGTCAAAGAGCTGAAGGAGATGATCGCTGGCGAAGCGATAATAGTGACGGAGATCAACAAGCAAACACAGGAGTTTGGGGTAAGAATAAAGCAGGAAATGGTTTCGCTTCTTTCGAAATATCTCGATTTCCAAGATGGCTCTCTCCGTTACAACAACAAGCACAATGACGTGACCTTCCTAGAGTATCTTAGCTGGAGCTACGAATTTTGTGCCCTAGTGGAGGACGAGTTCTTGCACCATTTTGGCTTCAATAGGCTTTTTGGCCGTGAGCTGTCTGCGAATCTGGGACGGGCCAACAAGCTTTCGTACGATGGAGAGCAGATCGTTCTTGAATTCGGCAGCCAGACGACGTTTTCTGGTTTTCTCCAGAGCATCGAGAACACTATCAATTTCTTCAACCTGTTTATGGACCACAACAGAAACGGCGAAAAGTATCACCTTGGGGCCGTCAAAGTGAATGTGTCACGGCTTCTCATGGCAGCACTTAAGGAGCGCATTTTTGACTCCGCGAACATATATTCGTTGATCTTGAGCAAATACGGGGCTGGCGACAGCAAGACCATTGGCCAGTTGCAGGTGATATCCGAGCTTTTGGCTCAAGACGGGTGGTCGCGAGACGGCACATGTGACCTGGAGTTCTGGATTGACGACCTGGTCAGTTACTGGGTGGAAACGCTGGTGGACAAGAAGATTGACGAAATAAAGGAAATGGCCATCAGTGGAGAGTTCGAAAAGCTTGAAAAAGAAGAGCTGTGCGAAAAAGAAGCCGCACCGGCAGACGAAGATGACTGGAACGACGAATGGGACAAGGATTGGGACGACAATCCAGACACACCGGAGAGCCCAACTAAGGTTGCAGAGGATGACGGCTGGGACGCATGGAATGAAGACTGGAAGGATGATAAGAACGATCTGGGCGTCAAGTCATTATCGACAAACAGCAAGTCGTCGAATGTTTCCGCCACAGTAAAATACTCCAGTGTTTGCAGTTGGATGAAAAATCTGGTGGCAGATTACTACAACAACTACGAGCAGCTAAAGTCCAAGGCTCAGTCTGTGGAAAATGCAGAACACCTGTTCAAAATCAATATCAAAAAGCTTGTGGTGTGCTATTTCATGGTGGTAAGCGAGTCGTATAGTGGTTGGGTTTCGTTCTACACTGACTACTCCAAAATCGTCGACGATCTGGCTGTCAAGTACTCTGTGAACCTGGAGTCCTGCCACGCCCTAAAACAGAGGTTCCGCATACGACATGTCCAGCAATATTTAGAGACCATATTCAAAACCATCCGGCCGCACGAGGACGTTTTGTTCCACGACAACGGCTACGAGAACAGTGTGCGTGCGCGCCACTCCAAGGCACTGCTCCGAGAGCTAGACGAGGTGTTTGGTGAAATCAATAAAGCATACGTGAACGGAACAGGCGTGAACAACGTTCTGGTGCACGAGGTGGCTAGCTCGATGGTGACCCAGGTCAGCGGATATCTAAGCCAGATGCTTGTTTCGCGCTCCAGCATCGATTCCGAGGAGTCCCAAATCCTGTCCGACACCCTGGCTGGCTTTCTGCGTCTCTTGGTGCCGTCCGAGCTGCCCGAGCTTCGGAAAATACAGAGCTACCAAAAACTGGAGCAGGTGAAGCTGGTGTTGGACTCTGGTCTGCGCGAGATCCTGGACAGCTTCTACGACGCGAAATTCTTTGAGCTGGCCACAAGCGAGTTGATCGGACTGGTCAGGAGCCTGTTTGTGGACTCCTCGCTGCGCCAGAGCGTAATTGACGAGATTTTAGAAATGAGAAGTAATTGAATATAAATATATATGCTCACCAGTCGAGCTCGCCGAGCGACTCTGGGTTTGAGCCCTGGCACTCGATTTTGGAGCACAACTCCTCGAGCTCCTGAGCCTCGCTGGAGTTCTGCTTGCCGCCGATTCTGGCCGGGTTGATTTCTCTTCCCTCCTTCTGCTCGAGCTCAAAGTGTTTTTTGACCATGTCCTTCACCAGGCCCTGGTAATGCAAGACGCCGCGCTCCTTGAGAGGGTGGAGGTAGCCCGTAGAATAAATACCCTGGTTAAGGTTTTTCTGGGTCTGGACGCACAGGTTGAAGTCCTCGATCTCGACCTGCTGCAGAAAATCGACAAACTCCTTTTTCTTATCCTCTGCAAGGCCCTTCTTGGTGTAGATGTCGTACTGCAAAATAGTTCTCGACGGAGCAATAGGCAGCACTCTGATGGAGTAGAACGCTGGCGAGTAGCAGTTCACGCCGTTCGTAGGGAACAGATAGCACCACAGACCGTTGAAGTTTCCGCCCGGGTTCTGTCTGGTCTTGACGGTCTTCTTTTTTTCGTGCTTCTTTTTTCCAAAGCCAAACCACGACGACTCGGTGTCCGGGTCCTCCTCCTCGACCTCCTCGATCTCGTCCTCAACAATCTTCGCATAGTGGCGGCAGTAGTTGCCCTTAGGAACAACTTTGTAGGTTTCCATTTTGAAGGCAGAGTTGAGGCCGGGGTGGGCCGTCGGACAGTGGTAGCACTCCTGGTAGCCGTCCATCAGGGTCTTCCAGTTGAACTCGCCGTCCAGCTCGTAGGACATGTGATACTCGTAGTCGTCAAAGTCGTACTCGGCCATCTCCTGGTCGAGTCCCGCGAAAAACTCCTCGAATGGAGTGTACTCGTCAGTGTTGTCAAAGTTGATGAAAACCAGGCCCTCCTTCGTGGTGTGGCTTCTGATCTCAAACAGCGAGTTGGCCTTCGGGTCAAAGCCCTCAACCTCGTTAAAGTGCGGTGCCTTGGTCAGCAGGCCGTCGGTGTTGTAAGACCAGCCGTGGTACTTGCAACCAAGAACAATCGACGATCCCTGCTGCTTTCTGACCACGGGATACGCTCTGTGTCTGCAGACGTTGTGGAAAGCCTTGATCTCGCCGGCCTTGGTCTTGATCAGGAAGAAGTTCCAGCCCATAAAGCTGTAGGAAAAGTAGTCACCGGCTTTTTTGAAACGCTGCTGGTGCGTGACAAAAAGCCAGGACCTGGCAAAAATAGCCTTTTTTTCGTAGTCGAAAACTTTCTGCGAGGTCCACCAGGAGGCAGGCAGAGTGTGCTCTCCTGGAAGAAGCTTCTCGTCAGTGGTGTCTTGTGGAGGTGGGGCTGGTTTGGCAACTGCGGCAGACATTGACGACAGCAGAGAGCAAGCGGGGGCTGTTTTATAGACGTGCGGAATTTGCACCCGTATCAGGAACCAAAGATAAGAAAAAATGCAGTTCTTTTTTCGGAAATTATTTCAGCTGATAGCACGGAAATTTGTTTACGATACAACGACTCGCAATACTAATTCCGGCAAGGTCTTTCACCCTCTATCTCTATAACTCATCCTTGATGTTTGCTTTTGCTGGAAACAGAACCGTGTACTCGATGAACAGGTCGCCGTACTCGTCCACGCCGCCCGCCACGGGCATTCCGCGACCGCGGATCCTCTCCACCTCGCCGTTCCGCACCATCTCGCCCGGCGCACGCTTGAGCAGCACCGTATTATCGTAGTTATCAAGAAACGGAATTGTGCGCTCCCATCCGCCCTTTAATGCCTCTTTCAACGTCAGAATTTCCGTCCTGTAGAGATTATTTCCGACGCGTCGATAGCCCAAATTGCCCGTCTTGCTTTCGACAATCTTGACCCGTAAATCGCCCGCGTCCCACTCGGGCGACTTGTCAGACTCGCCCTGGTACACCTCAACGTGGTTGCGAGGCGTTCCCGGCTGCAGATGGAAGTTATATTTGCGGTCCCCGCGGACAACTCCTTGGCCGTGGCATTTTTTGCAGTGGTGGGTAATTTGATTTCCTGATCCCTGGCACTGCGGACATGGACTCTCAAAGCGCTGGAACATTCCGGGTCCCAGCTGTCTCTTGACCACCACGCGGCCGCGACCATTACATTGCGAGCACGTGTGGGTCTTACCGTCCTGGGATCCCGACCCCGAACACTTGTCGCAAATGTTTTGCATCTGCAATGAAAAATCCGTGTTGAGCCCGTTATAGAACTCCTTCAGTGTGAACTGCAGCTCTGTCGAGCTGTCTGCGCCTCGCGGTCTGCCACGGCGCTGCTGCTGGCCACCGAAGAAGTTCGCAAACATGTCGAACGGATCGTGGTGCTGCTGCTGATGGCCGCCGCCCTGGAGACCCTCGTGGCCAAAATTGTCGTACGCAGCACGTTTCTCCTTGTCCATGAGCACCTCGTACGCCTCGCCAATCTCCATGAACTTGGTCTGCGCCGACTCGTCGCCTGGATTTTTGTCTGGATGGTATTTCTTCGAGAGGTCTCTATACGCTTGTTTGATTTCCTTGTCTCCAGCGTCTTTGGAAACTCCGAGAACCTGAGCATTAGTCCAGTCAGTCTTTAGCACTTACCTCGTAGTAGTCTCTCTTGGCCACCACAACAATGGCCAGAAGAAGTAGCGAGAGAATTCCCCATAAGCGCATTTTCTATATTTCTATAACACGTCAATCCATTATAAATATTTTTTTTCTCGATATTCGTTTCTCCAGGCTGTGCTCTGTAATAAGCGCACAACATTAAACTATTTGATCTAGCTATCGTCAGATGCGGTCGATGCCCCCGCCTCGATATTCGAGGTACAGAACCGCTAAAAGAATCTGGCGATCCATCATCAATTTGCTATCCACAGGCTACGTCTCGGACTCCTCAGCTTTTCTCAATCTGCGACACAACACCTCCAAGCCTAACCACAAAACAAAGATCCGCAAGTCCAGATGGACCAAGAAGCCAACTTCGCGAATGAAGCTGTCCAACAGAGTCTCCAACAGGGTCATCCAGGAACTCACCAACGAGGATAACAGCGGCGAGCTCATTAGTAATATGTGGTCCTGGAGTTCTCTGTGGCTCTCACTCTTTTCGTTTTGGAAGTCTCCCAACGTTGGTTCCGCGCGCAAACAGTCACGGTCCGGTGTCGGCAACTTCAACGTCAACCTCTCCATCTAGACATTGAACTTGAGCCAGTCCCAATCCCCGGCAAACGTCTCGCCCATTTGCATATTGTCCGACTTGAAACTGTCTGTTCTAATTGGCTGGGGAGCAACTTTCACCATGGAGTTGTGTTCTCCAAGCTCCACGGCGGCGCGTTTGCGCTTGTTGCGCTCGGTGGCTTTCGGTCCAGACGCAGTGTTGTTGAGAGGGCGAATAACACCGTGCAGCTTGAAAAACAGACCGCAGGCGTTGCACAAGAGCCTGTTGTCCGACGTTTTGCGCCACAAAGGAGTCGTTGAGGTGAAACAGTTTTCGCATATCGGCTGCTGAGAGCCCTTTGCCGAGGCCGGCGTCACCGTAGGCACCGACCGGGCGCTTGCCGTCGTCAACGTTGGCGACAGTTTGTCGTAGACCGGTCTGTCGCGACGATCCAGTGAAACTTCCAGAGTGTTGATGTAGTTGGCCAAACTGTAGTCGGACGAGGACTTCTCCTCCTTGATTGAGCTCAGAGGCTTCTCCTTGTCAGACTGCGCGAAGTTGGCCATGTCCATCATCTCCGACATGTTGTCGTCGAATTTCAGGAAATGGTCCACGTTGAAGTCGTCATTTTGCCTTCCTTGGGAGGACGTCTGCGGATGAGACACCCCGGGCTGGTTGTGGTGCGTCTGTGAGAACTGGAATGGTTGGGCTGCAGCGGTCGAAAATATTGAATTAGTATTAGAAGACAGTGAATGGCTGGTCTCCGGTGAGAAGTAGTCGTTAATGTCCATGCGCTCTTTGGAATCTATTGTAATTGGGTCGGTTATGGAGAATGCTGGTTCGTGCTCCGTCGATGATATCGATGAACGGAACGGCTCGTTGGCGGAGCGGACGTCCGGGTTGACTCCGTACTCCTCTTTTGAAATTCTGCGGATGTGCTCGATGTAGTCGAATTCCGGGTTTTCAGGGGTCTCGGCACTCAACAGCGATTCGGGCAAATGCGGCTTTACCAGCGATAGATTATTACTCGACTGCGAGTCGGAATACTTGTGAGTGTTGCGGGCAATGGGCGTCTTGGTGATTTTGCTGGTCGTGTCGGAATTCCTCCGCCGCTTAACGTTCTCGATACTGTTGAGTCTCCAAGACAGGTTCAGAATGCGCTTGTTGTTGGGCAGGAGGGTGTTTTTGTTGTTGAACATCCGCCATATCTGAAGAGACGTGTTGCATTGCTCGCTGAACTCCCGTTCAATCTCCTTTTTCAGAAGCTTGACATGGGAATCTGATTTCTGGGCCGGAACATTTGCTTGTAGCATTTGTTGTGGGCGAAACTTGCGAAAGTGGGTCAATGTGTGAACTCGGATTCGTCCACCGGTACTTTGGAGCGGTGTGTGTAGTTATACGTGACGGGACGTGAGCTGTCGTATAGGATTCTAAAAGCACTATCAGATTTGGATTTGAGGCTTTTTATAAGAAGCCTCCGCCATGGGATGTTGCATTACCGTAGTCAAAACCTACTGCACAGGAGCTGCAGATTTTCTGTCTGCAGATTTTCTGTTTAGATTGTCGGGGTAAAAGAAATATGCACAGCTTGCGGACCACATATTATTCTGGCACTCGGAGCATTGTTGTGCTGAACAAGAGATAAGGCAATCAGGAAACTATGACTGTACAAATCTTGAAACCGTACGGTCTGATTGGCCTATCGTGCGCCAACTTGGCTGTTCTCACTACCGGCCTATTGTATACAAAGCTTCTCTAGCACCGCGATAGCAGGGCGGTGCACTCACCCCTGTGATTGTTCTCGGTAAAAAAGAATACACACTTATCACACGCTGCTGGCTGGCCCGTTGGCCTGTATTTCTTTTTCCCCAACTACTGAAGCAAATTTCTTATCAGATCGTAACTCATCCACTGCACAGCCATCGACGGACATATCTTCCAGATGTTCGCCGGCAGTCCCTTGTACAGCCCCTTGTACCCTTCCTTGCGCACGATTTGCACCAGCGCGTCCGGCGTCGACTTGTACTGGAACCCCATTTCTCCGCCCGCCAGCGTCGCCACCTGAAACCGCCGACGCAAAACGTCCATCGGATAAATTATCGTCTGCCCCACGCCGCCGCTGATGGCCCCAAGGGTGAGCGCGACTGCTGGGTTTTTGCGGTGTTTCTCGGGCACCAGCTCCTTCATGCTCTCGTACATCGTGAAGTTGAGAGCCGTGTAGGGCGCCACGCCCCACGAGGTCGGCATAATTCCCCGGTAGAGCGCAGGTATGCCTCCCTCGTTGCGATAGATATTCACGAGACTCTGCCACATCCCCGGCGGCCTCTCGATCGGTGCCCGGCTCTTGAGGTTCCTGAGCTGCGCCGTCTGCACAGAAAGCCGCGTTTTCACCAGATCCATCGGATAAGACACCAAAACGGACAAAAATCCGGCAACGGTCCCGGCCACCAGTCTGCTTTCTGTGCTGAGGCTGCCGTCTGGACGGGCCAGAAACCTCTTCAAACGCTGGTACGACGCATACTGCACAGCAGAGTACGGAAACACGCGAATGCAATTGATGCCGTTTCCTCGGTACAGCCCCCTGTACCCTTCCTCTCGCCATATCTGGAGCACCGAGCGGAAAACACCTTGGTAAGAGTTTGTTGATCCTTGGACCTGCTGCAGAACCTTGACACGCTCCACAGGCGACACAGCGGTCCGCGAGAGCGCTCCCGCAATGCCCCCGGAGATGAGCGAGAGCGCGGGTTCCGGCAGCGACAACGCAGAACGTTTGTTTTCCATTTGGAGAATTGTCAAGATTTTTGAGATTCGACATTACCGTATCGGAAATTATTTCACCCTCGAGCCAGGCGGGGCAATTACTGTTTACTCTGCTGGTCCTACATAACGACCTTTTACCTGAGGTTCACATTGAGCATTCGAGAACTTATCATTCAAGTCATATCGTAACAACACTGGTGAAGCCAACATGCCGTGTCATGTGACCGCCGTCCGGTGACTCGAGTCAAAGGCGCCATAGCCACAACGGGCAGCGCGACCCATTCGTGGTGTGCAGAAGGACACTGGCGGGCATCCAATCAGCTCCCCTATGCGCTCACAATTGTGCCGCTGTTGACCTTTTTTCCCGTCTTCGAGATGGCCTGGAGCACTGTATCGTAGTCCAGGTCGCTGATGACGTCGACCGTCTGTTTCTCGAGCGAAATGTCGACATTCCTCACTCCTGGGAGCCGCGTGAGCACGCGGTTGACAGCATTGGAGCAGCCGGAGCAGGCCATCGTGACATCGAACTTGTAGTGTTTGGAAGACATTGCGCAAATTAACCAAATAATTATGGCAATTCTCGGCCTTTTATATTTTTGCGCAATAATTTCTCAATTACTAATTTCACGAAGGGAGGCATGAGTGTGATATATTAGACCGGCCCGCTGGGGGCGGTCTGTGGACGCTAGGACCAGCGCAGAGACCCACTAATGTGAAGCGACTCGAAGTCCGATTACCTCAAATCTGTCTAGGCTTCTTCCCTCTGATCAGCCACCCTCTCGTGCTACGACGCAGATATGTTTATCTCAACACCAATCTGCCTTTACAGCTCAAAAGGGAATGTTCAAAAGTCAATGACCGAAGGAATCAGGAGTCATCCACCGGAGATACGCTTTCGATTATTCTTCGTCCACTGAATTCTGTCGGTCCGTATGCTTGACCCCAAAAGCCAGAAAGCGGGTGAGGCAAGCCAGCAGTGGAGTCCAGACCGGTTCCCGGCAGAACTATGCATCGTTGCAGGCCACTTTGTCCTGCCCAATGCAAAGTAGACGTAAAGAAATTTGAAGCTGTAGAAAAAATTTTAAGGTCGATAGTCCCACCCTGCTCCGTGCACACCCCTGCCCTGCCAAACATATTCTGTTTGTAAACTAGATCCCTCCTTCGCCGAATTTTCTTAAAAGTCAAACATAGTTTCGTCTGACCAAATTTTGCACTCGCTGGATCTTCAACAAAGGCCTGTTCCAGTAATTCTGACTCTTCTTCATTGCTAACGGCCGTTCCTTGACCAAACAGAGTTTATCATGACCTCCCGTTACAACGTGCTGTCAATAGGGGCTCATCCCAACCTTGCCTTTTATAACTGGCGGTTGTTCAGCTCCAAAACTTGTGATCTCACGGTGGTCAGTCCGTCCGCGAAATCCAATAGCACGTTCCAATGGAGTTCCTTGCAATTTGGCAATTCCAGGTACTCGCTGTCAACGGTATACGAGTCTCTCGATCTGTACTTATCCAGCACAGACTTATCCAGAACCAAGATCGACTACATATTCGTGTCCGCCACGTCGTTGCAGGATCTGGCCTTGGTGTTTGGCAAGCTGGCCAAAGTGGTTGTGGCACAGCTCTCCATCGGCTCGGTTCCTGCAATTATTGTCGAGTCCACCAACTTTGTCAATTTGGAGCCATTTGTCAAGCTGTCAATGCAGCTCGACGCCGACGTCCCAGTGCTGTCCATCATGTCCGACTACGATATCCGTCTCGTGGGAAACAATAACTACCACGTCTACAAAAGCAAAAAGGAGAGTGACTTGCTGTACGTCGGCCGTAGTGGTACCGAGAATGAATACACGAAAACCGACATCAAACTTATCAACGAGATATCGGACCTTTTCGAGAGCGCCGGAATTGATGTCTACAAGCTCAGCACCCCGGTGGAGTTCCTGTCGTACCAATGGAAATTCGCACTTCCTAAAATAACTATTGAGCCGTTGTCCATATTATTTGAAAAACCTTTTCCTGATCAGCTTCAAGAACAAATTTTGGCAAAGCCGTTGATCTCGGGGCTGATCAAGGAGATCATCAGTGTCATCAAAACCATGGGATGCAAGCTGTTCAAAAGCTATGACAGCGAATCCTCCATGCTCCAGAGATTGAGCCAATTATACCCGGTCGTTGACCTAAGCCCCGATTATTCAGAAGCCCCAAAACTGTTTTACGATTTCTACAACCAGAATGAGGTCTACCTCGACCTTCTTCTGTTACAGCCTATTCTGATTGCGGATGACTTCCATATCAAGACCCCATACTTGGAATTCTTGTACGCCATGATGACCCAAGCATGCAACAGCAATGTTTCGACCTTGGAGAATCCAACATCGATATTCTGGTTGCGCAAAAACACTGAAAATATCAGACACCTGAAACTGCAACAGGATGAGCTCTCAGTGAAAAACGCCTTGAAGGAGAAAGAGATTGCGGAATCGAAAAATAGACTAGCCCAACCCGCAATCCTGCCTCCTACTCTCCATCCATCTCCCCCAGCCTCTCAGTCAGAGAACACTGCATTCAACTTTGAAAACAAGGAGTACAACCAGCCTAATAACCAGAGATCATACCCTACTAATCCACAACCTGTTGTGGCAGCAAACGGCCAATATGTGAACGGAGCCGTTGTTCCGGACCAGAACATGGAAACTGACCTTGAGGAACTCTCCGAAATGGCCCGTGCGTATGTGATTTCCGACCAGACGCAAAACGCCCAAGCACCAACTGGCAACTATCAGCCAAAACCTATTCCGAACATTTTTGCTCAACAGCGGGAAGCTCAGCAAGTCCAGGCTCAACCGCAGCCACAGGCTCAGCCTGCGCAGCAATACCAACAGTATTTCCCGCCACAGCAGCAGTATCAACAGCACCATCCACAGCAGTATCCACAGCAGCAAAATCCAGCCCAGCCCGTTCAGCAAATTCCCGCTTCTCAAGTGCAACAACAATACTCTGCTCCACCCACAGGTGCCGAGTACTACAATGGGTCGTCTTCTCCATCTTACGCCCCCCAACAGGGACTACCTCATGGGCTCCCTCCTCAAGGATTGCCTAACCAGCAGCAAATTCTTGCGCAAAAGGCACCTCCTGCGCCCGTCAGAAGACAATCTGTACCATTGTCTTACACACAGGACAATTTATCGATGATATCTGGAATGAACGGCCACCAATCTGCGTACGAGGGACAGGATTACTACGGGCAAATGGCCAGACAGCATAGCAGACAATTCAAGCCTACATCCAGAAAGAACCGCAAGTCCACAAATTTACTCAATGGTGTTGCACTCGGAAACGACACCAGAGGTATGCCATCAAGACAGTCTATGATGCTCGGGCCTCCTCAAAGCTCCGGCATGAACAACATGCAGCAGCCATACCCTATGAGACAAAGTTCCTCGGGCACTTTGAACCAGATGACGAGGAGAAGCCAGACATCTAATGGATTAGGCATCAATGGGGCATACAAGCAACCAAAACCACAGCAGCAACAGACTGCTCCTCCTCAAAAACAGCCTCAGCCATCAGCTCCTCAGCAGCTCGCACAAGGCACAGCAGCATACCCATCTACTGCAGTTCCTACAAAGCCTGCTGTCCAGACCGGTTCTGGCTCTGGTTCCGCCTCTATCTCTGGTTCCGGCTCTGATTCTAGTCTGCCTGCTCCATCTCAGGCAAACAACCTACGTCCGGTCCCAGAAGCGACGCCTGCTCCAAACACACCAGCATATATTCCTCCGACTACGTCGGAATCAAAAGTTCCCGAGAAAAAGAAGAAGAAGAGAGGTTTCTTCGGCAGGAAGAAGTGATACATTATGTAATTCTTAGGTTTTATTATTTACACTTGGCAGTGCATCTCGTAAATTAGTCGAAACTTATAGATTTGGAGTAGTTAAATAGGTTTTATGTCAAGTGGTCGACTATCAAGTTTTCGAATCTTCCGGGGCCCGAGATCTTTTTACCGCTTCTCCTCGTTACAGTCGAAGTCGCCAACTGTCCCAGAGCCCTTGGGCTATCCTTATTTTTGCAAGAAGTTCCGCTCTGAGATTGATTTGTTCAAGAAGTATTGCGCATCTGATTCCAATGGCAATCTGGACTTGTTCAGGAACTTGCACAGATACAATAAGAATATTTCAAACAAAGAGCGCCTCTCACTGTTTGTCACCACATTGAAACGCAATAAGCAGTTTTACGACTACTTGATGGAACAACTAAATCCATCCAGAACATCAAACGACCCTGTACCATCTCCAACGGAATTGAGTCAGCCAAAGACCATTGGCTCTCTTCTCACAAAGGCTGAGGAGACCCCCCAGGCGGAGCCGGAGCAGGGTCCTGCTACTGTAAAGAAGAAGAAAGGCGATGCCTCGTTCAAGGATCTCCTCAGTTCCATCAATAAGATCCAGAAAAAAAAATCCTATCATCACCATGAGCTTCCCAGAATGACGAATTTCACCCCAATGCCATCCTACCGCCCTTTCATCATGAGCATAGATCAGGCATCTTCTAAGTCTGCTGCTGAGTTGGAGTCCTTTTTACAAGAAGCAAAGCACCAAAATGACGTGACGCAGGAGCAGCTATTCAAGAGCGTACAAAACTACGAGTGGGCTAGACAGCAGACTTCTAAGGATCCACGCTCTTTTGAGGCTGGCAATTTCTTTACCCCTGTACTTGTTCCGAACACTTTTGTCCCTAGCAGTCTCTTTGCAGGCCAGAATCACTCAACTATAGACTTGTTTCCTTCCCTGGCGTCAAAAAAAGAGATGCCAAAGGGATATGAGTTTATGGTTTTGCATGAAAATGGAGAAACGGAGAAAGTGCGAGAGTATGATCCTCACGATGTGCAACCTGAAAAGCGCAACGTCTCGAAACTGTTAGCCCAGCTACGGTCACCTGAGGCGTACATCAAAAATATCAACAAGCTGATAGCTCAGAACTGGCACCTCCTTGATGGGGATTTGGACAAATTGGTATTCTTCAGGAAGAAATCCACCAAGTTCTATTTGTGGGCTAGAAACGGTTTGGCGGTCGTTGGTTTGGGGTTTCTCGTTATTCTTGGCCTAAGCTATTTTGTGGATTCTGACGAAATCGCACAGCTCGCAGACTACAAGGACGCCAAAAGAAACAAAGACCTAACGGTTACATGATATCCCAAATGCCCGTTTATATCGATCTACATATCGGATTTTTTCACCACACCGAACTTCAACGCGGTCAAACTGCCTCTGTCCCCGTTCCAGTTTCTCAGAAGCTTCACCGTCTTGGGATCGCGCAAGTCTGGGACATTCCAGCCGGTCTCGTAAACGTGAACCTCTTGTTTCCTGCGGATTTCGAGCAGATCTTGTCGTTTTGATGCAGGTCTACCTGGTCTTCTTTCTGCTCGGAGCTCTTCCAATTCCTCATCGTCGCGCGTAATGAACTCCTCAATGAACTTCTGAAGCTCCTCCAGACTGAATTGCGGCTTCGAACTATATTGCTCGTTTTCTGTGATGACTTGCTGAAAATATGTGACAATCTGCAGCTCGTTGGACTTTTTCTCCTGCTGAGCAAGCTTTCTTTTTGCAAGGTTCTCCTCTCTGAGAGTTGCGCGCGATATCAGCTTGGCTCTGCGGCCCTTGGGATGCAGAAGCTTCGCGTTCTTGAGCTTTTTGTTGACGCTGGAAAGACTCTTAGGCATTCTCAAATCGATAAAAAAAAAGTTTATTGATAAAAAAAAGTTCTGGCACAGCCTTGAGTACCGTTTGCGACCGGGTAAAACTGGACACGAATTAAAATTTTGCGAAGATTGGAAATTTGTTTTAACGAAGCGAAATGGTCCAACGGTACACCGAAGAAGAATTGCTAGCCCTACAGTCCCACGGTGTGCTTCCTGCTGGCATTGACCTCACCTCATTTGTCCAGCTGATCGACGACGTTCGGGAAGCCCTGAGAGACTTCGACGACCAAGGGCTGAGAAGAAAGTCGTTCACGGGTTTTAAGAAGAGACAGCCAAAGGAGCTGAAGCAAACCGACGAGGAAGGCTGGACGTCATTCGTCACGCCAAAGCCAAAGAAAAATGTCCCTCAAGACGACAAGCAGGAAATTAAACAACACACAATGAAAGTCAAGACCAGCAGTTCCAAGATCTCTTCTGGCAAAGCCAGTGTGGATACTCGGGACACTATTGCCATTACTCAGGTGTCTAAGTTCAATGCCTTCGATGCCTTGAACGATGAGGACGAGGCTATTGAGAGCGACGAGGAGTGATGATATAGGATTAATGTACTTTATGAACCGATTAGAATGAATCGTAATTTTATGCAGTGAGCGGGCCGTTTCCGTTTTGGACCGTTTGAGCGTCTGCAAACTCGTTTTCCGAGTCGTCGCTTAGGTCTAAGTCGCTGATGCAATATGCGAGACCACTTTTCTTTTGTCCTAGATTGGGAGCCGATGTCTTGGTCATGCTGTATTTGTACATGCTCTCTCTACTTGACGGGCTAGCACTGTTGCCAGAAATTATTGAGCGCAGATCTCTTAGATGGGTTGAGTTCGAGTTCATTTTGGACGACGTGTTGGAGCGAGCAGTGGAGTAGTGGAAGAGCGAGCCGTTGCCAATAGATCCCGCAGCTGAACGAGGCAGAGAATCGTATGGAAGTACTATGGACGACGAAGAATGATTGAGGATCGAATCTGTAGCGGTGGTGGACTGGCTGAGAAGCATTTTGGGAGGCGTTCTGATGACGACGGGCGATTTCTCGGGACTGGCTTCCTCGTATCCGGCTGCATAGAGCCACGTTTTTAGTTCTGGGTTTGCAATAAGCTGGGTGATCAGTTCTCGCGATGAGAGGCCAAATTCTGTCTCTTTGACAGAGTCGTCGTCTGGGGTGATGGCTGGAAACTCTTTGTACCACAATCCCGCTGCAACCAAGGCATGTGTTTTGGAGGCAGCAATCTGTGACAGTTCCTGCAAATTATAGACCCTAGCAATTTCAGAGATAACTAGCCAGTTGAGCGAGAATTTGAAGTCCTCAGGGGACGCGAACCACTCCGAAACGAAGTTGATGTAGTTGACCACAAAGTTTGTTTTCATTGTGTGTACCAGCTGTATAAGTGTCTTGTAGATCTGAACGTTTAGATTAACAGTCGAATTGGTTGCAATGGTTCCAATTGAGTTTAAGAGTAGCAGCAGAGCATTGTCCGTTTTGTTGCTAATGCAGCTTTCATAGTTTGGTTTAGAGAACAACTTTGAGTCGGCCTCAGACGAGTAAAATTTGTCAATCAACTGGAACCACTTCACCTGGACCCCCGCCTTTGCTTCCGGATCAACAAAAGTCGGAACATTTTTGAAATCTATCGTGTAGAACAGGAAATTGAATATGCTGATACGATACGGAGATCTTTTATAGTCAATAAGACTGTCTCCATGCACGCTTTGGAAAATGCCTTCAATATTAGAGATGAATATATCCGAGATTTCCACAAATTCGGACGCTTGAGTGAAGCTCTCGCTCATATTCATAATCTGGTAGTAAATTTTCTGAACTTCCTCCAACATATCATTTATCTGGTCATTGTAATAGATGTGAGTTCCTAGGCTGCGGACAATCTCAATGTAACCGTTGTTGAGCGAGGAGGGGTGTTTGGAGATGACAGCCTCTCTTTGAAACCTTAAAACATCGCTCAGGATTTCTTTCACAGGTAACCCGACCATGTTGACGTCCTCCGATGAAAGGAGATTGGATATCAAATAAGCAATGGTTTCCCTTTGCGCTGGATCCTTACTTGTGTTCAGATCCAAAATGAACATGGACACGACTCTGTATCTGAGCTCGATATGTGTTTTTTTGGCGCACGCTTCAATGAGTCTGTTGAACCAGCTGATTTCTCTAGGGTGTTCGATTATGTATTTAACCAGCGCCTTTGTGGTCAAATCCACTTGCTTCTTTGCATTGGTGTCAAAAAATGACTTCAACGCGTTGACTGCAAGCTCTTCTATAGGTCTGTTTTCGTCCCGGCTGTCGGGCCCCGTCAAAGTTTTCATCAACCGTAGAGAGTTATCTCCCTTGTCTGTTTTGTCTAAAATCACATTGATAGACTTCTCAATAAGTTTTGCATTCTCAAAGTTGCTCACGTTGGGATCGATGTACTTTGATACGACCGTAGTCGAGTCCAATGATATTTTAGACCATTCGTAATCGCGCGAATTGGCTCCGAGGCTAATGAAGTTGGAAACGAGACGCAAAAAGCTCCTCAGCAAATCCACGCTGCTCGACAAGATCTGCTTTTGGTTCTGCTGGATTTTGTTACAGAAATTGCTGAAGATAGATAGTCCTAGCTCGCATGTGGACAAATCTTTAATCCGAACAACTTGGGATAATATGTCAATTATATGGCTTGCCATAATCCCCAAGTCGTCGGAGCATTTAGTGATGAGTTCCTGCAGAATAAACAGAGTCACCTTGATGTGACCGATGCGATTATGAGACACGTCCAATTTGGTCTTCTTGTTGAGAAAGATGGCCACTTTTTCCAGCTTGGTTCTTCTTGTCGAGGCATAGTACAAAAGATAGCTGAGCTCCGCGTTGTTCGGCTTTGTCTCATTGAGCGGCAGCTTCTTGGAAGGATAGCATTGGAGAATGAGCTTCTGATGCTTGGGACGGAAATTTGGCAATAACGGCATGCTCCATAAATTAAAAGTTTAATTGAAAAAGCCAGGAAATCCTTTTTTGCTGAACCGCGCCCTGCTGGCAGCGAAATAATTAAAAAAATTGTAGATTAATTCTTTTTAAAAATGGCTCCCATATACGTGAAGGGAGGAGTTTGGACCAATGTTGAGGATGCCATTCTCAAAGCAGCGATCTCGAAGTATGGGCTAAATCAATGGGCTCGTGTGAGCTCCTTGCTGGAGAAGAAAACGGCGAAACAATGCAAGATGAGATGGCAAGAATGGCTAGATCCAAGAATCAAAAAGATCGAATGGACCAAAGAGGAAGACCAAAGATTGCTCGAGCTTGTCCGACTGCGCCCAAACCAGTGGAGCAGTGTGAGCATGCTGATGAACAGAACCGCAAACCAATGTATCGAAAGGTATCAGCAGCTTTTGGATGATAATCTGGATGACTCTGATCTACGTCTTACAGGAAACATGCAACAAACAGCTTCTGGCGCAGAGTCTTTGAATCTCAACCCTGAGTCGAAGCCTGCACGTCCTGATTTTGAGGATATGGACGACGACGAACGCGAAATGCTCAGCGAGGCACGTGCGAGATTGGCCAACACGCAAGGCAAAAAGGCAAAGAGGAAGGCACGAGAGAGGATGCTGGCCGAAAGTCGGCGTGTTGCCATTGTCCAGAAACGTCGGGAGCTCAAGCAAGCAGGCATCAACTCGAAGTTCCGCACGAAGAAGAAGTTTGCTACGCAAATGGATTATAATAACGACGTTGCATTTGCTAGGGAGCCGGAAGAGGGCAGGTTTGATACCAGCGAGGAGAAATTGCAAAACCACAGAGAACGATACGAATTTGACGAAAAGGCAGAGCGCAACCAAGCTCCAAATTTAGAGCATGACAAACAGGATAAGAAGCGACGGAGACAGGCCAAAGAGGCCAAGACGACGTTTGAAGGAGCTGCTCAGAGCTACGACGACGATCTAGAATTTAAAAGACGGAAACTGGAGTTGAGTGCGCCAGACGAGTACCAGGAGGTTGTGGATGTTGACGCGAAGATCAAAGATGCAGCCAAGGAGCTGAATCGTGCTACGCATGAAAAGTCCATTTTATTCACCAAAGTTGACGAGGACGAACAGGAGGAAAGCGATCCATTGGAGCCGAAGGAATCGCTGAAGAGCAAGCTGGCCAAGCTCCCTGCGCCACTGAACGATTTTGAGATCATGGACAGCGACAGCGAGCAGGAGCCGATGCCACAGCCGGAACCCAAAACAGAAATTGTGCCGGCACGGGATGTTCCTAAAGCGGAAACCACCCCTAAAGTCGCCGATCTGAAGCTCCCTGTTCCTGATCACAAAAGTTTGTTAACAATAGCCAAACAGTCGTCTGGGGTGGAAAAACTGGTTCTAGAGGAGATGGCTCGTCTTGTTGCGGGCGAGGTGTCTGGAGTGGAGAATCCCGAAACTGTTGAAGCGGCTATAGAAGCGGAACTATCTGCGCTGGACTACAATAAGTACGTTGCAGCGGTGGAAAATTGTTCTGCTGGGGACAATGCTGAGCAGCTGCTAAAATACATCAGACAAGTGTCGGAACAGTCTGGTGGGCTCGAAAAAAAGTTTGCGGCCTTTACGAATGGCTATCTCCGCAACCAGGCGGCCCTGTGCAATGACATAGCCAACAAGTACGGGGTGCTCAGTGATCTGGACAGGGAGTGTGTGGTTTACGAGCAGATCAAGGGGCTTGAGGAGCGCGCAATCGACTACAGATCCTCAAGCCTGCAAGAATCAATAGACAGAATGAGCGTCGCGATTGGCGAAGCCCAGCAACGTTTACGTAACTGAGCATAATAAAAACTTTCTTTTTTGCAGAATTGCCGACGTTCCTCGCACGACACAGCTAAATTTCCCGCGAAATATTCTTCCAGAACGGCACTACGAGTGCAGTCCCGCTCGCAAATGCCGTTTTTGGACATTAAAACGGTCATCCCATACTCCCCTAAATACACTAAATATAAATAAGGGGAAAGACAATTTTTGCCCTACCGTTAGCTCAAGATGGTTGCGCTGTCATCACCATATAGGCTGGACTCATACACCAGTCCTGTCCTGTGCTCGACGCCATCTTTGCAATGTCTTCTACTCAGCAAACAGGCCACCAGTTTCCGGTCCCACCGGTCCCCCGGTTCTCTGGACTCACTTTCCTCTAACACCACCAGCACCACCTCCAGCACCAACGACTCGCTGGAAGAGTTTTCTTCTGCTGACGAGTGGCAAGTGGACTCAGACACGGAGTACGACATGAACAGCTTCATCTCGCTCAAGTCTTGCTGTGTGCGCAGCGAGTGTCACGAGCATCCACTGGAGGGAGACGTTGATATGGAGAATTTCAAAAACACTGCTAGACAGCCCGTTCTGCCTCCACAGCCTTCCAAAGCCACCAGACTGCTCAGAGCAATAAAAAGTTTCAGGAGTTTGCCTAGCAATTCGGGGCTGCTCCACTTTAACGAGCGAATGACCGACGACATAATACCTAGAGCCAAAACCCCAGAGCCAGTGGCGATCCCGCTGCAGACTTTCAGTATCGAATCGCGCTTGATGAAAACACAAAAGTCCTATACCCCTGCCGCGCCAACTCGTGCGCGCGAGCCCCGGATCAACTCTAATTTCCTCAGAGTCTACGCCTTGGACTACTGCTGCAAGAATGCTGGACATCTGCAGCTTTCCGACTACGAAATCGATCTCTACTACCAAGAGTACTACGAGTCTGGCATGGAATCCTTCGACGAATACCTCGACGAGGCAGGATACGAGATGAGCCCTGTGCTGCGCCAGCAGCTCAAGCTGGGCGTGCTCGCCAGAGAAAAGCTGTGGAACAGCGTCATCCTGCCTCCACGCAACGACCCGATCTGCCATGTGCGTGAAAAGTACGTCTCGTGCGACAAACGAGCAAACGCCTTAGTGCGCACGTCTGGCAAGTTTGTGCCGTGGCTCAACTTGCAAGACTTCGACTCGAACAACAAAAAATGTGTGCGTCCAAACGGCCACACTGCCAATCTGACCCAGTTCACCGTCAAGGGATGGTGCAACGAGAGATGGCTCGCTAAGACCGCCTAATTTGCATCGCATATTATATAATATCTTGAAATAAATTTATTTATTATCTGAAATTTATACAGCTTGCCATGTTTAGAGTATTTCGTCGCTGTCATTCGACTCTTGGCTTCGTGTTTGACATCGACGGCGTGCTGCTCAAGGGCCAGAATGCCATTCCAGCAGCAACCGAGGCCCTCAATACGCTGCAGGCCAAAAAGGTGCCGTTCATCCTGCTCACCAATGGAGGCGGTGTGTTGGAGTCGGCCCGATGCGAGTTCATCTCACAGAAGCTGAAACTGCGCTCGCCTCTGCTATCGCGGCAGATAGTGCAGTCGCACACGCCGCTGCGCACCCTAGCCAGCAAACACCGCCGGGTCCTGGTCGTGGGTGGTCCTGCCGACTCGGCCCGAGGAGTGGCCCAGGAATACGGGTTCCGCGAGGTGCTCAGACCCATCGACCTGATCAGAGCCAACTCGAAAATCTGGCCGTTTCACAAATACACCGAGCAGGAGATCGCCGACTGGTCGTTGGACCCGGAAATCAGCAAGGTGGACGTCGACGGACAGAACGAGCCGATCGACTCCATTATGGTCTTCAACGACCCGCGAGACATGGGCTCCGACTTCCAGATTATTATGGACCTGCTGAACTCGGAGAACGGGCTGCTGGGGACACGGCGGACATACTCGTCGTCCACGCCGTCGGTGCCTATCATCTTCTCCAACAACGACCTGCTGTGGGCGACCGATTTCAAGCTGCCCCGGTTCGGCCAGGGTGCTTTCAAGATCATGGTCCAAGCATTGTACCAGCACACAAACAACGGGAAGCAGTTGCAACAGCTCACTCTGGGAAAACCGTACAAGGTGACGTACGACTATGCTCACCACGTGTTGATAGATTACTACGAGAGTCTCCAGAGCGGGGATTTTGAAAAACCTCCGTGCATGCCGCAGCTCAACGTTGCACCAGCAAATTCGCCGTTCGACAGGGTTTTCATGGTTGGCGACAACCCGGAGTCAGACATCCTGGGAGGTAACTCGTACCACTGGGACACGATTCTGGTGAGAACGGGTGTTTACAAAGACGGAGACTTTGAGCAGGACTCAAAACTGGCAGAACCAACCTTCGGCACGTTCGACAACGTGCGGGACGGTGTGTTTGCTGCTCTAGAGAAATACGCATGATATCAAATACATTAACTCATCTAATTAAGCGGACTCGGCCTCTATGATCTAGACCTTGGATGCGACAGTCTGTTCGCTCTGGAGCTTTAAAGCGTTTCTCTCGTAGCTCTTCTCCTTGCAGCTTTGGAGACCCTTGCATTTGTGACTCTCTAGCAATCTGTGTTTGGAGCAGAACTTGCCGTTGCAAAAAGAGCAGTCGCCCACCATCCGCAGCGGCGCAGAGTTGCACGATTCGAAACTGCACTTGTTGCTCTTCTTGCTCGACTTTCTTCTCACCTTGGTCTTGGGCTGCTCGACAACAGCTGACTCATCGTCGGACAGAGCGGACGACGACTCGTCGATGCAAGTCAGATACACAGTGGAGTTCGAGTTCTGCGTGATTCCGTAGGACTCCAACGATTTGGAAAGCTCCATCTTCTTTCCGGAATACCAGACCTTGACTTTTGATTTGTTAACTCCCGAGTCTGGAGGGAGGGCCACCACGGCTGCCACCTTGAGGTCCCCCACGGTGGAATTATCCGGAACAGTGACCTGGAACGCTTGGTCGTTGGACGATTTGACAGTAACCTTCATTTGCTAACACTCTGATGGGAAAGAAATTCTTGTATGAACATAGGTTCTAATTATTTTGCCACCCTTTCTTTTTTAAAAACATAGCCACTAACAGTGGCGCATCTGCTGCCGGGGATCTGACTCAGAGGATGCGATAAGGAGTGAGATTTTCTGGTCCTCCCGTATGTCGTCGGTGTACGGGTGCGCTTCCTCTTTTTCTGGCTCCTCGTAGGAACCAATTTTGGAAAATTTTAATAGCAATTGCGACATGTCAGGATTCCAAAGAACCGAGGAAAAGCAAGAGTCGTTCACGTCCACGCCGACGTTCAAGATCCTACTGAATGCAGGAATCTTCATCGTAAGTATATTCGGCTCCGAATTTCGCTAACTCGCAGGCCGGCGTCGCACTTATTCAATCGCCCGTCATGGACATGTTGGTCCCTCAGTTCTAGCGGAGCGCCCGGAGCGATTTATCTGTGAATAGTCATGCACAATGTGATAAGTAGATGGTATGAATGGCGTGTATGTGTAACTTTAAAAGGATAATTTATCTTCTCACGAGTCTGTAGTCGGGAAGCTTCACCAGGGATTAGCCCGCAAAATGCGGGAAATAGAGAGAGCACAGAGTTTACAAAGAGTCGGTCGTCAATACCACCTTTCCAGCGTGTTATAGTACATAGAATCTGTACAGGGTACTCTTCGTTGTGCACCAGCAACGGGCTTTATCTGGAGGAGAAGACAACAAACAAAGCGTGCAGAATACCTGGGAACCAAGCAAAGATACACAGGATAATGTTAATGAGCAACTGCATGCCGACGCCCCTCTCCAAGAACACAGCGAGCGGAGGAAGCAGAATAGCTTAGGTTAGACGCAATTGGTGGATGGCACTTACCCAAAATGATGGCAACGATCTTCGAAGAGTCCATTTTCTATAGGAAATTAAATCGATATAGTTCTATTCGCAATTAAAGAGAGGACTAAATTTAAAAACCTCTAAAGAATACCGCAACATTTCAACAATCCAGAATATTTCTCAAGACGGAAAAAAATCGTCCCTATTGGGCGGAAATAGGGATGTCATAAAATTATGGTTTTCACTCACTATGCGTCTATGTGACCAGTTTGTCCTCGCTCAATGCACCGATTATGTCATGCAAGGACGATCGCACATGAGTCTCGTAGTATCCCTCTTCGATGTGGTATTTCTGGCCCCCTTCGAGCTTACATAAAACTTCGCAGGAGTATCCGGTCACGAGCAATCCTGGCGGCCGGCTTTCCACAGCCTTCAAAACGTCAATCAAATCTCCCAATCTGGTGCGGATCAGACGCTGGTCCGGACATGAAGCTCGTTCCACCACGCACACTGGCAAATCTGTAGGCCATCCTCTGTCATACAACAACGGCAGAATATCCACCATCTTGCCAAGCGACATCAGAAACACCACTGTTCTGTTCGAATGGAAAGCCGGCAAATTGGGCAGTTTCCCCTTTTTCCCCGTGCCGGTACACACCAAAACCTGGTCGGAGACGTCTCTGTGTGTAGTGGGCACGGTTGCAACAACCGGTGCCACCAGCGCCGACGTCAGGCCCGGCATCACAACAGGCTTGTATCCGTGCGAGGCAAAGAAACCGTACTCCTCGCCGCCGCGGCCAAAGATGTATGGGTCTCCCTGTTTAAGACGGACAATGTGCTTTCCCTGCTGGAGATTCTCGAGTCCGATGTTGAGCAGCTCCTGCTGCGCGTTTTCGGCGTTGCCGGGGAATTTTCGGGCAATGAACACCTCGGTTTTCTTAGGAATAATGTCGATGATCTGCTGTGGCACCAGTTTGTCGGCCAAGATAAGATCTGCGTTGTATATCTCGTGCAAGGCGCCTACCGTGAGCATCGAGAGCGATCCCGGGCCTGACCCAACCAACGAAATGCGGCCCTGTCTTGTAGCGTCCTGCCGTTCCACCACAGGCATATTGGCATAGGCTTCGGTCAGATCAGAAACGGAAATGTCTGCAAGTTTGCTGAGAGGATAGTACTCGATGATCTGCGAGAGCCATCTGGGCCTCTTGACGTCCTTGACGTCATCCAGAATATCCTCGTCCTCGCTGTCAATAAACTGAATCCTGCGCTTCAAATTGCCAATGTTGGTAACGATCTGGTCCAAGTTTTCAGGCAGCTTCTGAACAATCTCTCTTTTGAGCCGATTCGCTAGCTTGCAGCTCTGGTGCGTGGTGGTCACTCCCAGCTGGAAATCGCCCTTCTTGTATGTGGATAGCATTGTGAACGACGACAGCTCAGACGAGTTGATGGTGTTGATAGGTATTCTCAATTTCTTGCACCGCTCAAATAGCTGACGCCTGATTGGGTCGTCGTTCTTCATCGTGACAAAAACCCGGTCGACGACGTTATCGACCTCGCACCGGCCAAACGTCTCCAGGTCCCGAAGCGAAACCCTCTTTTGCACAACTTCAAGCTCCTGCTGGTTGAAAAGCGCACTGTTCATAGCCTGCACTGCCAGGTTCTCGTTGACAAGGATCGGCTTGGCCCCAGACTCGATGATGTTGGTGATGCGGCTGATAACCACTCGCGACAGGTTCTCCGAGTCGTCAATGATCAGGTGGTGCTCGCCAGAACACTCGTGAGCACACAGAAACTTCATCTCTTGCACGGAGAACGTTTTAGGGGTTTGATTTTTTTTTATACAATTTGCACGGGTCACGTGACCCTATCAGCGGAGAATAATGAGACGGGGAATGAAATGTGCGTTGATGGGTGCTGGCGGAGGATAAACTGTGTGCGTGTAGGGGCTGCGAGGATGGTGAAGCTGTAGTGGCAGACCTGTGGGGCTGTGACTACAATGTCCATATTGACTACCGCCAGACACATCTCTACACTTATTTTTATTTATGTCAAATTTTTATTTTTCAAACTATGGCTCCTAAAAGACCGTTGGGCTTTGGAAAGGGCTCCAAGGCGAAGAAAAGCAAGACAGAGCCAGCGCCCGAGGAGGCTCCAGTGACAAACGAGCTGACTGTAGAGCTTCCACAGGAGGTGGATGCCAATGATCCTCTGAACCAGCTCGAAGGATTATGGCTCACGTGGTTAAAGTCGGATAGAGACAACGAGCTGATCCTGAATGGTATAGTCCACGAGTGTGACCGTCTGTTAAGAAACTGTAAGCAGAACGGCGGTGACGAAGACATTGAACTCACTCCGTCGTTCTACGCTATTTACGGAAGGTCTCTAGCTGCTCTGGCCCAGTTCAACACAGAAGACAGCGATACGAGCGTTGCCGAGTACTTTGAGAATGCCCTTGAGCGGATCGAGAACGGTATGGACAAGTTTTCCGGCGAGGAGGTGCTTTTGTTTGCCAAAGCGCAGATTATTATGGATAGAATACCTTTGGAGTATATATCGCGGATGGACTTGGAATCGTCCAAGAAGCAGTTCCCAGATATAGTCGAGTTGCTGGACGAGGCCACGAGACTGATTGAGTTGGGAACGAAGACGGCCGAGTCGAAAGAAAATCACGCCATTTTCAATGGTAGCACGGTGCTGGATATACTGGACTCGCTTGACGACTTGCTGGATATTGTGGATAATTTTGGCCGCAGCTACGACGAAGGTCTGGACAGCGATGCGGAGGATTCCGACGAGGAGGATATTATGCCGGAGACAGAGTTATCCTCGACGCATCCGTTGTACGAAATCAGAAACACGGACAAATACAACGTTTTCTGGCGAGAGGCCATGCAGAAAAGCCTGAGTCTACTGGACAAGAACGAGAAGCCAGACGCGGCAATCAGACGCAATCTCGTGAAAAAGCTGGGACAATCGTACTTAATGGAGGCCGAGGAGCCGATCTCCATATTTACGACGCTGGAATACGACTCCGACGCCGAGGAGCAGGAAATCGACGGAGTTTCTGCAGCCGCCGCCAAGCAGGCAGCCCAGAAGCTGGTCGGCACGGCTATAGAGTATCTTGAAGGGGCCTGGGACGAGGAGGACCCGCAGACGTGGGTGGATCTTGCCGAGGCAGAGATCTCGATGGGCAATCTCTTTGACGTTGGCGGAAGCGAGCAGGAGGAGTGGTACGCGCGTGCGGAAAACAAGCTTGTGCGGGCTAACAATGCCACGCACGGGAAGTACGAGGAGGTGCTGGAGAACCTGAGAGGTAAATAGTTGTACCAGCTGGAATGTAAGTGAAGAAAAGAAACATGAATAATAGGGGTGCGCACACATTGAAGAGTGTAAGTAATATGGGCTAACGTTAAGGTTTGGGGCACGAGTGCCAATTTGGCATCGAAAACAGCAAGCGTCGTTTCAGGTTAGGCCAAGCGTTGCTTTATAGCAAAGTTGTGCGGAAACAGCCCAATTAGTGCGAGCAGAACGCGCTGATGTTTATACACTTCTGTATTGGGCAAAAGTAAATATTTTCTCCATTGAAATCAGCTTACCGGATGCAGAAACCGGCAAGAATGAATATGGAAACAGACCGAGACGGAACAATAAATGAAACATTGAGGTGCAGATCAAGAAGCTTGCAACAATCACATTTCAAGGATCAGGGAGCAAAGTAGCTGTAGCCAAAGCATGGAAAAAATTGGTACCTATTGTCAGGGAAGGAAACCGGAAAACTAGGCCAAATTAGTCTTCAAGGCGCTTTTATATTTCTAATACGATACATCGATTTTTACATGCTCTCCAGCCTTCCATACCGTCTATACTAATCTATCTTGCGAAACCACTGTCATGAGCATGGACATGGAGATCGACTCTCCCAATTACAACCAGTCGGATACCAGCGCAGAGGCCCAGCTCCAGGACTCTCCGTTGCTCAACGCATCTGTCAAATCGCGGCCTCTGCGGCCTGCAAGCCACCAGCGAACAAACTCGCTCAAGAGACCACTCACAATGTCGCCCAAGGTGGACTCCCCCACTTGCTCCGTGCTGGCGGCCGACTTCTCTTCCAACTTCCATGTCAACTCTGGCCATCTAGCCAACCCCAAGAAGATTCTTTTACCAAGCATGATGGGTGAGGAGAACAAGGAAAACGCCAAAAAAATGCTCTACCGCAAGGGGAAAAGACTGCCTGCGTTCAAGTCCGACTCGCTAGCGTCCTCGTTCTACCACCACCGCTCAAACTCGTCCTCGTCGCTCGTCGCTGGCTCCCAGTCGTCCATCTTCCACAACCGTTCGAAGTCGCAGCTGGACACCTCTACACCGATCGCCATACCTCCGCCCACGCAGGTGTCTCCAGAAACACAGTCCATCATTGGGAACAGCAGGCTCAAGAAGAGCTTTTCGCTCATCAACCCGCAGTACAACAGCTTCAACCCGACGGAATCGTCCTCGTCGAGCGAAAACGAGGACTCCGACCACGACGACGAGTGCGGCCGCAACGAGGTCGGGTCGCCGTTGCAGCAGAAGAACAGGTCGCACAGCAGGTCGCGCATGGAGCTCAATTCTGACATCAAAAACAAGCTCCAGCGCGCCACGTCGATGATCCAGCCTCCTGGACCGGCCCCTAAGCCCAAACTCTTCAAACTGTCTACTTCCAGCTTCGATGGAGACACGGGCGCTCTTTCTGCCGGTACCACCCAGCTGGCCAACACTATCAACGAGCTGAACTTCGGCAGAGACGGGTTCCCGCTCGAAAGCAGGCGTATCGACAAATTGCACTTGGACGAGTCTCCGGTCGACTTTGGTCCCGGAAATTCTGTCCTGGCCAAAAGTCCGGTCTCGACGTTTTTCGTGGATGACTGCACACTTCCGCGCATCAACGTTGACCAGTTCCACGAGATCCTGGTGAGTTTCAAAGAGGAAGACAAGCAGACGGGGAAAAACAAATATCGCGAGTACTTTGACGAGCTCATGGTTGTGGACTGTCGATTTGAGTACGAATTCAAGGGAGGCCACATCGACTGCGCACTGAACGTGTCGTCGAAAAAAGAGCTGGAGGAGCTTCTGCTGGGCCAGTCGGTGATCAAAAAGACCCCAATGGAGCACACGGCCGAGTGTCGCAAGCTGCTAATTTTCCACTGCGAGTTCTCTTCGCACAGAGGCCCGCTCATGGCCAACCTGCTGAGAACGTGGGACAGATACCTCAACAAGGAGTACTATCCCCATCTCTACTATCCGGACATTGTTATCCTGGAAGGCGGGTACAAGAAGTTCTACGAGAGATTCAATGGAGTGCACTGCTATCCGCTAAATTATATCGAGATGCACGATCCTCAGTTCAAAGACGAATGCGAAACCGGACTGTACAAGCTGCGCAAGGACTCCAAGCTGAGCCTCAACCGCAAGTCCTCGTTCCAGGAGAGACCGGGCTCGCTCTCGCTGCGCAAGAGCTACACGTCGACGTCTGTGCTGAGCTTTGCCGAATCAACCAAGAGCACCACCAGCATCTTCAGTTTTGCCGAGTCCAAGACGGAAATCAGCGAACTGAGCGGCGACGGGGAGCTCGGCGGTTTCGGCAGCAGCATCAGTCTCGACGACCTGTGCGACGAGTCGCCAATCGCGAAAAAAAGCACCATGCTGAAAACGTCGCCAGTCTCCAAGCCCAAATTCGAGGAATTCAAGAAACCACAGAGCCCGCAAAAACTGTTCAAACTTCCCAATCTGCCGCATCGCAAGACCCTGCATTTCCGGTCCAAAACAGTGGGCTCGCTCACTTCCACGCCTCCCCATTTCCCTCATTTCTCAGACCTGACGCGCCGGTTTGAAAAGCACGTCGACACGCCGATCATCAAGAAATAGACATTGCATAACGAAATGTATCCGATTTATTCCTTGTAGCTATGACGGAGCCTGGCCTCCCTGCACTCCCTTCCTCCCAGCGGAATGGGGCCCAACCTGTTTAAAGGCCAGATTAGATACGTCGCCTTGCCTATCACGAGCCCTGTGCTCACAGGCCCGTACGTGTTCGAGTCGATCGAGTGCACATTGTCCCCCTCGACCCAAATATGGTTCACCGGCACCAGCACGCGCGACCGTGTATCGGGGTACCGCGGTACCACGAGATCTCCCTGCTTGGCCTTTATTCGCTTGGTGTATATTTTTTCAGGGTCTATTGGCGATCGTAGAAATACAACGTCGTCAACCTCCAGATTATTGATGTTGGTGACCCCCCACTTCCACAAGAGCACGTGGTTTCGAGTATTGGGCGACTCTGGCGGGTTGAAGGTGGGCTTCATCGACATTCCCTCAATCTTCCCTATGTAAGCGACGTGCTCCGTGACGACGTAAACCACGGGGACCCACGAGAGAAAAGCCAGACACATCCGCAGCGAGTACCTCGCAACGGGCATGTGCTGTTTGAATGCCGACATTGTAGAACCGATGGTGACACTCCCGGCACCACAAGAATAAGATAAATATTATTTTTCGCTGGAAAAATCCCTAATAAAGATCATTACTAATATGCCAACTGCCGTGGAAAACGAATTCGAGGTATGTTCACACCCTAGCAAAGTGCCAATGCTAACGAAAGGCTGTATATGCCGTTCCTCTGCACTGCGAGTCCTGTGTGGAGTCCGTGACTGAGGCCCTGAAGCCCGTTCACGGCATCTCTAAGTTGGATGTGGACCTGGAAGCACAAAAGATTACCGTCAAGGGCCATGCTGCGCCTTCCAAAATCATTGAGGCAATCCAAAAGACCGGAAAGGACGCCATTATCCGCGGAACCGGCAAGCCGAACTCCGCTGCCGTCGCCATCCTAGAGTCGTTTGATGAGGCTGATAAGCAGGCGCCTGTCAAGGGCCTTGCCCGTATGGTGGCCACTAGCCCAGAGGAAATGTACGTCGACCTTACCCTCAGCGGTGTGAAGAAGGGGACGTACTATCCAAGTATCCGCGAGAGTGGAAACATCTTTAAGGGAGCATTGACAACGGGCAAGTCGATATACGACTTCCCGCCTATCGAGGCGAAAACCAAGGACGGCGAGCTGTACAAGTGTCAGGAATTTGTCAAGGTGCCTCTGGGAATCTCGGGCCTGATCGGCCGCTCGCTTGTCGTTTCGCACGAGCCGAAGAACGTTTTCTGGGAGAGCCTGTGTGGAGTCATCGCGCGCAGCGCAGGTGCTTGGGAAAACGACAAATATGTGTGCTCCTGTACGGGCAAAACGATCTGGCAGGAACGCGTTGACGCTGTGGGCCGCGGAATCTCGAATTAACGTAGGAATGAATGATTTACCGAGTATAGAAACGTATTTTACACTGTCACGCTGTTGTCGATGAGGTCATCCTCCGTCAGTTCGTCCAGCACCTCTCTGTCGTTTGCGGCTCTGTTTTTCGGGTTTTTGGAACTTGCTTTTTTCGCCTCGAGCTCGTTCAGCAGCTCGTCGTAGTCCGCGCTGTAGTCGTCGTCCAACGGTCTTTTGGCGCTGCCTTTCTTGACGACATCATTATCCTTCACGAGTTTCATTTCCGGAACCTCAGCAAGATCCAATTCGTAGTCCTTGTCCCGTTCCTGTTCCGGAATACACTGCAATATCACGAGAGAAAACAGGATGAAAAATATTATGTAGCCAAGTAGCTTTCTCTGTGGTGTGGTGAAATAGTTGCGTGCGAGCATATCAACGCCGTGACGCTTCGGCGTCATCGAGTAAGGGCGCGGAAGATCGTACTTTTTGCCGTATCCTTGCATTATTGCGAAGCTGATAATATAAGACAGAAAAACGGTGAATAGGTTATGGAGCCCTCCCTCCATATAAAAAAATATTGTACATGATAATTTTTCACTCGTATTTTGTACTACTCTATCTTTGGACGCTTCATCTATAAGGATACAGATCGACTGTCCAAAGCAACTCTACATGATGAATATTTTGAAATGGGAATCTCTCTGACCTCGTTAAACAAATCATGGAGATAATACATATATTTCGTTTCTGACTAGAGCTGCTGAGATGGATCGATCTAATCCTCCTTTTTCGCTGAAGTCGCAGGACTTGCGCTTCCGCTCTCGTCGGCCTTGCTCTGGTATGCCTCGTGAAGCCCCTTAATCTGTTTTTTCAGGTTCTCCACATCGAGTTCTTTCTTCTTCAGCACCTGCTTCAGTTCCTCGTACTCCACAGTAGAAACACCCTTCTTTTTGTCTTTGCTGACAACCGTGGCTTTAATCAGCTTCTCCTTATTTTTGACCATGCTTTTCAGAAGAATGATGTTGAAGTAAATTGCAATGCCAAGGAAAAGCGCACCAGCCGTCAAGTACATGTTCCGCTGAGAATAAAACTTGCGGACCCGCACCTCGCTCCACGTAGCACCCGCCATCATTGTAGGCACCGGTGGAAGATTTCCAGAGGATGGCATGCCTGGATGATACTCTTTGGGTATTTTTGGAACGGCGGTTCTGAGAGCATCCATGAACATCATGCTAAGCACCGAGGCCCCGAATACCAATCCTACCTTGACATTGGGGTTTTGCAGTAACTTATAAGCCAGATTGACAAAACCGTCCTGAACCTTGTGGGGCAAAGGCATAACCAGAATTGTCATCAGTGTCATTTCGGTGACCAAAAGGCCAAACACAATCATCATTTGCAGCGACATCTTGAATTTGTAAGTGCTAAAAGCTGTCAGATGTATGAGATCGAGGTTGAGATGAATTAAAACGACACAAAATCAAAGCTTGATCTTCTAGCAATACAAGAAATCAGTAGACACCTCTACACCAAAAATATCCTAATCAATGAAGCTTATGTCTTTATTTAGCTTATTTAGAAAATGAACACTGGACAATACAGGTTCGAACAGAGCACTTCTGTCCGTTCCTGAGCTCTCAGGAAACGGTAAGAAAAGCAAAAAGAATTTTGTGAGACTATGTCTCGTATTTTAGCAAGCTGTTGCAGCACAGTAATTGTAAATATCCTGATGCTGAGTTTGTTGTTGGCGTGGAGGCATATGTTGCGACGGATAGAATCCACTGGCAGCAGCTGAACCGCCATAGCAAACACCAGTACTCATCAGTGGAGGCACCATCGGCTGTTGATGATAACTCAAAGGATAATAGCGTTGAGTAGCGGCCATCGACATACCAGGCTGCTTGTAAGCAGCTCTAGAAGTGGGTTGCGGCTGGAACGAGAAATAGTCACCTGCCGCAGGAACAGGCGCGCTGAACAACGAGTTGTTGTATTGTGATTGATAAGGATTCTCAAACACTTGCTGTTGCACTGGCGGTTGATAATCGTTATAATAAGGAGAAGAGTTCAAAGGCGTGCTCATTGGAGAGAACTGCGAATTTGAAGAGAACAAAGAACTTGATGGAGATTTGTACTCGTAAGGGGTACCGGCATGGTACGACGATGGTGTGTCCATTACTGATGGTGACATGAATGGATCACTGTATGGGCTCTGAACTGGTGTAGCCTGGAACTTGTTGCACCAAGTCTTCCAGCACTCCTCGATACAGGAGTATCCATCCTCGTAATGCAATCTCCATTTGATTGAGCTAAGCCAATCTCTCTCCAGTTTGTTGATACATTCCAAAGAGAGACCAGTAGCGTCTGACCATGACTTATTCCGGAAAGTATTGTCGTCATTGAATTTATTGGCCAAAACCAAAGAAATTGTAAGATTTTCAAACACTTCGGAATCCATGGCGATCGGGTCTTCTCTGCCCTCCATCCTTTCAGACAGATAGAGCAAAGCAAGAACAATTGTGGACTTCGGCAACCTAGTAGCAGACAAAACAGATTTGACATTGTTGTGGAACAACGGAGTAGGATTATCAGTTCTTTTCATCAAACCATAACTGAGCCAACAAACAAATTTGACCATCTGATCAAGTTCGTAGTCTAAAACAGACGAAACTCCACCCGTTGGGTTTGAGGCCGACTGATCTTGGACTGGAGGAGGCATCTGATATTGTTGTTGTTGGAAGAAATCAGTGGGCGGGGCGTAATAACCAGCCATGCTGTAACCTCCGGAATAGGACAAAGAATGTTGGTGGCGATACTGCTGCTGCGGCACAGAAGTGTTAACTAAATATTGTTGACCTTGCGGTTGAAATGACGCATGGCGCTGGTGATATTGTGGTAACACTCCCGTGTAGGATTGTTGAAGGTAATTTTTTCCCGATGCAAACATGATTGAAAAGGGACAAGACGATGACTTAATTAAAAGGTCGTCCTGACAAGCGGATAGTCCAAACAAGTAAGATTCAAAAGAGTCAAGGATAAATTGAACTTGAGAGTAACTTAATATCTCAAGTATTTATTCTGAATTTGAGGTTTTCTTGTTTGAGAAATCCTTATTTTTTTGTGATCTGTTCGTTGTTGACGCTGGTAAAACAAAAGGAGCGGCGAACTGATGTTCAAAATTAGACTCCCTTGCGGTCTCCAACTGGTAAAATGATCACTTAAAGGTTTGGGTTTGCTTTGATGAAAACAAGTAAACCTTTTGCCCACAAAAATTTTTACTGGCTGACTCTTTTCCTTTTATAAGTTAAAAATCTTTTCCTGCAAACCGTATGCATGCGGTATTAGCAGAAAACCGACTAGGCGCAAAATTTTTTTTCTGGGAAAGCAATAGCCCCCTCCTAGCAACTTAGATAATGATGTGTCAGCTTCTTGCCGCGGGATGTAGATGGGGGGCGTAGAAGATGGTCGGTCCGCCGTGTTCAGTCTGCCCATCTAGCTGCTAAATTACAGAATTTTCACCAATTAATCCTTACACCAGATATCTCATTAAGTTATCCCTATAAAACACATTAACCACCGAAACCGTACAAAGTTCTACCCTGTCTCTTCAAAGCGTAAACGACATCCAAAGATGTGACAGTCTTTCTCTTGGCATGCTCAGTGTAGGTAACAGCATCTCTGATCACGTTTTCAAGGAAAGATTTGAGCACAGCTCTCACTTCTTCATAAATCAAAGCGGAGATTCTCTTGACACCACCTCTTCTGGCAAGTCTTCTAATGGCTGGCTTGGTGATACCTTGGATGTTATCTCTAAGAATCTTTCTGTGTCTCTTAGCGCCACCTTTTCCTAGACCTTTTCCTCCTTTTCCTCTGCCGGACATTTTGTGATAATAGTTTTGAGTAGTTTGCCACAGAAGGATATAGGTATATTTATATACACTGAGCAGGAAATGAGGAAAACACAAAAGACCGAAAAGCTAGCCAATCATATTGTATATCTTAGCTGGTCTCAAATTTCCTCACGCGCTGTGTAAAAAATAAACTCATATTTTGCTGCATATTGCTATTCGGAGGCTGATCATCTCAGTTTTGGAACAAAAACTATACGCCAGCTCGCTCGCGAAGCCAAAAAAATTTAGGACCAGTTTTTACTCACTTGGGTGCGTAAACGCGAGCCTGTACACCAGTGTAAAAACATGTCCGCGGGCGTAGACAACAATTTCTTATAAATACAAGTGCATCCGCACCCACCACACTCAGTCACTTTTTTAAACGCATTTAATTTAAAATGGCCAGAACTAAACAAACAGCAAGAAAGTCCACCGGTGGAAAGGCCCCAAGAAAGCAACTTGCTTCCAAGGCCGCAAGAAAGTCCGCCCCAGCTACTGGTGGTGTCAAGAAGCCACACAGATATAAGCCAGGTACTGTTGCCCTGAGAGAAATCAGAAGATTCCAAAAATCTACTGAACTACTTATCAGAAAACTGCCATTCCAAAGATTGGTCAGAGAAATTGCACAGGATTTTAAGACCGACTTGAGATTCCAGTCTTCTGCTATCGGTGCTCTTCAAGAGTCTGTTGAGGCTTATCTGGTCTCTTTGTTCGAGGACACCAACTTGTGCGCCATTCACGCCAAGAGAGTCACCATCCAAAAGAAAGATATCCAGCTTGCCAGAAGACTCAGAGGCGAGAGATCGTAAGCTTTTTTAGTCTGGGTTATAATGTGCGAGGTTTATGTGTAACATATCGATTGGGTTTATACTTTTAATGATATCTTCGGGTTGAACGTTATTTATTGTATTGGATTCTGTATTTTTACTCCTTACACCAAATGCCAGGTAATGTAAATTTGAAAAACACAACATATATTTTAGTATTATAAATGGATCCTTTCAGCGACAGTGGCGAACTGTATCAGCTTAGACAGCAGTTCTATGCTGCCAAGTACAATGATCTGGCAAATGCCAACCTGGAAGACTTGATTTTCTCCAATGAAGAGAATAAATACAGAGCATACCAGCTTCAGATAAGATCGCTATTGGCTTTGGGCAAATACGACAAAGCTAAATCCGAGATAGCTAAGGTTTCAGTCGATGAACCACTGGCATCCGAGTTTAAAGCCTTGCAAGCTTACACAGATTTCTTGAAAAATGGAAAGACCAAATCGGAAGAATTGGAAGGCCTTGTCTCTTCCAATAGCGACAACGAAACGATAAACCTGCTCGGAGGACTTTACTACGTGACATTACAGGATTTCGATTCCGCAATCTCCTTATTGTCCTCCTCCCAAGGTTTTGAGAATATCTCATTGCTTGTCTATGTTCATCTGTTGCTCAACAAGAACAAAGAAGCCGCAAAGATCCTGTCCAACTTCAGCCAAATTTCCCAGGACAACGTTGTGTTTACACTTTCGCAATCGTGGTACGACCTTGTCAACTTTGACGAGTCGTTGAAGTCTGCCTACTACTTTTACGACGAGTTCTCCTCCAACGAGAACACCGTCAGCACGAAGAACCTGCTTTGCTTGTTCATCTCCAACATGAAACTGTTACATTTCCCGGAGGCACAGGATGTTTTGAACAAGATCGCGGAACTGGGAGACGAAGGGGTCAAGGAATGGAAAACAGATTTGTTGATCAATAGAATCACTTTTGAGATCCTTCAAGGTAACGAGTACACGGAGTTGCTGGCCGAGTTGAAGAAAACCGATCCTACTTGCGGCTACCTTGAGGACTTGGAAGAGAAAAACCAGGTCTTCGACTCGATCGTCGAAAAGTATGCTGTTTAGTATTAGATAGATGTAATCCAAAATGCATTGATGATTATCTATTTAAGAGGCTTGACTTTCTCTTTCCAGCTCCTCATCTGGAATTTCCTCAAGAGTAATCTTTCTTGGTTTCCTGAACTTCTCGGAATCTTTCAATTTGGGAACCTTAATCTCCAGCATACCTAACTGGAATTTTGCACTGATGGCTTCTTCCTTCACGTCAGGAACTAGAGGTAACTTAATCACTCGTTCGAATGAGCCAAAGCGCTGCTCAGAAACCCGCAGTATCTTGGAATTGTCCACCGTGGAGTCGTCAGATAAATACTTGTTCTTCACCTCACCTTTTATGACCAGCTCAGAGGACGTAGGGTGGAACTCAATATCCACAAATTCTTTGGACACACCTGGTAAAGCCAAGGCAATAATGTAGTTATCAGGGAAGTCGTAAACATTAACAGCAGGAGAAAACGGTAAATTGGTCTTCAGCTGCGGGGCAGAAATCTGAAGAGGATCAATCTTTGGTTCGTTATGTTTAGCGTGCAAATTGAGCGTGGTCGAGTTTCTTCTTTTTAGTCTTGGCTCCTTTGGAGAAGGTTCTGAAACCTTTTGCTGCTGTTCGGCTGCCGATGGTGGGGCTATTTTGGCCGCTGGTGCAGCTGTATCCTTGGCGATCTTTTCCTTGGCCGCTTGCGAGTTCTGTTTGACCACGAGCGGGATATCTTTCCTACTAGGTCTGGTGAGCTTTCTGGTGAAATAAGGCCCGAACAGATCTTCTAGCCTATATTGAACACTTTCATCATCATTGGAGCTTTCGTCTTCAGCGGCATCCTGGTCCTCTTCATATTCGTCGTATGGGTAATACACCGGCACCTGCGGATATCCTCTTCTGAACCCAGAGCCAAATGGATACTGAGGCTGAATGTAGTAGGCTGACCTTGCAGGCTGTGGTCTATAGCCCTGTTCGTTGATGATATCCCGTAGATATTGCTGAATGATCTGGTCCATGCTCATAAATTGTTGATAGCAATATTAAGGAGATAATTCTGAACCTTATATTCTATTCCTTACATTACCCATTTTTTCCAGAAAGTGCTAGATAAATCATTTTTTATACACTTAATAGATTTCGTTCCCATCTATCGGCTAACATGTCTGTCTCAGATGAGCCAATGTCATTTGAGCTCGTCAACAAGCTTGTCAACAATGGCGAGCTGGATAAACTAACTAGATCGCCAGAGGTTATGGAAAAGTACAATGCCCATAAACAATACTTCAGAGATAAGGGAATAGATATGGTGACATATATTCTTTCGCACGAATTGCATTGGGTCCCAGAAGATACGCCTCTAGACACACCTTCGCACGAGCTACTGGGGACTGTTGTGAAGCCGGTGGATAAACGCCCATTTGCCAATGCGCAGGACATGACTATAATCCAGAATTCGTATCCTTATCATTTAGAGCCTGGCATCGAACACCTTTGTGTATGGGTCAAATTTCCCTTGCCCCCAGATCCGAACTCTGCAAAGGGTGATATATCAAAAGGGGACAGAATCCTGATAGAGGAGTACATCAGGGAGACATTTTGCAACTGGCTCAACATACCTAGAGATCATATTGCATGGTTCAAAAATTGGGCAAAATTACAAAGCGTGAAGTCTGTTCCTCATATTCACGTTATTATAAAGGACATGGATCAACAAGCACTGGATAGAGTATTGCACACGGGTGGGAAGGCTATAAACTACAAAAGCGATGATAGTAAATTATAGAGAATTATCAGGAGATATTTAATAGAACGGGTTTTCATCCATTTTCATAGCTCTTTTTTGTAAAACGTCCAGCCTGTCTCCTTTTCTGATGACAAAGTTCTTTTCATGCTGGATCACATACATCCCAAAACAGCTCTTATAAGGATTCGCTTCATCCACGCGTCTATACTTAGACATCGTCTTGCTAATGGTGCCCTTTTTGTCCATGGTTCCCTTAGACACATCAATGTTCGGAATGGTACATCTAATGCACTTTAGTGCGCCAGTGAAGCCGATTCGCGAATTTCCCACGATATCAAATTTGTGGTAAAAGTCCTCCGCGAAAGGCTTATCGACGTCTTTGATGATCAAATTTGGACGAAAAGCTTCCATTCGAACGTACTTTCCATTTTCCCCAGCATTTCGTCTCACCTCCTCGTAACTTTCCTGAGAAGTCATCAGCATGGGGTAGTAATCATGGAATAGCGTGTTTCTGTCAACGTCCTTTGGCGCTCCCACCTTACAGGCTTTGCCGTTGGGAGAATAAACTAGCACTGCCTCTTTGGGTAATCCCATACTGGCAATAAAATCGGGATTAAGAACTTTATCCAAGACAAAGCCCTCTAAAGTGGCCAGCCACAAACTGATGAGCTTCAATTGAGTTCCAAAAGAGCTGTGATGTTCGACATAGTCGTCTGTCACGTTCATGGGGAGATAAAACACAGCCCTGCTGCCTGTAGTCGTGCTATCGTATTCGAACTTGAAGCTCCCATTGTCAAGCGATACATGGACCGACGAAAGTTTAGGGACCTCTTTGAGCAGGATTGGTATGTAGCACGCCTTCTTCGTGTCGTATTTACATATGACATACTGTCGGTCGTGTTTGAGCCCAAAATGATTCACCTCCCACTCGTCCACTTTCAGTCCACTTGAAACCGCTTTAATTGGATATATCAAGAGATAATCCACTGTTCCACCGTATCTACCACGAAATTTCATTCCTAGTAAGACTTTACAATACCAGAGCAACGCACCTGTCACACGCTGGCAGACATTGTATAGAAATCTCACGGAAGTACGCAGCCAGGTTTTCTGGTAAGATTCAACATACTGCTCAAGTTGAAGGCTAAAGCAATCGACCGTTAAGACTGCAACTGTTATAGACAGAAAGACGCTCAATGCAGTAGCAAAATGTCCCATTGCCACGGAATCCCAATAAATAGATAAAGATTAGGGGATTTTTTTTCCCTGATAAGATTACCGGGACGCGATTATTTAAGCAACAGTTTTAAGAAAAAAAAAATCCATGTTTTGTTTATGGGCTTTATAGTACCCGGTGTGATACTAAAACTAGACGTGAAGTCGTCGTCCCGACGGCATAACCGTGGAGTGAAACGCATATTTGTGGACGGAGCCAGGCAAAAAGAATTTGATACTGACTATAAGCGCAAACGTACCATGGCTCCCATGATACCTTCAAAAGGCAATGATCGCCTGCGAAAGACACAGCAACCGCGCCGAATCGAACATATAACACACTTGCCGACCGAAATACTGCTAGAGATATTTGTGGAGTCAGAAAACCTACCTTGTTTGGGGAAGGTGAACAAGCTCTTTCATACACTTATTGAGCACAATTACGACAATTTAGCATACAAGACTATAAAGCGCAAATATTTCACATCGATACGAACCACACAGCGAAAGCTATCATTCATCAAACGACGCGTGAGTAATGATATAGACCATGACCATGACAGACACGCCTTGCGCACCAAACTCGAAAGGTTAAGGGCCGAACTGCCCGAAGAAGAGCCAATCTCCTATATATCTGACTACCAGATCAACATCCTAGATGAGAAATGTTTTCAGAGCCCCATTTTTAACTTCAAGACTCTGAGGATGCTTTCTCCCGATTTATATCTATCGTGCGACAAAATTTCACAGATACCTGAGGAATTGGACAAGCTCAAGAGAGGTGGAGAACATCCTCTCAAGTCTAAACTCATCGAGGTGCACAAAACCACCGCGATTGCCTTCCCATACTTGGATGGAGACAATGATCACAATACAGATTACATTCACAGCGATTACAAAGATAAACTCATCGTGATACGACATTTGGTTGAGCGCGAGACCCTATTTAGTACACCAATTTATCAAATGGTCAACCTAATAATATATCTGAATAATGCCTATAGACGAGCCGGCTTTGAAGACGAGATTATAGACACTAAGGTGTATCAAAGACTCATTGATCACAATAGGCCGACCAAAAACGGAACTGAAACCAAATCAAAGCTCACAGATCCCAGCGTTATCGTCAACTGTCTTAAGTTTAATGAACACAGTCTCTTGAAGCTGATAATCAAGGAGTATGACCTTGCCAAGTTGGCTTCTGATCTCGAGGTGTGGAGCTTTATCCTGGAGTCGAAAAACTATAGCTATTTTCACCAGCTTGAAAGACTAGGGCTCCAACCGACGTCAGGAGTTATTAAGATTTTCAACTAATAATTATATTGTTGCTGCGGCTGCTGCGGTGCGGTTTGTTCAAACACTGGGGTGGCATTGGCAGCGTTCCCAGTGAACTCGTTGAACCACGCGTGCTGGAGAGCTTGGCGAGCGCTTAGACGAAGCTCGGGTCTCATTTGAAGCAGTCCTTGCAACAGGTTCAATGCGAGACTGTCCATGTTTGGAATAAGTGTGTGCAAGTCTTGAGGTATGAAAACGTTGAAATTGGATCTATAGTTCGGATAGCTGGTGACACCTGGCCATGTTCTCTCGTTTGGCGTGCCCATGATCCTGAAGATCTTGAGCAGTTGGTCTTCGTTGGAGGAGCCAGGGAAAAGAGGTTTACCGGTAAACATTTCCGCCATGATGCAGCCTGCGGACCACATGTCGATCGACGTGGAGTAACTGCGAGACCCGAGCAACACATCTGGGGCGCGGTACCACAGAGTGACGACCTCGTTGGAGAAGGTGTTGACTGGAATGCCATAAGCTCTGGCAAGACCAAAATCACCCAACTTCAGCTCGCCCTTGCTGCTGATCAATAGGTTTTGGGGCTTGAGGTCGCGGTGGAGCACCCTGTTGTCGTGACAAAACATGATTCCACGAAGCAACTGGAACATGAACGACTTGACCACATGGGGCTCCAACGCCCCACTCTTGTTGTAGCCGTTGGTGTCCATGTATTTTTTCAGATCCTTATCGAGGTACTCGAACACCAGGGTCAGCTTGTTTTCCGTGTGTATGACGTCGTATAGGGTGATAATATTTTCGTGTCTCAATTCTTTCATGATGGAAATCTCTCTTATGGCTGTAGATGGCGTGCCTTCTTCGCTGTCCAGGTTGATTTCTTTCAGCGCCACAAACGTGCCAAGCGCACGGTTGCGTCCCTTGAAAACCGTGGCGTATGTGCCCTCTCCTAGTTTCTCCAGCTGTTGAAATTGGGAGGCCGAAGCAGACATGTCTAAAGTAAGTGCGTACTATAATTTTCTGGATATGACACCATATCGTTTAAATCCAGCCGTCGATCGACCAGGTCGATCGACGAAATTTTTCACTCTGACACATACTGATCTGCAATGACTGATACACAGGCTTCTCCCCGGCGCAACACCGAGGCGACTCTATCTGCGCGCGAGATCCCCAATATCCGCGACAAACCGTCTGTGCTGGGTCCGGAATGGTGCGGTATTTTCGAGATGCCGGTGACCTTCGGGGCCGCGCACTTCGAGCAGGCCATGAGTAATCTGTTGAAAAATCCCAATATCAACTCCACAGTCATTCTCAGAGCAGACGTGCTGAAGAACTACCGATACACGTACACGGAAGGGTCCGACGAGCCGTTTTTGGACAAATACATAGCCGAAGACCCAGAAGCCATTTCCATCGGCAGCGACAACCCCGAGGAGCCCATACGGTCGCGCTACCTCGACGACATAGAGATCAAAAGCGTGCCTATCAGCAAGGCATTTCGGCCGAAAGTCGAGATGGTGAGAAGAATCATACCTCGCAACCCGTCCAAAGATTACGTGATCAACCAGACGTGTCTGATGATGGAGGATAGCGAGGACTCTATTCTGATCGTATACACTCCGCACATCAGCAAGCCCGAGGAGACTCCATTCTATCTGCCGCCTGTGCGGTCCATCGGGCTGCTATATTCTCACGGAAACCTCTCGATCCACTATCTTCCGTTTGGCACGCTTGAGGAGCTTAGAACCATGAAACCGATAGAAAGACCGATCCGAATCGCATACAGACTGATGAGCACTGCGCAGCGGCACTCTGACGGCGTGGTCAAGGGGTACGAGAAGCGGGTCAACCACGATCTGATAGTGTCCAAGGTGGCATTTCAAGACAGATATATTAGTCTGAAGCAGAAATATGCCAAGGCCTTGGTGGACGACTGGCGAGAAAACACGGACCCGCGCAAGCACGTGTTTGAGGACATCGCCATTGCCGCGTTCCTGATTGAGTTCTGGAGCAAAATATACCCCGACAAGGAGCTGTTTGAGTTTAGAGATCTTGGCTGTGGAAACGGCCTTTTGGTGTATCTGCTCACCATGGAAGGCTATACAGGCGTAGGAATCGACGCGAGAGCGCGCAAGTCGTGGAAAATGTACCCTCCCGAGGTGCAGAGCAAGCTGAAGGAGCAGGTTATCATCCCCAGCGTGCTTTTGAGACCGCATCCTGTTGCCAGAGCACATTATTTTTCCGACAACGGTAGAGTGTTCAGGGTGCCTGTGGACAAGAAATTACCCGACGACCTGGGACTCACAGAGAAACACCAGCTGGTAGAGATGTTCACGGCAGGCGATCTGCTTAGCTCTCCACAGGTCAACGCGGCCGAGTTCCCTAAAAACACATTTATCATCGGCAACCACTCCGACGAGCTCACCACTTGGATTCCCCTGCTCGGATACCCGTTCATGGTGATTCCGTGCTGCTCGCATAACCTGAACGGCGAAAAAGTGCGGTATCCCGCCATCAAGAGCATCTCACAGGCCAACTCCGTCACCTCGTACACCTCCACCTCCAGATACGCTACGCTTGTAGATCACGTGGAGTACATTGCTACCATTTTTGGGTGGCAGGTGGAGCGCGAGATGCTCCGAATCCCCTCCACGAGAAACGCGGCGCTGATCGGCTACCGGCCCAACAACTTCCTCCCCAAGTCGATCTACGAGATCATCGCCATGGAAGGCGGTGCAGACCGATGGGTCGAGAATACGCTCTCGCTGATGAAACGGCCTCCTAGAAATCATTAAATATGCACTGTCTATACGTCTATTTTCTCGCGTGTCTGCGCTTTCTCTTGAACCCAATCAAACGTTTGACGTCGTTCGGAAGCCCGCTCTTGCTGGTCTCGGGCGCATTGTGGGTGTCTGGTCTTCTGCGCTTCGAGTCGTTTGGTCTGCCGTTCGCGCCTCTTCTGTCCCCGTCTGCTCTCTCGTCGCGACCGCTCTCTCTCGGCCGTTTTCTGTCTCTGCCACTCCCCTGGCTCTCGCCATCCCTCTTGTGGCTCTTGGCCTTGCTGAACGCGATCTGCTCGTGTCGACGCTTCACCACCTTGGCGTTCTCTATAGCAAACTCCACAATCAGCCGACGCTTGGCTATCGTGCCCTCGCTCTCAGCCACCTTCTTCTGCTCCTCTGTCAGCCCCACCAAAATGTCCTCGCGACTCACCTCGTGAGCGTTCAGCCACCGCAGGGCCATCAGAGCGTGCTTGTGGTCTCGGAACTCCAAGAACCCGTATCCTCTGGATCTGCCCAGCACGCCTGAGCCCTTCACCTCGTTGATGATCTTGGCCTGTTTCACGACACCAGTCTGTTTCTTGCGCTTCTTGTCCTCCGGCTTGATTCCAAGCTTCTCCTCAATAAACTCCTTGTGTCTCTGTGATCTCGCGAGCTCCTCCTTGTTCAACGGCTGTCTCTTTCCCTCCTTGACCTCGGCCGCAAACTGGACAATCGCCTTGCGTCCCAGGGCCTTCAGAGCTTTCTCGTTCATGGCACGAGGCAGATTTCTGATGGCCAGTCTCGTCAGCGACAAGTGCAGCGACGGATTCTTGTTCAGCTGCTGCACACGCAGGTTGTACGACTTCTCACGAACGTCCAGATCTGTCTTACTGATCAGCGAGGCCAGTCTCGAGCCAGACGTGATGCGTCCTTCGTTCAGCAGGAAAAGATTACGCTTGTCTTTCTCCGTTGGAACACGGCCCAGAAGCTCTTTCCGCGCAAGAGCGTTGCGCTCTGCCATTCTGGCAGCGGACTCGCGGTCCACGGTGGCAGTGATTTGCAGAACACGGCCCTCGTAGACATACAATGGAGAAACGTCGTCTGGAATGAGCATCGAGTTAGGGTTCACCTCTGGAGCGTTCAAAAGACACTCCTCGTAGTCCTCTTCGCGCCGGAACGCCACGAACGCAGACCCTTTGGCCAGCTGGGTGTCCTTGTCCATGACGGGAAGAGCGTACTTGATTGGGCCGAACTTGGAGAAGTGCTCCTCAAGAGATTCTCTCGTGGCGTCGTAGGGAACGTTACGCACAAAAACGGAGAAGTTCTCTTGTTTGTTTGGGCGCGGTCTGTTGAAATTGAGGTCCTCGCTGTCGGAGTCGGCCTCGTCTGCGTCTTTATCCTCTTCACCCTCGACTTCTTTATCCTCATCCTCTTTAATGTCGTCCTCTTCTTCCTCATCCTCTCCTTCATCACTTTCTTCTTCCTCTTTTTCTTCTTCCTCACTCTCCTCCTCACTCTCCTCCCCCCCCTCCTCACTCTCCTCCTCCCCCTCCTCGCTTTTCTCCTTTCTGAACTCCTCCCACTTGCTCTTGTCTATAGCGAAATCAACAGCCACCTCACGGCCCTGCAACTTCAGCCCCACAGTCTCCTTCACAGCCTTCTCGGCTGCAGCGTGCTTCATCATTGTCACAAACCCAAACCCAGACATCTTGCCGTCCTTCTTCTTGGGAATATGCGCCTCCTTGACTTTACCAAATTTCAAAAACACCTTCACCAGCTCGTTCGGGTCCTTCACAGACCACGGCAAATTACGCACAATCAGCTTGGCACTCTTTTTCAGCGCAATCTCTTGTGACTTGTGTTTCGCGTCCTCCACCGGCTTGCCCCGTTTGTCTTGTTTGTCCTTTCTCTGTCTCCTTTTGGCAATAGACACTCTCAACAGCTTGTTCTTGAACTTGGCCTTCTTGGTCTCCTTCAGTGCGCTAAGGGCGTCCTCATCCGTCACAAACGAAACAAACCCAAACCCTCTGCTCTTGCCCTCTGTGTCGGTGACAACAACGGAGTGTCGCACTGGGGCATATTGGGAGAAAAACTCGTTCAGTTCCTCCTTTGTGGCCTCAACAGGGATCGACTGCACAAACAGCGTTCTCCGATCCAAATGGTCTTCGCCCTCGGCGGCAGGTTGCTTCTCCGTCATCAAAACAGTACACGATCAGCGACCCTTAATCTATCTGAATCCTTAAAATTTTTTTGAAATTTTTTTATGCACCCGAAAGTATTCGTTCAACTAAAAAATCTAAATCGCGTTTGTTTATCATGAAGCAAACGGGGATTCTTTCGAATAATTATATTCCGCCTTTGCCGCCGAGAATGGTGGCCAAGGAGCTCGCTAAACTCAACACGGACTCGCTGTTCAATCTGGTGGAACTGTGGCTCAAAATGAGCGCGACTCAGCCGAAATTGTCCAAAGATCAAAGAGCTCAGGGACTCACCCAAAAACAGCTCCTCGAGTACTGCAACGATACCCTCAAGGCGCTGAAAGACCAGAAGGCGCCCAAAAGAAAACTGATTGACCGTCTTCTGGTGGATTACTACCCGTCAGGCCTAAATGCTCTGCAATTGGCACAGATAGACATACAAATGATGGTTGACAAACCAAACAATTACAGCTGGGTCTCGTCCACAGCCAAAATCGTGAAAAGAAAAGATGACGACGACACAAACAGCGTTCTCGAGGACTTCATCTTCTCGCTAGACTCGCAGGCGTTTCTCGACCGTCTTATCACCAATTTGTCAAACCTTTATCTAACGCATATCTATATCTCCAGACACCCGAATTTCCCTCTTATTCTGATCAGAATCCAGATGTACGAGTATGTCCATTTCAAAAAGACGCGGACCGCCAACCCTGCCGTCGCAAACAAGAACCAGCCTGATATTCTCTCTCGAACGCCGTACTACCTGGCTATTCCAATGAGCTCGCCTAATCTGATCCACTCGGCCGCCAACGAGGAGGATCTTGTTTCCAAAATCATCCTTCAGTCCGTGGAAATGACTCTCTCGTCCACGCTTCGCCAAATCCAGCTGTTTCCAAACCCAGACCCACCTGTGCGAACGCTAGAGGCCGTCCACATCCTCAAAGGTGTTTCACGATTTGGCCAGTCGCTTGCTAGCTGGACGCCTTATGCCGATGGAACAGTGGATATCAACCCTTTGGGAGCAACAGAAGACCATCTCAGCGTCAACCCATCGAAACTGGCCATGGGGGAAGACAAGAAGAGTCTTGTTGCATCTCTCAAGTTCAAAGGATCAACAGCACTCGTCCAATCAGAAACCCTGTACGAGACCAACAAGCCACCACCGAAAACTCGCAAGCTCAACGACGAGCAACCAGCACAGTCGAAATACGCCTCTTTGGTCCCCGTTCAGTACGGAGAGTATATTCTTGAGGACACACTTCCAGGGGCGCTGGAAGCTCCTAAAATCAAGCTCCGACTCCTTGGCAACGATATCTTTGCAGGCCTGCACCAGTTGGCTGTTGACGGCATAATCGAAGCAGAGAACGTGCCAAGCTGGCTCACAGGCTCTGAAAAATCGACGGTCGGCCGTGTAAAGGACGGTGTGTTCCAGCCCTCAGCGTCTTCCAGTTAGACGTTCGATATAATCATCTGCCAGATGGATGTGCACTGTGTTGTCTGCCAAGTCTTTAATAAGCTTGATCATATCAACGTCCTTCCGCTTGAAAGCCTCTTCGATCGCGCCTTTGTGGTCATCACAGCTGAGGTAGCATTTAATTTTCGTTTTGTACGGCATGTTTGTACAATGTCCTAGATACAGCGACGCGTGTCGTTTGTCGCCAACTTTCAAAGACTCTGTGTAGAACGGCTCGTAGCCTATAGGCGACTGTTTCTGTGTTGCAAAGTCGTATAGCTCGCGTCTTTTTTCTGGAAGTTGGATGTATGTCTTGAGCAGTTTGTAGTAGAACTGTTTGTCTGATATTTTGAGATCTTTCTGCAATTTCACAGCTCTTTTGAAATCGGCTTTGAGTAGCACTTCCAAGAGCTCCAAATGCGAAGACGTTTTGATCTTTAGGTCGGACTCTATGGGAGCAATTATGTCAAGGTTCTTAGCCTCGTCTTTGAGCCACTTGGACTCCGTTTTCATGTACTTGGATCTCTGCAGTGTTTGAGAAGCTTTGTTCAACAGCTGTTTTTGCTTGTCAAGGTCGCTTTCTTGTGCGAGTTTCTGCAAATTAACCATTGCCAGTCCAAATATCGAATCCTCCTTGTAAAAGTAATCGTTCAGAAGCTGCAGATCCCGCGATGCCACCTGTGTAATGAAAAGTCCCGAAGCGTTTTTTTTCCCGTTGAGCATTTTTAGCAAATCCGGCACGGAAACCTTGTTCAGCAGCGTCACGAGGATGTATAGAATGGAGTCTGTGTCCATGCTTTCTTCTGCCTTGTTGAGCGCGTAACTGTCCTGGTCCATCTCAAGCAGCATCGGCACTGCCAGGCTTACATTTTTCTCCAAACTCAGCAGTTTGGTAGCCAGGTCTGCACGGCCTTCGACGTAAGCAGCCTGTGCGATCGGTGCGAAAGGAACAGTTTTATCCTGGAGTCTCTTGAGCAGTTCTTGGAGAAGCTCGTCATTATCGAGGTCTGATTTGCGAATCTTGGCACACGCCCAGTTGATGTAAACGTTGTCTTTGGGTAAGTTCATGAAATCTGCTATTTTCAGACACAGATAGTGCAACTTGCGCAGAAGAAGCAGATCGATCAGTCTATCCAGCCCCAGCTCTATAAATTGGTTGTATGTGAGGAATATTCCGATTTCTGGTTGTCTGATAATGTTGAGAATACGCAGGTTGTTGCACGTCTCAACAAACTCGTCGGAGTTGTACATGTCCAAAGTGGTCTTACCAAACGTAGCTGCTCGCAGAAGTTTCTTTTGCCAGTAAGGGTCGAACTCCTCGGACGCGGCGCGGATGCAATGGTCGACGGCGTCGGCAAGATCGTCTGCTATGATTTCCAGGTTTTCGTTGGCCTTGGGTGACCGCTGGTCGATCTGCTCAATGGCATCCAGCAAAATCGCACTTGCCGAAGTGGAGCCAATTCTGAACGTCTCGACCGTGTAGTTGCTGACTCTGGAGACAAATTGCAGGTTAGAGTTGTCCAGGTAGAGCAATCCGTCCACCTCTGGCCGCAAGATTGCGGGCGAGTCCAGATAGAAGGTGATGGACTCGTCGGACGGCCCTATCAACAGCAATTCGTCCTCATAGCTCAGTACCACGGCATCGTTTCCGCACCATTCAAGCTGCAAGGGCACGCCCGACTCGCATTTGAACACGTTCAAAGTGGTTGTAAAGTCGCTGGTCACGATTAGCACACTGTGGTCGCCGTACAGTGCCACAAAGTCTCCGTTCGGCGAGGCAGAAATCAGACTGTACGGCCCCTGCTCATTTTTTTTTGTGTCCTGTATGCGCCGATCCATCAGCAGGACCCCGTCTTGGGTGGATATAACAATCTTCAACGGAGTGTGGTAGACAGGAGGGATGATAGCCCATCCAACAATGGACCCCTCCACGGTCGGAAACTCGCTGGCAGCATCATCGCCATAAGTGAAGCTTCTGAACCCGTCAATGGTGCGCACCACAAGCCCGTTATTCCAGAACCGGACATCGATAACCTCGGATCCTATATCGAATTCTTCAAACTCTCCGTCATAATCTGTATACACACGGTATTTCCCGTGGCGAAGAACCACCACCAGCTCGCACCGTCCTGTCCAGCCAAGACCGGCAATGTTTCCAACTTTTGTGTTCCAGGGGATGGAGGTCAATGGAGATCCAGATCCTGAGTAGATCTCTATCGCTGTTCCCATGATATGTGGAAACACGGCTATTGCGGCAGCATAGGGCCCAATTGCCACCATGCAATCTTTCAGATTCACGTCCTCCCATTGCAGGGAAAAAAGCGGGCGACTGCGGTAAAAAACTGTCTGCAATCGCTCCCAGCCCAAACTCGGAGAAGACATTAAAAATAATAAATTAATCAAATTATACATTTTTCTAGCTTTCCATGACAGAAGAGGTATCGCCATACGTCACGCTGATTTCCAACGACGGGTTCCAATTCCAGATTACTAGAGACGCTGCCATGGTCAGCGGGACGCTCAAGGGTATGCTGAACACGTCGTTTCAGGAATCCTCGACAAACACAATCAAACTACACGAACTGGACGCAGTCTTACTCGAGAAAGTGATCGAGTATCTGTATTACAACCTCAAATACAAAGAATCGGTCGACGTGCCGGAGTTCGACATCCCCACCGAAATGGCGCTCGAGCTGCTTGTGGCTGCTGATTTCCTGGATGTCTAGTTACACTCTCCTGTTGAACTGCGAATAGAGAGACGGATCATAGGCAGACGGAGTGCTGTAGAAATCCGTGCCGGTGGTGGGCTTCGAAGGCAGTGGTGGTGCCGCCGACGGACTCGAGAATGATCCTGCCGGAGAAGAGAACGAAGAAGCAAAACTGCCTGGCTGGCTGTACTGTGCGGCAGGGGCCTGGTTCTGCAAGCTGAACCTTTCAAATTGCTGCCGCAGCAGGTCCTGGTCTCGTTGTGGTCCGTTTACCTCTATCTGGTGAACAAGCTTATCTGCCTCGTTGCTACGCTCACTTACCAGCTTTTCTAGGGCAAACCGCAAGTTCGAGGTGAAAGTGAGCAACCGTTCATAGAAAGCTTCGCCTTCAGCAACACCGCTTTTGTATGTATTCCACTGCTCAATTGAGTTGAGAAACCGCGCGTTAACCACCTGTGTAGTGCTCTTTGAAGACTCGCGCTTCTTGAGCCTATATTTCACCGTAGAGTCATCCAACACTTCGTTCATTGCTTTTTTAAGATCGTTGATCAATGGAATCTGTTTTTCGACTGTCAGAGCTATTCTTTCCTGATATGGTCGGAACTTTGCCAGCTCGGCCTCGAAAATGTCCTCTATCTGGGCCGTGTTCCGATTCATGATCAGCGACTTCGAGATATCGTCATTGTGAGCTTTCTCCTTCAAATCCTCATAGGTGTTGGATCTTTCTTTCTGAAGATACCTCAGCTCTTGCAGCTTGTTATCGACTTTGCCCAGCTTGTCTCTCGAACCGGCCACATTCACCGGCTCGTCGTCCATGTCCAGCAGAGATTCGGGCTCCTTGGTGCTTTTGTTGTACTCACGAGCCACCTCCGGACTAGATATACCTTTGCTCAGAATATCTATGTCCAGTTTGATCTTATTGTAGATTGCACCAATCTTTCGATCAGTCTCACCAGCATCCAACAGAGATTTTTTAGCGCGGGCGAGATCTTGCTTCAGATTCATCAGGGCAGCGGGATACTGTTCCTGTACCCAGGCTGTGCCATACTTGGTTTTGTTCGAGTCGTATTTGTGAGCTTCCTGAGCAACAAGCCTGTCACAAGTATCAACATTGCTTTGTACCTGTGCTCTAAGACTTGCAGACCTTGAAGTGTCCACAGGTTCGTTCATGATGGCCGCTGCTCCTTGGACCACTCGCGCATCAATGGAGTCTGAATCGACCTCGCTGCTTCCGTTGCTGTTTGGCTCTTCTAGCAGAAGACGAAGATCGACAAGCGATTTTGGGAGCTGGAGGAATTCGAGCGTGGAACTGAGCTCAAGATCAGCCAGCTCGCATTTCTCGCTTTCGGCCCTGAGTAGCTTGGCAACCTCCTCAGAGTACATACTCGACTGCTCGTGAACTTTCAAGGGAACAATCCTGTCGAACAAATCCTTGCCAACGATGTCCGAAATTCTCTGATCCCCAAGACCAATTGCCTTAGCACTATCCATAGGCTTGATGTCCGGTAAGGTGGATGCGTTTGGAACCATATCGTGGTAGATTAGATCGTTGTCTTTCTCAAGCAATTCGTACTCCGACTTGATCAGTTTGGCATGTTCTTTAAGCTTGTCCTTGAAGGCAGGATCGAATAAAGAGCTGTATCCGCTATGCTTTTTTATCGTCTCTTCGGCCAGCTTCATGTAGGCAATGGCTTGGCCATACTTATTTGAACTTTTCAGAAGCTGAGATTGCTGAAAGTTTGCGTAAGACAGATAATACAGCTCTTTCAATTTAGTGTATTGGTGCCAGTTGTACTGCATGGTTTTGACGTTTTGAATCAGCTCGGATGCTGAAGCGTACAGTTTTGCAGTAGATTTGGCCAAACGGGCCAAGAGCGACTGCTTTGGCTCTTCTGTGATTTCGATGTATCGCAATAAAAAGGACTCTTGTGCCTGTGCAAGCATTAACTTTGCAAGGGCCTGCATGCTTTGGACACTAAGGTCGTCGGACGGAGCGTGCAAAAAGCTCTCCTGGATGTACTGGTAAACTCCGCTAGCTTTCTGGAACCATTCGTAGCTGACTTTCAAGTCCTCTGCTGTGGCTGCCAAGTGTGACATTATTCCTGCCAAGTTAAATAAAACACTGGCCTTTTCGAATGCCAGCGAATGCTGCTTGTGGGAGACGGAAGGGACAAAGGCGTCGTACCAGCAGAACTCAATTCCCAGTATGTCCACGGCAACTCTCAGCTCCAGCATTTCAAGCTGGCCATAATATCTGTAGTATAGATCTCTGCCAATTGGGTCCTCGTCGCAATGGATAAGATCTGTCCTTAGCTTGTTGAAAGCGGCAATCTCGTGTTCGAAATCACTGGCTTTCCCGTAAATACGGCCGAGGTAAGTACTCAAAGGATTTGTCCAGTCAACAGGCTTGGTCTTCTTCAAGGGAATAGAAATAAATTTGGGCATTGCGTGAAAGATTTGTGGCCCTCGATGAAAGAAATAATATTGCAATTAAAGCTGGGGAGGGAAATTTATCAGATAATTTTATACCCACTGATATTTTAATTTCTTATCATGTCGTCTGCTTTCAAAACAGTGTCGGAAGAGGTCGACAAGCTGGCGAGCAATGACTCGCTGGAACACATACTGACCGATTCGAAGTCGCTATTAGACAGCCTGCGCAGGCTCAGAAACGACGTGGAGAACGATCAGGATGATATGACTATGATAAAGACCCAGTTCAAGAGCTGGAGTGAGAATACGCTGAAGAACGAAAAATCCATCAACAAGTCGATCAAGAACTACGGCTCCAAAATCGACAAGGTGCTCAATTTCAATCTATCTAATATTTATACCTACCAGACTGTGGATGTCAACTCAAATCCGCGGGCCCGCAAATTAGTGGACCGGGCAATTGTGATGGATTTGCTGCGCAATGGTCATTTTGATGTTCTCGAGCACATTGAGAAGCAACGCGGCATCAAAGTGCCACAGGAGCTGGTGGACAGGTTCAAGCAACTGAACGAAATCCTAATCAGTTTCAGAGAACACGATGATCTTCAGCCAGCTATCATGTGGGCCGCGCAGCACTCTAATGAACTGAAATCAATAGGCTCAGACCTGGAGTTCAACCTGCACAAACTGCAATTCATCAAGCTGTACAACCAGAGCAAGAACAACGAGCCTTTCGAAGCCTACAAATACGCAAGGGACAATTTCCCAAACTTCGGAACCACGCATCTGGACACCATCTCGAAACTACTCTTCACAATCATGTACTCCTCATCCACGCCAGACTGCAAGTTTGAGAACTATCTGACGGACGGCGACTTGTCAAACGAGACCTTTTACAACCAAATATGTCAGGATTACTGCTCTTTGATCGGACTTTCTTCGAATTCGCCTCTCTATAATACCCTGCTCACCAGCTACATCGCCTTGCCCAGCTTCATCAAGTACCACAGGATCTCCAAGAGCTCGGGCAACCTTAACTGGACCACCACTAACGAGCTTCCGTTTGAAATCAACCTGCCTCCATCGTTGCAGTTCCATTCCATCTTCATCTGCCCCGTGTCCAAGGAAGAAACGACTTCCGAAAACCCGCCTATGGTGCTTCCATGCCGCCATATCATTTCCAAAGACAGTCTCATTAAGCTGAGTCGCAACAGCGTGGCCAACTTCAAATGTCCTTACTGTCCGCGAACCAGCACCATTGCCCAGGCAGTGCAGGCTAGATTTGTGAATTTGTGAAAAATAAAAAAATTATTCCAACATGCCTAGCAGAAGAGCCCGCAAGAAGCGGCGGACAGAAGACTTTTCGAGCTCTTCGGAGTCTGAGAACGATAGCGACTCCATGAGCGTGGCCAGCGTACACGAAGAGCAGCCGGACGTGCCTGAAGCATACACAATAGATGGCCTGGACACACAGGAGGTGTCTGATAGCACGCAGCTGAGACTACAGCAGCTAAACAAGGACCGACTGGCCAGTTTGGAACACAGCCTGGTCAGCAACGTGAAACTCGACTTGGACGCAGCACAAAACCAGATAAAAAATGCGCGCGAGCAGCTACAGAACGAGTATTTGAAGAAGATGCTCGTGACGTACTCGGAGGACCTGGATGCACTGCGCCAAAAAACCGATTTCAAGGAGAACTCACTCAAAACTCTCGCCCGTCTTCTCAAAGAGAGCGGAAACATCTTTGACGACGAAACTCTCAAGTCGCTAGTTGAGTAGTGTGTATGATAACTTCTAATCTAAATCTCATTTAGTGTGCATAAATCTGGGACGGTTTTAAGTGGCGTAGACAGGCTGTGCAAGAGTCATTAGAATTGCCCCGTAGGTTTTAAATTCTATTGTTAGAAAATAAAAGCTCTACTTAAACATAGCAGCAGAACATTGTTTGATTCCGGGCACTCCTACTGGAACCTTTTACCTTTTGCTACCATTAGATCACGAAAAAAGATTGGGTTTTCATCTTTCCAAGGACTCAGAGTGTAGAATCAACCTTCCACTATTTTTTCAGACTAAAACTGGTTTGACACAATGAAAATTGCTACACTATTTATACTGGTTTCCAGTGTCTGTGTGAGGGCGGATCCGCGGTTCGTCAGGCTGGAGGCCTCTGTTCTTCGAGGAGCGTCATACAGGGACTCTCAGAAGGGGGCGAAGCCGTACATGTTGGAAAAAAGGGCTGATGATGGCTCAGTCACGATGGAGTTGCAGAACGCGCAGTCTTTCTACGAGGTCGAGGTCCAGATAGGGTCCAATAACCAGACGTTGGGGGTTCTGGTCGACACCGGTTCCTCGGACATGTGGGTGATGAACTCGAATAACTCTTACTGTTCCTCCTCCAGCAGTAAAAAGGTGAAACGGGCCGGCTCGGCAGATGTGCCAAAAAGAGGACGTGATCTTTCCAGCTTGTACAATTTCAACTCTCGAAAGGACGATAACAACGCAAAAGCACTGCTTGGTGGCTGGGGAGACATGACCACCACAGAGATCGCAACCCAGGACGAGACTCAGACGGCTTCCGCTGCGCAGGCCACCCTTGACTGCTCGCAGTACGGAACGTTCGATCCTTCTGAGTCCACGTCGTTCCACAACAACGGAACCACGTTTGAGATCTCGTATCAGGACAACTCGTTTGCTTATGGAACCTGGGGCTACGACGACGTCACTTTCAACGGGGTCACCGTCAACGATCTCTCGCTGGCCGTGGCCGACGAAACGAATTCCGAAATGGGTGTTCTGGGGATTGGATTTAGAGAATTGGAAACCACATACTCAGGAGGCGGCTCGCAGCATTACGTTTACGACAACCTGCCCTTCAAAATGGTTGATCAGGGACTCGTCGGAAGAGCCGCTTACTCTGTCTATCTGAATTCCTCTGATGCCAGCACCGCTTCGATCCTCTTTGGGGCGGTCGACCACAGCAAATACAGTGGAGACCTTGTTCTGGTTCCTATCATCAACTCGGCTGTTTCTCTCGGCTACCAGAAACCAATCAAGCTCGAAATCACCCTGTCTGCCATCACAGTCAGCAACTCCAACGGACAGCAAGCCAGCATTGGCTCAGGTGCTGCCGCTGCTCTTTTCGATACCGGAACGACTCTGACTTATGCTCCAAGCGACATCATCGAGCAGATCGCCGAGAGCCTCGATTTCGACTACAGCAGCTCTGTCGGGGCCTACGTGGCGAAATGCAGCTCTGTCGAGAGCTACTCTATCAACTTCGACTTCCAAGGTAAAGTAATAGAGGCTCCTTTGAGTTCCTTCCTTGTTGCTCTGCAAACCACCTCCGGACAGATTTCCTCCTACTGCGCATTGGGTATTTTCTCCTCCGGAGACGAATCCTTTACGCTCGGAGACTCTTTCCTGCAAAACGTCTACTTTGTGGCTGACCTCGAGGGATACCAAATGGCTATAGCCGACGTAAACCTGAGTCCTGGAGACGAGCAAATTGAGGCCATTTCAGGCGACTCTATTCCGTCCGCTTCGTCGGTTTCCGATTACTCCAGCACCTGGGGCGCCTCTGCCACCGCTCTGGATACCGGCAAATCTACCTCTCTGGGATCGGTGACTGCAGTGACCACCGGAAAAGTGACCTCGTCTATGAAAGCAGAGTCGGGTGTGGCAACAGACACTTCGGCCGGGTCTGGGTCAACGTCGTCGTCTTCCGGCTCCAGCTCGGGCTCCAGCAAAGCCTCGAAGGCGGTGAGTTTCAGTTTCGGTGCCGTTTTGTGCGCATTCGTGGTTTCTGTACTAGTTATTGGCTAGATTTAAAGAGCTATGGTCTACATTTCTGAGATTATTTTTTTTTGCACCGCCTCAAACTCTCTCTCGTAACGCGTTTACTACGAGCCGCAAGATCTCGTTTAGCGTCGTTTACCTCTCGTTCTTTTCGTGAAAGAAAAAATACTATATAAAGCGTTATACAACCACTGTATTTTGATAAACATGAGCACCGAAATTAAGCTTGCACCAAAGGATTACGAGAAGGACAAGGACTTCGCCAAGGCTCTGCATGGCAAGGACGCCACGAGCGCTACAGGAATGAGTGCTTGGGTGAAGAAGGACAAGGAAGCTCAGAAAGTCGCGATGGAGGGATATTTCAAGCACTGGGACGGGAAGACCGACAAAGAGACCGAGAAATCGAGGCTCGAGGACTACTCGACGCTGACCAAGCACTACTACAACCTGGTGACCGATTTCTACGAGTACGGATGGGGAGCCTCGTTCCACTTTTCCAGATACTACAAGGGAGAGCCATTCAGACAGGCTTGTGCTAGACATGAGCACTATTTGGCATTGAAAATGGGTATCAACGAGAACATGAAGGTGCTGGACGTCGGATGCGGAGTTGGTGGCCCTGCCAGAGAGATCACCAGGTTTACTGATTGTGAGATTGTCGGACTGAATAATAACGACTACCAAATCGAGAGAGCCAACAACTACGCCAAGAAAATGAAGTTGGACCACAAGCTGTCTTTCGTGAAGGGAGACTTCATGCAGATGGACTTTGAGCCAGAAACCTTTGATGCTGTCTACTCCATCGAGGCCACCGTCCATGCTCCTGTGCTGGAAGGAGTGTATGGCCAGATTTACAAGGTGTTGAAGCCCGGTGGAGTTTTCGGAGTTTACGAGTGGGTGATGACCGACGAGTACGACGAGACCAACGAGGAGCACCGCAAGATTGCGTACGGAATTGAGCTCGGTGACGGTATTCCTAAAATGTACAAAAGAGAGGTTGCCGAGAAAGCTCTGCAAAATGTCGGTTTCGAGATCGAGTACACCAGAGACCTTGCCGACGCCGGTGACGAGATCCCATGGTACTACCCATTGAGCGGAGACTTTAAATACGTGCAGACTATCGGCGATCTCTGGACTTTCTTCAGAACGTCCACCGTGGGCAGAAAAATCACCACTGGCTCTGTTGGCCTCATGGAAAAATTGGGCATTGCTCCTAAGGGCTCCGTGAAGGTCACCGAGGCTCTTGAGGACGCTGCTGTGTACCTCGTTGAAGGAGGAAAAAGGAAGCTGTTCACTCCTATGATGCTGTACGTTGTGAGAAAACCTTTAAATGCTAAATAAATACATTCAGTGTATACTTCTAAAAAGCAAAATACCTTCAAGAATATGCCTTTATATATGGTTCTCAGCTATGAGTCTATCAGATAAACAAGTCCCCAGGCGCAGCCAGCAGCAAACGAGCCAATGGCAACCATCTGGAGACCTTCCGATACCCTTATGTAATGAGGCGTGTCATCACCCATGGAAACGATGGTCTTAAAGTATCCAAACCAGAACAACGTGAAAATCATCACCACCACCGATATTATCAATCCTGTGCCGACTGTGCTCGTGAAGAAGTATGGGATTAATGGGACGAAACCTCCAAAGAAATATCCAGACCCAATTGTTAATGCGCTCATCAATTGACGTCCGTCGGCAGGTTCCTCCAACCCGCGACCGTATCTGATCACAAAGTCAATCATCGTCTTGGGGTCGGCCTCCAAGTCCCGGACAAACGATTGGATAGTTTCCTCAGAAGCACCCATCTCGATCATGACGTCTCCAACTTCCCCAGCAATCGAGTCTGGGTTCTCGAAAAATAACTGTTTTTCCTTTTTCACTTGGGATTTGTAGTATTCCAATTCTGAGCGGGCAGCAAGATAGCCTCCGAGACCCATCGAGATGGCACCGGAAACTAGCTCTGCCATACCTCCGGTGATGACAAGTTTGGAGTCTCCTAGGGAAGACAGACCGGCGGTCAGGGCAAACGGAACTGTAAGACCGTCACTGAGACCGATAATCAGATCGCTCATAGCTCTTGGGTCCACTTTGCCAAACATGCCTGTCTCCTGAGAACTATCGAAATCATCGCCTTTTTGTTGCAGCTTTGGAGAGCCTGGTGTCTGTGGTTGGGACTCGATGTCACCGTCTGAAAGGGAACCGTAGTTATTATTATTAGTGTCTCTCATGAGTGGACCACTTTGGTTAGAAGAAGAGCTGAAAAGAGACACAAGGGCTCTTTTGAGGGCGACTATGCTCATATCTGGCTGTAATTAATGTATGATTGCTGATTTCTTGTGTAGGGCTCGTGAGTATCGAACAAGTCGTCTGTTTCAATACTAGTGCTGTGCGGGAACAAGCTGCGGCACTGTCTGATCTGTGACAATACTGTGTGAGTTGCGCGGTTAGCAATTAAAATTTGCCTGAACGTTAAATCCTTTGGCGAGGTCGTCTGAAATACACGCCGAAAACTTGCTATTATATTAGCAAATAGGATGGCAGTAGCAAATGGATAGAGATTAGCTGTGCTCACTAATGAAAAAGTTCAAAACACGCTGTATTACTGAAGAATTCACGCAGTAGTAGTGTGGGCAGAGAGATCGTCAATATATAAAACTTTTAAATTTTTGAAGCACCTCTTAAAAAAAACTGTGCGGGTCGTGTGCCGCCCACTTGTAATACTAGTGAAGCGCGCTACTGCAGGCCCCGCTTGTCAAAATCCAGCAAATCAGAGGCCGGTAAATTGTCATCATGAAATTTCTGACAAGTATTGCTAATCAAGGGTTAGTTTCTAGACAGATATTAATTTGTGTTGACAGATTTTAGCCGCCGCTAGAAAGAACGTTGCATTGTGCGAGACCTCCAGACGAGGCTGAAACCTCTTGGAACGTCATAACCCCAGCTTAATTAATAATCTCAAAAGATTAATAATTATGACTCTCAGCCAAGGGTAAAATCCATCCTCTTCTGTTTTCCGGAGAGCCAAACTGAGTTTGCACATCACGAACGTGGACTCGATTTGTGTAACCTTTATCGTCTTACACCGGATCGTCTTACACCCTGCCTAATCGACGCGTCTGTAGTCCCTTCGTATTTTTTTTTCTTAATTTTTTCATTTTCTTTGATCTTAACCAAAATACTTTGTCATGGTGTTATTGGTAACCCTGGGCATTATTGCCATGGCAGTATGCCAGGCCGCTGCTAAGACACATACATTCTTCTACGAGACAAAGTGGATCACAGCAAATCCAGACGGTGTGAAGGAGCGTCGAGTCATCTCGTTTAACGGAAGCTGGCCTTTGCCCACCATCGAGGTCAACAAGGGCGATTCTGTGCAACTGCATCTGATCAACGGGCTCGACGTCTCGACCTCTTTACACTTCCATGGTCTGCTTCAGAATGGCTCTAACCACATGGACGGGCCCGTTGCCGTCACTCAATGTCCGATACCTCCTGGCGAGTCTTTTCTCTACGAGTTCACGGTGGATCAGGTGGGAACGTATTGGTACCACAGCCACAGCGGGTCGCAGTACAGCGATGGATTACGTGGGTTATTTATTGTTCATGATAAAGAGGTGGAATCCAACTACAAGTTCGACAAAGAGCTCGTTTTCTCTCTGAGTGACTGGTATCATGACTCAAGTGAGGTCTTGGTTCAAAAACAGCTTTCTCTATATAATCCCACGGGAGCCGAGCCAATCCCCCAGAACACGCTTATAAACGACACCAAGAACATCACCTTCGAGGTGGAGCCCGACACCACGTATCTGATCCGAATTGCCAATATTGGAATCATGTCGTCGCAGTACCTATTTTTCGAAGATCACGATATCGACATCATCGAGGTGGACGGCGTCTACCTTCATCCTGCCAGGGCCTCCATGATATACCTGGCCGTGGGCCAAAGAATGAGTGTTTTGCTGAAGACCAAGTCCTCTGCATCCAGAAACTTTGGTATCGTCCATGCGCTGGACATCTCCATGCTGGACGCCCTGCCGGCTGATCTGCAGTATGTGTCTGTCAACCAGCTTGTTTACGACAAGAGCTTGCCGGACGCAACGCTGAAAAAAGAATGGCTGGACATTGACTCGTATTCTCCATTTGACGACTTCGAGCTGCGTCCCCTGGACGACGAGCCTCTGCTTCCAGACCCAGACCACCGCATAGAAGTTGTTTTGCACATGGAGAACTTGGGAGACGGTGTCAACTATGCATTTTTCAACAACTACACCTATGTTGCTCCCAAAGTGCCGACTCTGCTTACGGCACTCACTGCTCCTAAGGAGTACGTCTCGAACGCCAGAATATACGGATCCAACACAAACTCGTTTGTGCTCAACTACGGAGACGTTGTGGAGCTCGTGGTGAACAACGAGGATGACAACAAGCATCCTTTCCACCTGCACGGCCACCAGTTCCAGACCATAGTCAGATCCGACCAATACGACGATCCCCACCACTACGACCCCGACGCAGAGACAGACTTGCCTGAAATCCCCGTTCGCAGAGATACAATGATTGTGGAAGGCAATGGACACATGGTGCTGCGCTTCGAGGCCAAAAACCCAGGTATCTGGTTCTTCCACTGCCATCTGGACTTCCATCTTGAGCAGGGCCTTGCCTTGACGCTCATCGAAGCTCCTTTAGAGCTCCAGGAGCAGTTTGCGTCGAAAGAGCTGCCTGAATACTTTTTGCATGCTTGCAAAGCTTCCGAGACTCCTTATAAAGGCAATGCTGCTGCCAACACCAAGCACTGGCTGGACCTGACCGGAGAAAACGTGCAGCCACCGCCTTTGCCGGACGGGTTCACGTTCAAGGGCTATGTGGCGCTGGCCGCGTGCACGGTCGTCGCGCTCTACGGCCTGAAGTGTATTTATTCGTACGGTATGGGAGACTTGAACAAGTCCGAGAACGTGGCAGCAGACGAGCGCAGAATGATCCGGAAACTGATGCTGAAGCTAAACGAAGAGCAGCGGGAAATGCTGAGCTCGTCGACCTCGACGGTCAAGAAAAGAGAGGAGATGCGCCAGATGATCGAGGAGCTCGAGGAGCTCGATAAACGGTTCCGCGAGCTCGAGTAGGCGGTGCACGGGTGTGTACATAAAAAATGAAATCGCGATAGGCTACGAGCGCATGCCAGGCTTCAAAGCGTGGCCGGTAATAGTTGGTTCTGTAATGTCTGTTGAGGTGCAAGGCGATCTGATCAGGTTCTCGTACGGCGACGCCCATGCCTGTGTTGCGAAAAAAGGCTGCACCCTGGTCTCGTTTGTGGTGAATGGCGATGAATATATGTATCTCTCGGAAGCTGCCGATTTGTCGAGCAAGAGCACGACGCCCGTGAGAGGCGGAATGCCGCTGATTTTTCCAGCGTTCGGCAAGTCGTACCTGGAGAGCCTGAAGACGGTTCAGCAGCACGGGTTTGTGCGCAACCTGGCGTGGGACTTTGTCATTGCCGAGGTTCTGACAGAGTGCACGGTAGCACGGTTTCGGCTGAGCCATCGGCAGTGCGAGGACGAGCAGCAGTACCACAACTGGTGCCAGTTCTATGGCCAGCCTATAAAGTTTGCTCTGACGATGGATTTCAGCCTGTTTTCGGACCGCATCACCGTGAACACGAGCCTTGTCAACGAGAACGTGTCTGAGCTGGAGTTCCAATTTTTGTACCACACCTATTTCCGGGTGCCCTGTGTTCGCGACATGTACATCACGGGACTCAGAGGGGCCAAATATTTGGACAGACTGCAGACCCGGTACCGGCTAGATCCCAGTCCGATGCTCAAGGTGGAGGAGCAGACAGACAAATTGTACAAGCTAGGCGAGAACAACCGGGAAGTCGACATTTTGTCGGGCAACTACAACGTAAGGCTGACCGCGTCGGAGAACCTGAGCGACCTGGTGGTCTGGAACCCGTGGAAAGAGGGTGCTGCCAAGATGAAAGACTTTGAGCCGAAATCCAGCTACCGGAACATGTGCTGCGTCGAGTTTGGCGCAATTGAGGGCACGACGGTCGCCAGAGGCGGCCGGTGGCAGTGCCAGCACACGATCACGATTATTTAGGCGCAATTGCAGGGAATACTAAAATATCATCATCTATGTATTAAACTATTTTTCCTCGCCCGGCTGCTCCTGCGCCTTGTCGTCGGAGGCCGCCTCCTCCTCGTCGGAGCTGCTGAGCTGGTCCAGCTCGCTCGGAGTGTTCAGCGAGGGGAACTCGCCGCCGCTCTCGGCGGCCAGCTTGGCGAAGTCGATCGACTCGTCGCCGAAGGCGTTGCCCAGGTCGCCCATAGGGTTCTGCAGGTCGTCGTCTTTCTCGTCCTGCTCGTCCTCGTCGACCCACTTGTCAAAGTCTGTCTTTATGTAGTGCTGCTTCACCTTCTGCTTGGTCAGTCTCGGCCAGAACTCGGCATTGAGCTTCTTCTTGTACAGCACAAAGAAGACGTGCGATCCCGTGATCTGGTACTTGGACTTCTTCTCGTCGACCTCGTCGTAGAACTCAATGTCCAGCTTGTAGTGCTGTCCGCCCGACGTGCCCTCGAACTTCAGCTCGGTGGCCGTGAGCGTGATCTCTGGCTTCTCCACATCGGCCACATTGATCGTCAGATACAGCAGGTTTTTCTCTGGAACCGAGTCGTTGGATCTTTGCGCCCAAAGAACTGATGTTAGCCTTACAGAGCGGCGTTTACTTACCTTCAGGTGGAATTGTCGACATGACAGATCGTAGTTTGCTTGTCAAAAGTGGAAGGTTTTAATACACAGGTGAATATTTTTCTAGAAAATTTCGTGCTCACGTCCGTCTGGGGATACTTTGTGCACAGCCCGGATCACGGGGACGGTTTCAGACTTTGGTTACATTACATACACTCTATCTTCTTCCTCTCAGCATGCTCCGCGGATAGATCTTGCGGCGCGTCTGGGTGTTTGGGGGAGGCGTGGTGGATGGCGCGGCAGAGAACACCGAGGAAGGGTCCACGTTGGCCGAGCTGGAGGCCCCCGTGAAGTCGAAGTTTGGCGTGGCAGACCTGGACGGGTTGAACCCGCCAAACGTGGACGGCGTCTGGGCCTGGGGCTGAGCTTGGCCGAAATGCGTGCCGTCCAGGTTGAAGATCTTGTTCTGCTGCTGCGGCGTCGACCCGCCAAACACAGACTGTCCTGCGCCTGGGTTGGTGAGCGAGCCCGAGAGCCCAAATCCGGGCTGTGCAGGCTGTGCAGGCTGCCCGAACGCAGACGAGCCAGATCCGGCAGAGTTGGCCGAGCCGTTCGCGCTGTTGGCCGGCTTGCCGAACGCGAAGCCCTGCGACGTGCCGAACGAGAACGCGGGCGCCGGCTGAGCAGCGGGAGCAGCGGGAGCCGCTGGTTTTGGTGCGGCACCGAACGAGAAGCCAGACGTGGACGACGACGGGGTCGAGGCTTGCGCGGCAGAGCCAAACACAGAGCCGGAAGCAGGGTTGGAAGCCGTGCCCGCAGGGGCTCCAAAGCTCGAAGAGGCAGGAACAGCGGCGGCCTGCGACGGCTGGGAGCCGAACGAGAACGCTGGTTTGGCTGCGCCGAAGCTGAACGGCTTGGACTCTGCGGGTTTCTGTTCGTCCTTTTCAGCCGGTTTGGCGCCGAATGAGTTGCTCGAGAAGCTGAATGCTGGCTTGGCAGTTTCCGACGGCTGGGTTGCCTGTTCTGCTGGTTTCGGGCCAAACGAGAAGGAAGGTGTGGCAGGTTTGTTAGGCTCGTCCTTTTGCTGTGTCGTTTCAGCCGGCTTAGCACCAAACGAGAACGCCGGCGTTTCTGGCTTCTTGGCCGGCTCTGGCTTGGCCGGCTCTGTTTTGGAGCCGAACGAAAACGTTGGAGCCGCAGGTTTGGCAGATTCCTCTGCCGGCTTGGAGAAAGAAACAGCAGGGGTCTGTGGTTTCGAGCCAAACGAGAATGCGGCAGAAGGCGCAGGCTTGCTCTCCTCCTGGCTCTTTTCTTCGTTTTTCTCCACGGCTGGCTTCGTCTGGCTTCCAAAGGAGAAAGACGGCAGAGCAGCTTTGTCAGCGGAGTCGGCAGGTTTGGCACCAAACGAGAACGCCGAGCTTGGTTTTGACTCTGCCGCTCCTTTTTGCTCAGGCTGCTCAGGTTTCTGCTCGGGCTTGGAGAACGAAAACAGCGGTTTTGCGGAGTCTGTGTTGAATGAAAATGCAGGAGCCGGCTTGGACGACTCGTCGGGCTTGGATCCAAACGTAAACCTCTTTCTCTTTGGCTCTTCGTCTTCGCTTTTTCCTGCTGTGCTTGGAAGCGACACCGAGGGAGCAGACGAGCCGTTCGAAAGCGAAAACGACGGAACGTCTGGCTTCGAGTCCGCAGACTTCGGCACCGTGTCCGCCGCCTTGAGCGAGAACGTCGGCGAGTCTGTCTGTTTTTTGTCCGTGAATGTGAATGCTGGGGTTGGTTTCAGTGGAGCAGACTCCAGGGGCTGTTCTGGCTTCTTCTCGGGCACAAACTTCGGCTTTGTTGCCGTGTCGAACGAGGTCGCCAGCTTCTCGGGGGCAAACTGCTCGTCTTTCTTTGGTGCAAACTTTATTTTCTCGGTCAGAGGCTTCACCTCCACCTTCTTGGCCTCTGGCTCTTCGTCGGTGTCGTCGTAGTCGAGCACGGCCTTGAAGATGCCGTGCTGGTTGAGCCGCTCTTTTGGGATTTTCTGCACCGACGTGGTCTTGGTTGCAAGTTCCGGGGCATGCTCAACGGTCTCGACAGAGGTGTCGACGTACTTGGAGCTGGCAGACACGCTGGACGACGTGTGCACAAGGTTTCTGGTGTGGTCGCGCAGGTACGCCATTCGCGATTTGCGGTACTTGTCCTGCTGCATTCTCCGTTTGAGCACTACCAGCTGAGCGCGTTCTATAGGGTCGATTGAGAACGAGGGTGTTGGCTTTTTGGGCTGTTTTGGCGGAGGATGGCTCGCCGACGCGGACGCCTTGCGCTTGGCGGCCGCCGGGGGCGCTGGCGAGCGCGCGGTGCCGTTGAGCACGGTCTCGTCGCCCAGACTCGTGGACTCTGCCTTCAGGCTGTCGTCTGCGTCGCGGAGTCTCGAGGACAGCATGTTGTTTTCACGCTTGATGGACTCGTAGTACTGTTCCAGCTGGCGGGCGGTGATCGGCGACGACTGGGAGCGGAACGAGTCGTGGTTGAGACTGAGATTAGGGGCGATGCTGGTGTTTGGTCTCGACGGCTGTGATCCGGACACGTCGAGATGGGCGTCTTTGGGCCGCTGGAAAATGTTGAGGATGCTGCTCGTGAGTTTCTTGAGCTTGGACGGCCGCGCCGACGGGTCGGGTGTCCCTGAAAAGACCCTTTTCAGCGAAGACTCCATGTTTTGTTTCAGGTCGCTAAAAAGACTAGTATCCCGTGCAACTGCCTGTTTTTTTCCGGTTGGTGCTTCAATGTATCGCGGTGCAGGTCGCTGGCGCAGGAAGGAAGGCTGGTTCTGTGCAGCGGCGGCGGGCTTGTCTGGAAGTGTTGGGCCGTTAGACAAGATAGTTTTGCTAAATAAAAAAAATAGCGGGCCGGGTAAAACGGTTTTTCAGGCTCGAACGGTATGAAGAACGCAAATAGAATAGTGGAAACGCTGAGGGCAGATCCGCAGGCAGGATTGGCGGAGCTGGAGCGTCGGCTGGGGCCAGCGGGAAGCGTGCTTGCTGGTCCAGAAGAGCCAATAGGTCCCGAGGACTGGCAAGTCGTTACTGACGAGCTTCTGGAGATGCTGGCCGTGCCAGAGACGCGATGGACGTGGTTCCGCCCGACAGAACCGTGCGAGCAGAAAACCTCACGCCTGCACAAACAGGTGCAACTGCAGGCTTTGCGGCTGGCGCTACAGTCCACCTCAGGGTACGACCGTCTCAAGCTGCTAGACAAAGTCTCGCTCTACTACGACGAGCGCCATCCGTGGTCGTCCCAGGAGTCTGCCGAGGCCGTGCGCGACATCCTGCGTCGGGTGGACCCCTCCAAAGACGAGATATACTCGCTCATGGACGGCTACGTGCCCATGTTACGCGAGTTTGGCAAGGCCAGCCAGCAGCACACAAAAGTGTCTGCTCGTGGGTATAGAAAGTCGCAAAACGCGGCCGACGTGTTCAGAGACACGCCGCTCGTGGGCCGCGGCCCCGTGGGCGAGGACGACCGGATCAGAGCAAAGTATATGGCGAGAATAGGCAGTCTGGCTTTTTTGGTGGATTTTCTCCAAGGTAGCGACATAGAGGCCCGCTGGAACGTGGTTTTTCTGCTCCTGCTGCACTTTCTTGACGACCACGACGTGCTGGTCAAGAGCGCCGCGTGCGAGGTGCTCCGGACGGTGGTGGCAAAGGTGAATACGCCGCCAAGTGCGAAAAACATCATTGCGCGAAGCAGCGTGGCAGGCCTGCTGCTGGACGCGATTGCGCCGTGTTTGCTGGCGCTGCCGACGCTGACGCCGGCAGCAGAGTCGCGGACGGTGCTGCCGACGGCATACGCGGCGGCGATAGCCGTGCTGACGGCCTCGACGGACGCCCCAGACGAGCTCGAGAAACAGATCGCGTGGCTGCTCGTGGACTACGCGCTGCCGGGCGTGGCGCGCGCGGGCGAGTACCCGGACGTGTGCGGCGCGCTGCTGGGCGTGGTGGCGACGGACCTGCTGCCCAAACTGGGGCCGTTCGCCGCCGTGGTGGCCAAGCAGACGTGCTACGGCGTGCTCGAGCTGCTGCGAAACCCGTACACCGCGTTCTCGCCGCCGACGATCGACGCGGCGGTCGACGTGCTGGGGCAGCTGGCAGCAGGGCCCCGCGGGCTGGCGAGCGTGCGGTACGACGTGCTGGCGTGTCTTCTGAAGGTGGCGCAGCGGCTGCACAAGTACGACGTCCGCGGCGCCGACGGCGTGCGGGCAAAGGTCGCGCGGTTCGCGGTGCAGCTCGCCCCTACACAACAAGAAAGAGACCGCGTACAAAATTTTCTTCTCCACCTGGCACAGTGAAGACAAGACGGATGCCCAAGTTTCTGACTCAATCGCGCGAGGCGCTGCGCGAGAAGTACGTGGAGATCAACCGGCGCGAGAAGAGCCGGCTGGTGGACACGATGCGGCACCGGGGCCAGTCGGCGTGGGCGCACGAGGCCGGCGCGCGCAACAGGGACCGCAACCGGTACAGCGACGTGTTGCCGTTCGACAAGAACCGCGTGCGGCTGCGCAGCGGCGACAACGACTACATCAACGCGTCGTGGATCGAGCTGACGTGTGGCGACGGCGTGGGGCGGTACATAGCGGCCCAGGGCCCGACGGCGGCGACGTGGCGGCACTTCTGGCAGATGTGTTTCGAGCAGTGTGCGCAGGAGGTGGTGATTGTGATGCTGACGCCGCTGGTCGAAGGCGGGCGCGAAAAATGCTACAAGTACTGGTCGGAAAAGGATTTCCGCGCCGGGGACGGGCTGGTGGCGGAATTTGGGGGCGCGCGCGAGAGCGAGGGCGGGCATTTCACGGCGCGGCACTGGACGCTGCGGGACGAGGCGAGCGGGGCGGTGCGGCCGGTGACGCAGTACCAGTTCCACGAGTGGGCGGACTTCAGCGCGCCCGAGCAGGCGGCGTCGCTGGTGGAGCTGAGCGGGCGCGTGCACTCGCACAAGACCGCAGACCCCGTGGTGGTGCACTGCTCGGCGGGCGTGGGGCGGTCGGGCACGTTCATCGCGGTGGACTACTTTCTGCAGCACTGCACGGCGAGCCTGACGGCGCCCGACGCGGACGACGCGCGCGAGGACCTGATCACGCCGGTCAACAACCACGAGGTGCGGGACCCCGTGCTGGAGATCGTGCTGGAGCTGCGCAGCCAGCGGGTGCTGATGGTGCAGCAGTTCGAGCAGTTTGCGTTCATCTACGACTGCCTGCGGCAGTACTACATCGACAGGTACCTGAACCGAACGTGAGCGGAAAAACGAGATGTATTACTGTAGACGGGGCATCACACGGTGGTGCTGTTGGACTTGAGCTCTCTGAGCAGCTGGATCTTGCGTCTCCTGGCGTTGATGAACCAGTTGGAGAGCTGCTGGTTGGTGAGGCCTGTCTTTGCGACGAGCTCCATTTTCTCCTTCGAGTTGGGGTACGGGTGTTCGAGGTTATCGTTCAACCAGTTGAGCAGGATAACCGTTGTCTTTTTGGGCAGGTTGGAGCGCTTTTTCTTGCAGTACTTGGCGCCGCAGTCGGAGTCGGACGACGGCGAGGCCGGCGCGTTGTACTCTGGGTCGGGGCGGGCCGCGGCGGACGGCTGGCCCGGGCTGGCGGGCTCTGTGAGCGAGAGTCTCGGGAACGAGAGGTGTGGCAGCGAGCGGTGCGAAACCAGGGGCGGCGGCAGCTGGTACTCGAGCACGGAGGAGAACGAGCTGGATCTCGAGGAAAGCGGCGAGTAGGGGAACTGCTGCACGGGGCTGGGCAGAATAGGCATGGCGGAAGGGTCGAAGGTCTGGGGCGGGAATTTGTTGATGGAGTCGAGGACCGAGGAGTCCAGGATCCGCTTGATGGAGGGCAACTGTACACGAGGGCCCGGGGGCGAGTCGTATGGCGAGGATGGCGGGGTGAGCCGCTGGGGGCCCGCGTACTGTGTATTGATGAGACTGGACACTTCCATGGTTTTTCAGAGAGTGGAAAAGTGCCAGGACAGTTGCTTAATATATGGAGCACGTCTTCCTGAACAATGGGTTCGGCAGCTGCGTGAATAATAGCACCAGAACGGCCATTCAGGAGACAGGTCTATCGTTTTCAGCAAAAAAAAATGCGACTACGACGCACGAGACAATAGGCTGCGGCCAGGAAATTCTATGCGACCGAGCGAAATGGCTGAATTGGGACAATCTAATGTGCCGTTTACTGTTCGGTTTAATAACCTGCCAGACGCATAGCTAAAATTTCGTGGTTCTGCCGACGGAAGTTCCTCGAAAATGTAAAAACACCGCCTGGTTGCGGTTGCGTTTCAAATCACGCTGCCCACCGCACACGCCGTAAACAGCAACCTTGCCGCCGTCGCGTGTCATGTGCCCACGCCATCGCGCGCCTGCCATTTCGGCGCCTTGGTTCCTGAGTGGCTCGACTGGCCCGTTCCCATTCTGCGCGGTGGCGCTTGCCCGTTCTCGCGCGCTGATCGGCTTTTCCGCGGCCTATTGTGCACAGTGGGCTGGCCCTACGGTGGCACAGAAGATCTTCGCCAGGCCGCGTTGTGACAAACTTGACTTGTGTTGTGACGTGGAGTCACGCCGGAGTTCCCGACGGCTCGGCTCAGCCGACGGCATGCGGCATGCGGTTGTATTGAGCCTTCGGGTCTACAGCTGTCAACAGCAAACAATAAGCCTTTTAGCAAACGGTGCATAAATGACAACGCCTTAAAACCGCCGCAGCCTTCGGACCTCCCGACGCGGTGCAAATAGGAATGTCCTTTTCGGTTTTCAGCCGACCACCCGATTGCAGATTACCTAATGTGCATATGCATGATGCATTCCCCCGAACACCGTTTGACAGGTATTCTGGTGAAACGCACCCCGCCGCCAGCCGCCAGCAGCCAATCATCGGCGAAAAATAACCTCACCTGAAAAAAAACCACACCCAATCTGGAATTTGGCCGCCATCATGAACACTCCATACTTTCCCTTCTCCTCCTACCCGCCTCCTACTTAGCATGTCCAAACTACAATGCAGTCCTCGATGCTCTCTATATTACGATGCACTTCGGAATTTTCCACCGAGCAAGTTACAAATTCGTAGTCACAGTCACAGTCTTGGCATTTATCAGCAGCGTGGGAGGCAGTCCATTGCACCAGGTGTCGAGATTGGTGACGTAGTCCAGGCAGCTTCTCTCGTCCTTGTGCAGTCCGATCTCCGGAACGGGCAACGTCGAGAATATTAGAGCCGTGTTGGCAGACGTGCTGCGCATGAGCTCGTTCAAAATCAGATACTGCGCCGTGCTGCTCAGCTCGTTGAACGAAAACACCGAGTCGTCGTACGCAGTGGCCGCAAGAGCGGGCGACACGCTGCCCGACAGCGCGCCCTGCTCGGCCCCGTCCTGAACAAACATGATGGACGGCTCGTTACCCTGTGCGTTCTCCAAAACCTGCGAGTTGGGCATTGTGTCTGCAGAAAATGTGGACACTTTCTGCCGCAACAGCGACGTCGACGACTTGAGGTTCCGCAGCATTGGCCGCCGCAGATGCTGCACAGACGGCTGGTACACGGGCGCCGTCGGCGGATGGGGCTCGTGGCGCGAGATCGACGACGCCGACGACACAACCGACTCGCTGTCGGAAAACGAGTAGTCGTCTTCTGACGACGAGGCGTCTGCCAGCGTCTTGTGGAGGTCCACGTTTGCTATGCCGTTCGAGACCATTGAGAACGCCACGCCGTTCTTGCGCATGTAGCTGCCCGAGTACCGTTTTCTGTTGCCCGCATGGAACTTCCTCACAACCTTGGAATTGATCTGTATGTTGGCCACAGGCTTGGGCGCCGGCGCGGCAGAACCGCGCATCTCCACCACCGCCTGCCACCACTCGTCGTTCTCGAGTCGGGCGTCCACCTTGCCCGTGTCAAACCCGTCCTTCTCGCCCTTGGCAATGTAGTTGTACGTGCCAAAGTTGCCCGACTCCAAGCAAAGCACCACCGCCTCGGCGTTGATTCGCAGTATCTCGAGCAACGACCGCAGCCGCTGCTTCTCCTCGGCAACGTCCCGCGTGTACTCCACAAACACCACCACGCGCAGCCGGTGCGTCTTCTTCCAGCACGGCACCGTGTGCAGAATGGCGCCCAGCTGCAAAATCAGGGTGTACGTGTCGAAGTTGTTGGTCCTGATACTCTTGCCCGACTTGTTGGTCACGTGACTCGACATCTGGATCGGGTAGAGGTCGATGCAGCGCTGTTGCGAGTCGTGGAGCTCGTTTTCGTGGTTGCTAGGGATGTGCAGGCGCGGGAACCCCTTGGCGACGGCGATGTTGCTGTCCAGCAGCGACAGGTCTTCCAGCACTTGCACCCAGTTGCACAGGCCTATGTGGTCCTCCTGGATGCAGGTATCTGTGGGCAGTCCGGAGAGGTTGACGTTGACCTGTTTGGAGAATTCCGGCGTTTTGGACTCGAAGTTCATGCTTCTGGGCAGTTTCTGCGTTTTATACTTGGACAGGTCGTAGAACCCGACTATGGTGATGTTTGGTTTCATTCCGCCCAGTCCCGATCCCAGAAACACGTTGCGCACTCCCCAGCAGAACGTGGGCGCGATGGCGATCTGCACAAACGCCTTCACCCCCGACACGTCGCGGAGCTTGATCCAGGCGGACCGTTGGCGGTTCAGATCGGCCACACGGTCCTGGAAACTGTCTGCCACCACGACGTGGCCCAGGATGTAAAGACCGCCTTTTTTCAGGTGGTTGCAGAAATTGATTAGTTTCCAGCTCGTGCGCGGGTTGTCCACCAGCAGCAGGATCTGCGGACGCCAGTACTTGACGTTATCCTGGCGCAGTTTCAGGAGGTATTTGCGCACCTGGTGGTAAATGAGCGACTGCGACACGTCTCCCCACTGTTTTGGCGGCGAGATGTAGTGGATGAACAGGACGAGCGCCATGAGCATGATGAAGATGAAGGACGCGGATATGCCGTCGACAACAAACATTGCCGCTCCGGACGCCAGCGTGCCCAGTAGGGCGGTGGTTGTTCCGAAATAGCGGAAGCTGGGCCTGAAGTTGGGGGCCGAGCCGAGCTTCAAAAGGAAGCAGGCCACGTTGGTGACGATGAATGTCATGAGGAAAGCCATGGTGATGAGCGTCGCGATCTGGTTGACGTCGGCAAACAGAAACAGCTGGCACAGCAGCCATGTGAACAGGATGCCGTAGACGGGGCGTGTGCCGAAAACGCGCAGGCCGGGCAAGATCTCGTCGATGGCGATGGCCTGGAGCAGTTTCGCGGCGCCCACGAGGCCGACAATCACCGAAAACACGGACGTCGACACCTCGCCGACGATAATCAGCAGCGGCGACAGATTGACCGTCTGCAGCACTTGCACGTCTTTGTACAGCAGTTCGCGCGGGATGGAGCATCCCATGGAGATGATGACCAGCAGATAGCACACAAACGTGATCAGCAGGCCGCTCAGCGTTCCCAGCGGGATGGATTTGGACGGGCTTTTCAGGTCGCCGCTCATGGACGCTCCAGCAAAGATGCCTGCTGTAGCAGGGAAGAAAATGCCAAACACGTCTCTGAAGTTCTCTCTGCGCGGCAGTTGCGAGCCTGCGGCGCCTTGGGTGAAGTGCGGGAGCAGGTTTTCTGTGAACGTGGACCACGAAATGCCCGTGTAAAAAACGTCGTTTTCTTTGGAGTAAAACGGAGCCACCACGAGCGACGACAGAGGCACCGACAGCGTCGACAGAATCAGCAGAAAACACAGCAGCGAGCCCGCTTTGGAAACTGTCTGCGAGCCAATTAGCGAAATCACCGTGCAGAGAGCCAGAAACACAGTGCTGTAGATAAACTGGAACCAGTAGTCTGTGGGCAGCAATTTCCACACGACGCCGGTCTGGCTGTTGAAATTGTACAGCAGCGGCTCGATCAGGCCGGCCACGTTCAGCGCAGAGTTCAGGACCTGGCCAATGTAGAAAATGATGCCTATTGCGCCGCCGAACTCCACTCCCAGACTGCGACTGATCATATAGTACGCCCCGCCGCCCTTGACGGTCCCGTTAGTGGCGATGGCGCTCACGGAGAGCGTCGTGAGCAGGTCGATGCCGTAGCTCATAACCAGCAGCAGCAGCGTGCCCAGAATGCCCATCTGGCCGAGAACAAAGCCGAACCGCAAAAACATCAAGATAGACAGCACGTTCAGGATCGTGGGCAGCGTGACGCCGTTCATCGTGTTGAGCTTGTGGGGCTTTTCGTCCGTGCTGGGGTCCGCGATCGACCCGTAGTCGGGATGGCGGCTGCGGAAATTAGACATAGAGGGACCAAAGCATGCGAGCAAGTATAGCGACTAGAGGTTAAATAAATAAAATAAAATAAAAAAAATAAAATAAAATAAATAAAATAGACTAAAAAATATTTATTATGAGCCTGTTTCCCAATGCTGTAAGTAGCCCTGGAGTCGCGGGCCAGCAATTAACCAGTGCAGAGGAGAAGCGACGCGCGCGGCTGGCGAAGCTAGCGGCGTGGAAGAAGAAGAAGGAGGCCGAGGCCGAGAAAAAGCCCGTTAAGTTCACGGCAAAGGCAAAAACAACGCCCAAGAAACCCGCCCGCCTGATGCGCAAGAACCTGCTTGACGGGCCGGCAGAAAGCGCGGAGCAGACAACTGACGACACTCCGCTGGACCTCGACACGCTGCTCGAAAACATGGAGCACGGCCAGCACAAAGACAGCGCCGCCGCACTCTTTGAGAGCGACGACGACGCGCCCTTAGAGTCCGACACCGACGCAGACCACCTGGACCCGGCCAAACTGCTCCAGGCCATCAACGACAAGAACAAAAAGTCGGTGCCCGAACACCCTCCCAGCACACATCCGTACACCAGACACCTCTACTCCGAGAGTGCGTTCATCAGCGCGCTGTCGGCGGACGAGGTGGACTCGTTGCGGCTCCGCGACGCGATCACCGTGCGCGGCAAGTCTGTTGCGCGGCCCATCATCACCTGGGACCATCTGGGACTGCCCGTTTCACTGCGGAGCGCTCTGGACTCTCTAGGTTTCGACGCTCCGACGCCTATCCAGTGCGAGGCTCTTCCGAACGTGATGAGCGGCCACGATCTGATCGGGATCGCCAAAACAGGTTCCGGAAAGACGCTTGCGTTCCTGCTGCCCTTGTTCCGCCAGCTACTTGCGAATCCAGCGGCGCCGTCTGTGCGTGCTCTAGTGATGACGCCGACCAGGGAGCTGGCGATGCAGATATTCAGCGAGAGCAGCGTTTTTCTCCAGGCGCTCGGGCTGCGTGGGTGCTGCTGCTACGGCGGGCAGTCGATTAGTCAGCAGATCGCGGAGATCAAGAAAGGGTGCGACCTGGTTGTCGGCACGCCGGGTCGGATCATCGACCTGCTGTGCGCGAACAATGGCCGTGTTCTGCGGCTCAGTCATGTGACGTACCTGGTTCTGGACGAGGCCGACCGCATGTTTGACATGGGGTTCGAGCCCCAGGTGATGAAGATCCTGAAAGTGACGAGACCGGACCGGCAGACCGTTCTATTTTCGGCAACATTTCCTCCGCGGATGGAGGCTCTCGCAAGGCGGTGTTTGGCAGACCCGGTCGAGGTGCTTGTTGGTGCCAAGAACCTGGTGAACGACAAGATCGCGCAGCAATTCGAGGTTCTGGACGAGGACCAGAAGTTCGGCCGCTTGCTGCAGGTCCTGGCCCGTTTCCAGAGCACAGACTCGGGCAAGGTGCTGATTTTCGTCGACCGGCAGGACAGCTGCGACAGTCTGGCAAATCAGCTCATCATCAAAGGGTATCCGACGCTGTCGCTGCACGGCGGGAAAGAGCAGCTCGACCGGGACGGCATTATTTCCGACTTCAAAAGTAGCGTGATCGATATATTGGTTGCTACGTCGGTTGCGTCGAGGGGACTGGACGTGCAAGACCTGAACCTGGTGGTCAACTACGACTCGCCCAACCACATGGAGGACTACGTGCACCGCGTGGGGCGCACGGGGCGCGCAGGCCGCTCGGGAACGGCCGTCACGTTTGTCACGCGGCACCAGGAGCGCGCTGCCAGCGACATCGTGAGGCTGCTGGAACTATCGGGCGCGCAGCCGCCTGCAGAGCTGGTGCAGATTGCGAGCCGGTTCCGCGAGAAGCTCAAGCGCGGCGAGGTAAAGTACGGGTCGGGGTTTGGGGGCCGCGGGCTGGAGAAGCTGGCCGAAATCAGGGAGCAGAAAAAGAAGCTCGACAGAACGCTCTACGAGGGCGAAGACCTTTCCGAGACGAACGACGACGACGACGAGACGTCAGAGGTGCCGGCAGAAAAACTGAACAATTTCCAGGTCGTCTTCGGCAGCACGAAGCGCGCGCAGGACTCTGCCGTCCACCACGCGAAAATGAACATCAACGACCTGCCGCAGAGCACGCGTTGGCACATGTCCAACAAGGACAACATCAACAAGGTCGTGGAGGCGACCGGCACGTCGATCACGACCAAGGGCCGCTACTACGGGCCGGGCAAGGAGCCCGGAGCCAAGGACGACCCGAAGCTGTACCTGCTGATCGAGGGCGACAACGAGATGAGCGTGCGCCAGGCGGTCGAGATGTTCAAGCGGAGTCTTGTCGAAGGTCTGAAGGGTTCTCTGGACGAGCGCAAGCGCAAGTTCACCATTGTGTAGTCTATATGTGCTGCTAATAGAGCTGTGGCTATGCGCCAACTTTCTCGAACGCAAAGGCGAGGTAGAACGAGCACGCGTCTCTGTCCTCGCCGCTGACGCCGTACGAGCCGTCCTCGCGCCGCAGCGACTCCACCACGGGCGTCGGCAGCTTTTTGAAGTAGTTGGGGATCTCCTTGTTGAAGAGCTCAAAGAAGTTCTTCTTGTACCGCAGCTCCAGATTGTACGACTCGCACAGAGCGCGGAACGTCTCGAACGGCACAACGTACTCCGGCACGTTGTCGACGGCGTCCACGAGATAGTAGTTGTACACGTTGCCGAACGGATTCGCAAACCTGGCGTCCCTGGGCGGCTCCGACGGGAACTCGACCGAGTAGATCGAGTTGCCCCATTTGCGCTCGCCAGGCCCCAGTTTGTTGACTTTCCAGCGGATGAAGTCGGACGACGGGATCGTCCCGATGAACATGCCGCCCACCTTGAGCGAGCGGGCCACGTTCTGCAGCATGTTGCGCACCGTCAGCTCGGAGTCGAACGCGTAGTGCATGCAGAACTGCATCGACACGGTGTCGAACTGGAGGTCGACCTGGTCGCGGAAGTCCTTCAGGATCTGCGGCACCGGCACGTTGAACGCGTCTCCCGTGGCGAAGACGGCCTCGAAGTGGAATCGCGAGCGTTTGTATCGCGTGACGGCCTCCTTGATCGAGAGGTCCGACAGATCGATCCCCACGTACGACTTGGTCTGCACAGCCTCCCATTTCGCCATGTCGCCGCCCTTGCCGCACCCCAGGTCCAGCACGTTGCCCCCCGGCCGCGCGTACTTGTGGATCAGGATGTATTTGATGCAGTTGTTGAACGAGCGCAGCTTGTAGATCTTCGACTCTGTGCGGCGGGTCTTGCGCGCGTGGTGCGTCTGCTGGTTGTATTTCTGTCGGATGATCTCGTCCTTCTGTTCCTGGTTCAGGCCAACGAGGCTCTGGCCCGCTGGCGACGGCGACGCCGTGCGCACGTCGGAAGGAGCAGACTCGTCTCGCTTGTGGGTCCCTCTGAACTTCTTGACCCGTCTTTTCTTCTGCACCGGCTCCAGAGGGCCTGTATCCACGGCCCTGCCGTCGCTTGCCAAACTGCGGCGCGGCCCCACGTCAATGGGCTCGTCTTTCCCTTGCGCACCGTGGGACATGAAATAAAAATAAAATATTTTTCCCGATTTATTTCTTTGTTTCTGTTATGTCCTCTCGCAGAACTAGACGACAGCCAGAGCCACAGAAAGATTACGGCGACTCAGAGGAAAACCGCTCGTACGACGAGGAGTCGCTGGAGGAGGTCACTCGCTGCATCTGCGGCAACGACGAGCTGGTCATCCCGGACGACGCAGGCCCCGAGTTTGACGACGTCGACACCGGGTTCTTCATCCAGTGCGAGTCGTGCTCGGTGTGGCAGCACGGGTTCTGTGTGGGCATCACCGACGAGGACACGGCCCCGGAAAAGTACTGGTGCGAGCAATGCCAGCCGCAACACCACGACCTGTTTACAGACAAGTATGGGTTCCGCAGAAGCAGGTACAACCCGTACCAGGAGATGAAGCGCCACCGGCGCCGCCAGCAGGCCCAGGACGCGGCCGGGCCCGCTGCAAGCGCTGGCTCGGGGTCCGGGTCGCCGCCTGCGGCGGCCGCAGAGACGGCGTCGAAGCCGGAAATCAAACGAGAGCGAGACAAGAGCGAGGAGGAGGGCGAGAAGCGAAAACGCGCGCGCGGCACGCTCAATTCGAGAGACGCGGAGTACGAGCAGATGCTCAAGCGGGTGCTGGAGGAGTCGGCCAAGGAGAGCGGCGTGCAGCCGGACGACGTGAACCTGTCGTCGTCGAACGAGTCTGCGTCGCGGGAGACCCGGTCGCGCAAGAAGGTCAAGGACGACAACTCGCAGGAGGAGGACATCACACAGCACAGCAACCTGAGCCTGCCGCAGAAAGCAACGCCGCCGTCGTCGGCGTCGTCGTCGGCGTCGAGCAGCTCGAAAAAGAGCAAGAAAAAAAGAGACGAGCCAGAGGACAAGAAGAAGGCCAAGATCGAGATCTCGGACGAAAAACCGTTCAAGCCGAACCTGCCGAGCCAGAAGATCAGCATGAACGAGATGCGCAGACGGGTGTTTTCCATCATGGAGTTTGTCTCCAACATCCAGGCCGAACTGTCGAACGAGGAGGATTTCAAGCGTAGTCTGCTCAACTACACGAGCGAGGACTCCACAGACGAGATACTGCGGCTCCAGAGGCTACTGATCGAGTGCTACAACGAGTCTGTCACGAAACTGGACTCTCTAACGGAAAAACTGAATACATGGGAAAAGTCGTACGGCTAGTTCATTTCAGCCCGATAAACGTGTCTGAGTCCAGAATGTGTGTTCCGCCAATCACGATTTTCACGCCAGGGTTGAGCTGGTTGAGCTCGGCAACCAGCCGGGCCTCCTCATACGTCACGCCGCCCACAATGAAAATAACGAGCTCCTGGTCCGGGATCTTGTCGTTGCCCGTGTACGACTCCAAACCGTTTGGTTTGAGCAGCGCATAGTTTTTCGAGTTGAGCTTGTTTTTGAACAGTTTCATCAGCACCTGTTTGAGCCGCGGGCTGTGCTGCATGTACACGTTGCCGTCGGTGTTGTTCTTGAAGCTGATGCCGTTGACGGTGCCTCCCATCGTCGAGTTGGACACTTTCTCGAAGATGGACTCGCCGTCGTCGTGCAGACGCTGTGCCGCACCGCTGGTCTGCAGCAGGCGTTTGACCAGGTCCAGCTTGTGGCTCGGGAACCCGAGCTGGTGCAGCTGTCGAGTCAGTCTGGAGAGCTGGTTGGAGGGGTGCGACTCGTACCGCAGCGCGTACACTGCCAGGAGCTTCAGTTTGGTGTCTTCGGACAGAGGTGCCACAGGGGCGCCGTTCTGCAATTTTCTGTCAAATAGCAAGTCCTCGAGCTCTGCGAGGTCGCCGCTGCTGTTGTCGTTTGTGGCGAGCGACTGTTGCAGCTCGCCTACCTCCCACAGCCGCAGCTCGTTGATCTTCTTGTCGATCTCCGTGGACAGCAGCATGTGTTTCGACAAATTGATGGACGTTTTCTTGAACTCGGGGTAGTTCTCCAGGAAGAACTTCATATCTGTGATGGAGCTGATGTTGGAGCTGGTTTTCGTTTTGGTCTTGTATGTCTCAATAAACCTCTTGAGGCTCTCCGAGAGGTCGCCGAAATTAAGGTACATGGACTCTTTGTAGAACTGGTCTGTCTGCTCGTTGACCACCACCTCCTTGAGCTCTTCCGAGATGTTGTGAACGCGCGACATGTTGACGGTGTTGTTGTGGATCCCCAGCAGCTCGTGGATCATTGCTTGGTACGTCCAGGGGAAGAGCAACGGGGTAATGGGGTCGTTTTTGCGGTCCAGAATGAGCAGCGACGGAGGCGAGTCTCTTGCCGGCAGCTGGCCAAAGAGCATCTGGTTGGAGTTGATTTCGAAGTTCACCGCGTTGGCGAGCTTGGCGCACATTTTCGAGTTTGTTTCGAAGCGAATGACAGGCTTGTATTTGAGCGAGAGCAGCAGCGACATGAGGCTCTGCAGAGACTGGTCGAACGCCGCCGGGTCCCAGGAGTCGCGGACGAGCGGGCCGTACGGCGAGACGACGTTTGGCACGACAAACAGCGCCTTGTTGACCACGAGGTAGTCCATAAAAATCTCCACCACTTTGGAGATCATTTCCATGTCGTCCGACTCGGCAAGGCGTTCCAGCTTGGAGTTCGACACCGAGTTGTTGAAGAAAATGTCGTATTTCTGGTAGTTTGGGTTGGCGACTTCGCGCGACAGGTTGGCTATCGTCTCCAGGCTGGGCTCGAGAAAACAGATACACGACAAGTTGCGCAGACTGTCTCTCTGGAAGTTGTCGAGCTTGTCCACGAGAAACACGTCTTTCTTGAGCAATTCCGACTGTGTGGTGACCATTGAGATCACCGCGGACGTGGTTTTGTCTAGCAGCAGAACGCGGATCTTCTCGACGGCGTCCGTTTCGAGTATGCGGTCCAAATAGTGCTGGGCAACTGTGTAGAGGTCCATGGGGAATTAAAATAAATAAATAAAATTGATGAAATAAAATAATTTATTTCCCATGTCCACCCATCTCCCCCGAGGCAAGTCGTCAAACTCCCTCAAAGACGAGCCGAAAAAAAAGGCGTTGAAGAAGTTCACCGCGGGCAAGGTGAGCCGCAACTCCTCGTACGGAGCGCACCTCAACAAGCTCACGCGGATCAAGAGCAACGACTCCGGGGGCTCGTCCTCGAACGAGCCCGAACGACCCAACTTCCAGCGCTCCAAGTCGTCCGCAGACATGCTCCGGACCCTGTCGTACAACAAGCTGACCAATCTGATCACCGCAAACGAGCGAACAAAGAGCATGACCAACCTCAAGATGCTCAACACAAAGCCCTCCAAGTACAAGCTCGCGCTCGACGCCAAGCCAGACGGCTCTGTTTCTTCCGACGACGAGGAGGAGGTCGACACGTTCGACGACACCGGGCGAGATAGCTCGTCGCCGCCGCGCCAGCAGTTCTACGATAAGAGCTACGTGCTGTCGCAGTCGTCCGGCCAGGAGCGGCCGATGTACGACGCGCCGCTGCAGGCTAGCGAGAGCTCGAGGCCGTCGTCGTCGGAGCCGTCGCAGTCGTACCACGAGCCGAGCGTGCCCGAGACGCCGCCGAGCTCGACGCCCACCAAGACGTCTGTCCAGACCCGAACGCAGCAGAAGCTCTGGCTGCAGCGGGAAAACCTGCACTCGCTGGCCGACATGGCCGACTCCAACAGCGTTTTCGCGTCGAACGTGACGCGGCTCGCGTTCGAGCAGCTCTCGCGCGAGTTCCTCTCGATCCGCAGACACAGCAACCCGACGATCAAGTCTCTGGCGCGGCTGAACACGAGCTCGCTCAGGGTGAAGAAAACGCGGGACCCGGAGCAGCCCGACCAGTTTGCGGGCGCCGTGGCGGACTTCGGCGACGCGGTGGACCGCATGTGGAAGAAGAACTGCGCCGACTTCGAGCAGCAGCACAAACTGCACTACGACGCGCCCGAGCGCAAGAAGCCGGCCCAGCCCCAGCCCCAGCCCGTGCGCCAGTACGGCCACCCGCCGCCCACCACGCGCGCGCAGCAGCAGGCCAAGCGGTCCTCGCAGAACGTGGTCAACCTACAGAACTAGACCTGTGTATATTTATTGGCTCGACGGCACTCTGAACCGCGAGTACTGTCCTTCCAGATATATCCGCTGTAGCGTTTCCTCGAGCTCGCCCGCCTGCTTGAGCTCCAGGTACTTGCGGTACAGCCGCAGCGCCGAGTGCGCGTCCTCGATCGAGTCGTGGTTGCCCGTCTGCACTCTGTCGTTGAAGAGCTGGTACATCAGGAACTTGAGGCCGAGCTTGCGTTTCTCGCGCTTCAGGTAGAACAGCTCGGCCGTGTCGCGCACCTGCTGCGGCGGGACCTGGATGTTGATGGCGCGGAAGTCGCCGCTGAGCGAGTGGCCCACAAACACGCACCCCAGGTTCAGCAGCAGCCAGATCTTGCGGTACGCCGTCTGCAGCGTCACGACGGTCTTGCTGCTCTTTTCCGGCGTCAGGTCGCCCGGCTCGATCCCGGAGAACGACGTGATGTAGTCGTTGATCGTCGACTCGTCCGTCAGAATGTAGTCGTCGATGAAACACACGCCCTCCTTGGGGCCCTCGCCGCGGATCACAGAGACTCTGGCCAGCGACACTTTTTTCGGCCGCACCAGCACCTTGGCCCCGCTCGAGCGGAACAGATACTCCTCGGGCGCGAGCAGCACAAACTCCGCGTCGATCGCTACCAGCGTGCCCGGCTTTGGCGCCTCGGCCCGCGTCAACAGCTCGTACTCGATCACCTTGCCCTCGCGCGTTCCCTGCGCGAAGTGGTCGCGGTACAGGATCGAGTCGTCGATCACAGCTTTCCACCCGTCGTAGTCAAACTCGCGCTCGGAAAGGTCCTGGTACACCGCCACCACCGGCCGCTTCCACCAGTACGTCAGGTTCAGCGCCTCGTCCTGGGAGATTCTGGTCACCAGAAAGTCGTTGAACAGATACCACTCGCCCTGCGGCGTGCGTGTGAGCGTCACGAGGTGGCTGGTGTTGTCTCTGGACGTGATCTGCGCCACGTAGCCGACGAGCTCGTACCGCGTGGCGGCGCCGGCCACGGGGGTCGTGCGGAAAAGCGGCCTGCCCGGGCCCGCGGCGGCGTAGAACGCGGGCACGAGCCAGTTCTGGAACCGGCGCACCTCGTTCAGCTGCTCGTTGTCGAGGTCGACGTGCAGCACCAGCACGCGCGGGAGCCGGCCGACGCGCAGCGCGGCCTCGATCGCGTGGTAGCCCCCGCACGAGTCGCAGACGACGCTGTGCTGCAGCGTCTTGTGCGTCGCGGCCTCCAGGTAGTTGAGGATCGTGAACTCGGCCGGGACCAGCGGCGGCGGCGGCAGCACGTTCAGGTCGAGGGAGTACACGTGCGCGGTGGTCACGTGCTCGAGCGAGCAGAAGCGCGAGCGCAGCGTTGTGTGGGCGGCGATGCCGCACAGCTGGTGCATGTGCTGGGGCACGGGCCGGCGGTAGAGCTGTGTCTCGTCGCGCGCGAGCTGCTCGAGCAGGAACTTGTTGAAGAGGTGCACGAGCCTGCGCTGGCCGTGGTCGTCACGTGCGCGGCCGTCCGCGCTGAGCAGCCCCAGCTGGCGCGGCTGCGGCAGCGAGCTGAACAGTTTCTGGAAGTTGGCGGCCACCACGTTGCGTCCGTTCGCCTTGACCAGCATGTCCATGAGGTACCCGAGCTCGGCCAGGATGCAGTCGTCGTACTGGACGTCCTCGGCGAGCGTGCGCACGACAAAGTTGAACAGCGCGGGCGTGAAGCGGTACAGCTGCAGCACCGCGTTGGTGTACGAGTTGTCGACGTGGGACTCGAGGCCGGAGAACTGCGTCGCGTTGTAGAACGTGAAGTCGAAGTCGTCGACGCCGAACTTGCTGTACAGGATGTCTGTCTTTTTGAACGCGTTGGGCACGTCGCTGCCCGTGGGCGTGCACACGAACGCGTTGGCCATCATCTCGCGCGTCGCGCGGATCCTGTCCTCGTTTTCGTCGTAGTCGTCCTCGCGCTCGCTCAGAAACTTGGGGAACAGCGCGTCGTTGTCTCTGCGCGCGGTGAGCAGCTCGTGGCGCGCGGCGCGGTTGCGCGGGCCGTACTTGCGCGCGTCGTAGCGCGCGATGGCGAAGCCGTTGATGGTGTTTTTGTCGCGCAGGATCTCGGGCTCGATCGGGCGCGGCAGCTTGCCGACCTCGAACTTCATGTCGGCCGGCCACGCCGACAGCAGCATCGACTCGTAGCGCGGCAGCTTGAGCAGGTTGAACGGCGCGTCGGACTCGAACGAGAGCGCGTTCTCGCGCGGCACGGGCTCTGCGTCCAGCGCCGCGCGCACGGGCTCCTGCGAGAGCACCGCGAAGCTGGGCGGCCGCAGCAGCTGGTCCGTCCACAGGTGCACCGTCTGCAGCGCGTCGACAAAGGCCAGACACTCGCCCGTCGACGACACGTCCGACAGCGTCACAAACGCGCTCACGTCCGCCTGGTACAGGTGGATGCGCGAGGGGTCGAAAACGTCGATGAAGTTGATCTGGCCCATGCTCGACAGGATCACCGCCACGTTCGGCAGCTTCGGGTGCAGGTGCACCTGCAGAGCGCCCGCAGGGAACGCCACCGGCAGCGCGAGGCTCATTTTGCGCAGGTCGAACACGTTCACCAGCGGGTCCAGCACGTACTGGTCCTTGCGCACCGAGTAGCCGCACGTGACCAGCACGTTGTCTCTGACGGCGATCGACGAGAGCGCTGCCGAGTGCGCCTTCCACGACTTGAGCACCTCGCACGTCTTCGGGTCCATCACGTCGACCGCGCCGTCCGCGCGCCCCAGCACCACGCACCGCAGGTTCGACTGCATGTACTGCACGGGATGGGCGTACTCGAGCCGGCCGGACACCGCGCCCCTGGTGAGGTCGATGCGCAGCAGGTTGGCGCTCGTGCCCACGAGCAGCTCCGTCTGCGTGTTGGACGTGTACGCCATGGACGAGAACTGCACGTCGGGCGGCGCCGCCACGGTGTACTTTGTCAGGCCCTGTTTTGTGCCGAACCGGACGCCGTCGGCCGCGAGCGACACAAGGCCCTTCTTGTGGTTGAGGAGCTGCAGCACAGGCAGTCTGTGCGCGCGGAACGAGCAGTACAGCGCCAGCTTGAGGCCCTCGTACGAGTACACGTACCCGTGCGAGTCGCCGAGCCAGAGCAGCTCGTGCGCGTCGTCGAAGAGCAGCGCGGTGACGACCTTGTTGGAGTGGTCCTGCGGCGCGTGCGGCAGGCTCTTGGGCACACGGACGCCCGGGACGCTAATGAGCTGCGGTTAGCAGGGGGGGACAGATACTTACCTCACGCCAGCCGTCCATAATTAAGTAAACACCTCGAGCCGGGAATAATTAGTTTTATCAGGAAAAAAAAAAAAAAAAATATTGCGAATTACTATGCTCTCGAAACTGGCCATCGGTCTCAGAAACGCACGGCCGCTGTTTGCAGGCGTCGCCGGCCTCGTCAGAACGTACAAGGTGCGCACGTCGGTCAAGAAATTCTGCTCGGAATGCTACATGGCCAGACGCAAGGGCAGACTGTATGTCCTGTGCAAGGCCAACCCAAAACACAAGCAGAGACAGGCGTGACTGCGGGCTGTCTATTCTGTACATACTAATACACGCTTAATACACGCTTACTCTATGTCTACCTGGAACACCTCCAGCCCGGCTCCGCCGACCACCACCAGCTCCCCAGCCACGCACGCACACCCGGTGTCGGCGACCGTGGTGTACTGCTCGGTCTCGAGCTCGAGCCGCGGCACCCGCCACACGCGCACCATCTGGTCCACGGACGTGGTGAGCACGCGGCCCGCCCCACACAGCACCACGGCGGTGATCGTCGACGAGGCGGTGCTGGCGACGTACGTGGTGGCCAGCTCGACGGCCGCAAAGTCGAGCGTCGACACCGCCATGCCGTTGTCGTCGCCGCCGGTCACGACGAGCGCGGTGTGGCCGTCGACGGCAACGTCGAACGCCTTGATCGACGACTGGTGGACCTGCTGGTTGATCAGCAGCCGCTCCAGCCGGGGCACTTTCTGTGCACGCGGCGGCACCGCCACAAGCTCGACGGCACCGCCACAGACGCCGAACACGCCGTCGCCGTCGCCCGCCCTGTACACGGCAAGGCACCCGTTGGTGGCCGCCAGCACCACGTAGACCGCGTCGAGCACCACGAGCCGCACGCGCAGCACGCAGCAGCTCGCGTACACGTCCTCCACAACCAGCCGGAACGTGTTCTCCTCGTAGCTGTAGTACCACAGCCGCACGCTCGAGTCCGAGTACACGGAAGCCAGCAGAAAGCCGGCGACGCGGCCGTGCTGGCGCACCTCGACGGCGTCGAAGTCCATGACCCTGGTGTCCGGGTTGCTGCTGCGCGGCCGGATCGTGCGCTGCAGCCGCACGTACTTCTCGTCGCACAGTTTCCACAGATACACCTCTTCGCGGGCGGAGGAGCTGACAAAATACTCGCTGTTGACGAAATGGACGGCCTGGAGGCCGGAGCCGTGCTGGCGCTCGCACCAGAGCGGGACGACGCTGCCGTCGGCGGCGAGCCGCGACACGCGCACCGTGGTGTCCTCGGACCCGGTCACAAGCAGGTGCCCCGTGCTGGTCTTGCACGCGGCCACAGACCGGATTTCGCGCCCGTGCAACCCGGTGCGCAGGGTTTCCGGCGCGGTGCGCGCGCCGGTTTGCCGGAAATGCACGCTCGAGCTGCGCGTGTAGAACAGCCGGTGGCCGTGGCGGCCGCCGCGCCGGAAGCTCCACTGGCGATGAGGCCCTCCGCACGTCTCGCGCAGCAGCTCGACCTGCCGCGTCTCGTTCCACACGAAAAACGTGTCGGAGCGGAATCCGTACAGCACCAGGTCGCCGTTCTCGAAATAGCCACCTTCGAGAAACCCGCGCTGGAGCCGGTTTGTCTGCAGCAGTTGCAGCTGCCCCGCACACCGCACAACCCCGTACTCGCGGTCCTTCATCACCACGAGCGTCTCGAGCGACGCAGAGTCCAGAATCTCAACGCTGGAGACGGTGTCACCTTTGAGGAAGTTGCGCCACACACGGGGCTCGGCGGGCTGCTCGTCGCCCGGAAAAGCAGCCAGGGTTGCAAACCGCGACCCCACAACCACCGCGCCGGACGCCACGTCCACGTCAAACGCGCTCATCGCAAACTTCCCCGCCGGCTTGCTCAGTCTGCGCTCGGAAACAACGCCCGTTTCCGCAATTTCCAGCAACACCAGCGGCTCCTCCAGCACGCTCTCGGCCAGAACAAACTGCCGGCCGTCTCTCGTCACTGTCAGCACGTTGCTCAGCACGCCGCGCTCAAACCTGATTTTCTGCTCCGCCATGCTACCATTCTGCAAAATCAGCAGATCGCCCGTCTTGTTCGCAATCAGCACAACGCCAGTGTCAAACCCACGCACCAGCGAGAACTTCTCAAACCGCGTATCCGCCACAACCAGCTCCCACAAACCGCTCCGCAGCCGCAGCACCTTCCCGCCGCTGGTAGCAGCTACCAGCTCCGTACCCGTGTCGTAGTACTCCTTGACGATCTCGTCACGTGCGAACGCCGCGCCCGTCTGCTCGGCGATCTGCGCCAGCGTCCACGCCGTGCTGACGGCCCCCTCGCGCCGCGGCTCGGCCAGATCGCTGACCGTGATTGCACCGTCTGCACCGCCACTGAACCCCAGCCCCAGAGCATCGCACACTGCGCCACTCCAGACGTTGCGACCAGTGTGCGTCTCAAACACACCGACCGGCTCCAGCGCCGCGCTGCCCTGCTCGAACCGCCACGTGCGGCACGTCAGGTCCTCAGAGCCGCTGAGAACACCGAATTCGCCCTCTGCCTCCGCGTAGATGCGCAGCCACCAAATCCGGGAGCCATGGCCCCAGCCGGTAGCCACCTGCTCGCCCGAGCACACATCCCACACCCTGATCGACCGGTCGTCCGAGCAGCTGACGAGCCAGCGTCCGTCGGCGCTCGTGCACAACCCGAAAATCGAGCCCATGTGGCCCCGCAGTCTGTGCACCACCTGGCAGTCGTCGTAGCTCCACACAAGAATGCCGTCCATGACGGTCCCTGCACACACCAGCACCCTGTCGGGCAGCACTCGGAGACACCCCGTGTACAGTATGCTTTTCTCGCCGCAATCGCGCGTTTCCAGAAGCCGTAGTCTGGCCACGTCGACGGCTGCCACGACGTTGTGAGAGTGCAGACAGTACACCACGGCGCCGTCCAGCGAGAACTGTGCGTTCTTGATCCAGTCGCCAATCGTCAGTTGATCAAAGTCTCCTTCCAGCAGCTGCCGCCACGCAAATATAGCCAGCGACCGGCCGCCCCACACACAGAGCTGAGCCGAGTGCAGATCTGGGCCAAAAACACTGATTCCATGGATCTTGTTGCGGGGAAAGACCGGCCGGCACGCGATCTGCCTGCCACTGGCTATCTCGTACACCACCAAGTTCGGTCCCTCGCCGGCAAACAAGAACCTGTCCACAAAAACGGTCAGGGCACACACGGGCCCGACCTGGCACACAGACTTCATTGAATACAATTTTTCACGTATATTTTTTTTTCTTTGCACAGCCCGAACATTTATTTTCCCCGAGCTCGCGCGGTGGAATAAATTTCCCGTTTCAGCAGGCGGCTCTTATCAGTAATCTATGACATTTCTACAGGCTGTCGATTGTTGAATATTGGCAAACTATTTGGGTCTTGTCTTGTGTTTGCAAGCAATGTCGTCCACCAACGAAAAGGCGAAACGACACAAGTCCAGAAACGGCTGCATCACGTGCAAGAAGAAGCGGCTCAAGTGCGGCGAGGAGAAGCCAGCGTGTGCCAACTGTATTCGCCGCAAGATCGTCTGTGGCGGGTACCAGACCCGCTTCAAGTGGAAGGGGTTCACTCAGACAGCGCCGTTCGAGACGTCGACGCGCGCTTCGCGCAAGAGCTCTGAATCCTCCGAGGAGCTGCCCGACACAAAGTCTGCCGACGAGCCGGCCCCAGGGCCCGAGCAGGACGCCGCCGCCGCGCGCCAGCTGCCCTCCGAGGTGATCCAGAAGGCGCTCGAGGCCGCCACGCTGTCGGTGACGGGAAAATCCGCCCAGGAAATCGCCATAGCCAACGCTCTCATGGCGAGCGGCCGCAACCCGGACCTGGCGTCGTCGATCGCGTCCACTTTGACCGACCTTGCGGCCAGAACGCCGTCCGTACACTCTGCAGCCACGCCGGAGAAACGCGAGGACGAGCCGGCCATCAAACAAGAGGACGAAAGCGTGCTGCCTCACGCTCCGCTCGGTGGTAATTCGCCGCTGCTGGCCGAAAGTCCCGCGTTCAGCGACACAGGACTCTCGCTGAGTCTCTACAACGACTGCCTACCCAGAGAATCGCGTTTCGTGCCGGGCAACGTGCTCTACGACCTGCTCAACAGCGTCACCACGCCAGAGGGCCGGCTCGACTCGCCCAAGCTGCTGGCACAGCTGGAGAAGAACCCGGCAGCCATGGAGGAGTACCAGCAGCTGGCAGCCAGCCCGACATATAGCTCGGTGTTCCGCACGGGAAACTCGCCGCTGGCACCCATGTCGCCGCTGGCCTCGTTGGACGACGAGCGCACGCCGGCGTCGCCCGTCTTCTGCAACATCGTGAGCGCGTTCACGTGTCTCGACCGCTCGGACCCATCGAGCCCCGAAACCCGCCCGGCGCTGGCGCCGCACCACATCCTCACCACAAGTTCGCCCAGCTCCATCCCGCGAGCCATCGAAATCAAAGACAAAACGTTCAAGATCCTCGGCGCATACGAAACGTACACCAGCGCCATCATGTCGATCAAAAACGGGCCGTCCGAGAACCCGTGGCGCACATTGTTCCTGCCCATGACCCAAGAGTACCCCGTGGTGTGCAACGCGGTGAGCGCCATGGCGTGCTTCCATCTCGCGCGCGGCGACCAGCAGCTGCGGTCGCAGGGCATGACGCACATGAAAAACGCCATCGTCGAGCTCGTCCACGGCCTCAGCGACAAAACCATCCCGCCCGACGTGGCGCTCGCCGCGTGCCTCGCGCTCGCCATGAGCGAGGCGTGGGACCGTCACGTGACCACGGGGATCGGGCACCTGCGCGGAGCACGGACGATGATCACGCGGCTGCTGGGCGCGCAGCAGGCGCCGGAGCAGAGCGACCTCAGGTTTCTGTTCAACACGTGGATGTACTTCGACGTGCTGGCGCGCATGACGGCGTCGGGCGACGGCGACGACGACGACGACGGCGGCGAGACGCCGGGCAAGCAAAGAGCCACCGATTTCAACGCGCTCGTGGCGCGGTTCGAAGCGTCGCACGCGCACTCGGCGCAGGATATCGACCCGCTGCTCGGCGTGATGCAGAAGCTGTTCCCGGTGATCGGCAACGTGGCGTCGTTGGTGCAGAGAGTCCGCAAGGAGTCGCGCAGCTCATTGAGCATAATCACACAGGCTGTGCAGCTGAAGCAGGAGCTGGAGCGCTGGCGGCCGCCGGCGCTGCGCAACTACCAGGTGGAGGACCCGCTGTTCGACCTGGCGTCGACCGTCGCGACGGCCGAGGCGTACCGGTACTCGACGCTGCTGTACCTGCACCAGGCTGTGCCAGAGGTGCCGTCCAAGTCGTCGCACAACCTGGCCAAGAAAGTGCTGATGCTGCTGGCGTCGATTCCGACCTCGTCGCGCACGTGTGTGACGCACATTTTCCCGCTGCTCGTGGCGTCGTGCGAGGCAGAGCCCGGCGAGGAGCGCGAGTGGGTCAAGGCCCGCTGGGAGCTGCTGAGCTCCAAGATGTGGCTGGGCAGCATCGACCGGGCGCTGGAGGTGGTGAAGGAGGTGTGGACGCGCAAAGACATTGTGCGGCGCAAGAGAGCGCAGGCGCAGCAGTCGCGCAGCGACGGCGCGGACGACGACGACGACGACGACTCGTTTGCGAGCCTGAGCCGGAAAATCAGCGAGGCGGTCCACGGGGGCGACGGCCCGCCCGATGACGACGACGAGCGCGTCGGCAGCTGGTCGCACTGGAGCACCGTCATGAAAGAGTGGGACTGGGAGGTCCTGCTGGCCTGATGCATGTTTATTATATTTAACTTTATTCATCCTGGAAGTTGCACTTATCGTAGAACGACTCCCACAGCTCGATCAGCTCTTTCTGACTCTCGATCAAGCCCTCCCAGTAGATCTCGATGGTGCTGCGGAACTCGTCGACCTTCTCGAACTCGAACTTGTCGAGCTCGCGCTTGAAATTCCTGTTGAACTCTGTCTTGAACTCTTCCTGCCGCGCGATCGTGTTCTCCATGTTGGTCAGCTCGTCCTCGTACTTCCTGATCTTGTCGAGCTGGTTGTGGTTCCGGGACTTGAACTTGATCAGGTTCTTTTGCTTTTTCGAGTGCTGGCTCTGCAGATTCACAATGCTGGTGCACAGCTTGAACCGCATCTCGAAACAGTTGCGGATCGACCCGATCGTCCGGATGTACTCGTCGATCGTCGTTCCGAGCGTCAGGATCTGCTGCAGGTTTGTCCGCTCCAGCAGCTCCTTCACCTTCGACTGCAGCTCCTCGTAGTTGGCAAACAGCTCGCTCAGCTCTGCGTTGATCTCCAGATCGGCCAGCTCCTGGATTATCAGGACCAGCTCGTCCATCGACGTGATCACGTCCTCGCGCTTCTCGACAATCAGGTCCAGCGTTCTCGACAGCGACCGCAGCTGCTGGTCCAGGCTCTCGACGTAGTTCTGCTTCTCGATGATGAACTGGTCGTTCTCCACGTATTTCGGCGTGCTGATGCTGATCAGCGAGCTCAAAAACCCGCCGTTCGAGCCGCCCGTGGCCGTGTTGATGATCGACGAGGCCGAATAGTCGTTTGCGCCGTCGTCGCCCCCGCCGATCGACTGCTCGTCGCCGCCGCTGCCGCCGTGGTAGTATATGAACTCCCGCTCTTTCGACTCGGCCGCAAACCGCTCGCTCTGCAGAAACACTATGAAGTCGTAGTCTTTCTGGAAAACAGGCACACGGGCGATCTTGTTGAGCATTTTCTCCAGCGCAAGCCGTCTGTTCTCGATGAACTTCTCGTCAAAACGGCCGTACGCCTGTTTTTCCGGCGGAGGAGGAATAATGTAGCCCGGATGGTTGTTCATCAGCTGGTTGTACAGCCACAGAAAATCCCTGTACCGCCGGGTCACCGTCGTCGTCTCGCTCTTGAGAAGACTCGACTTGGTTTTCGTCGTGATCGAGTACACGATGTGCGCGTTGGTGAGCTCGCCAACCTTGACCGGGTCGCCAACGATGATCTCGAAATGTTCTGCTGGTTCCGGCGTCGCAGGCGTCTTGAGCGACGGGTTCACGGGGCTCGCGTCCTTCTTGATATCGAAGAGCGGCTTGTCCGCCGCCGCAATCAGATTCTTCTTCCTCGACTCCACAGACTCTGCCTGGGACTCTTCCGTCCTGGTGGACAGCGGATCGGCCGCATTGGCGGTGTCTGCGCTCTTTCGACGCGCCCTGCGCGGCCGGAACACTCTGGTTTTCTTGTTGGGCGAGGTCACGGGCTCGGGCCTCGGCTGGTCGTCGCTGATCTTCGGCGGCGACTTGGGAGCACTGAAGTCGAGAACGGCGTCCAACGGGCCCCCGTTGCCGGCCGTGAACAGCCGCTCGTCGGCGTTCGGCGTGTCAGACAGAATCGACTGCGCCCACGAGCTGTTCTCCTCCTCGCCGGCCACCAATGACGACAGCAGCTGCTTGTTCTTCTGCTTGGCCTGCTCGATCTGCTGCGCCTGCTGCGTCTCGTCAATTGCGTCCTCGGCACGCTCCTGCGCCGGCTCTGGCTCGTCGCCATCGTCGGCCCGCTCCGCGGTCTCTCCCGGCTGCTCGTTCCCGATATAAACCGACCGCATCGTGTCGGTGAGCTCGCTGTAGATGTTCGACTCTGTGCGGAAGTCGACCTCGTCCATGTCGGCGCCGCCAAACTCGCTCGCGTACGGGTTGTCGTCCGGGTTAAACAGCACGCTCACGCCCTGGCCCGCGCCCGGCGCGGCGTCGTCGTTCCAGACGTTTTCCTCTTCGAAATGGTTCATGGATAAATAAATAAAAATATCGGTTTGCCACTTTTGGCGCAAGGTGTAATTGCATTTATTTTGCATGTTTGACCACACACCTTTTTTCCACAAGTGTGTCGCCATCTACGAGCAGGAGCTGCGCTTGCCCGACCCGCGGCCGCCGCGCAAACAGCCGCCGCGCCACAGCAAGCTCACGGCGGGGAACACGTTTTTCCAGGACTCGATCAGGCTCAACGCCATGATCCTCCAGCTGGGCTCGTTTATCAGCGAGATCCAGACAGACTACCTGCTGAGCCACTCAAAAAAGCTGTCCGAGGCCGACAAGGACGAGATCGACACGAATTTCAAGGTGCAGCTGGGCATTCTGAACAAGAAACTCGAGAACCTGCGAACGTACGCCGAGCTGCTCAACAGACAGCTCGAAGCCAGCAACCCCGTCGAGGAGCTCGGCCGGAACCTGCTCACGATGGGCGAGTACGGCCAGAGCGTCACGATCGCCAACAACACAGTCATCGAGATCCGCGCCAACATCCTCAAGTCGCTCGGTTTGCGGCTGACCAGGATCTCTGCGCATTTTGTCTCCATCAGCAGCCGGCGCATGGAGCGGAAAAAAGAGCTCACGCGCTCAACGCTCAACGCCAGCACGTACCTGCAGCGGGAGTCGTACGAGCCAATGGACCACGAGGTGGCGGAAAAGGCCGTTTCCAGCGAGTACAGCGAGCTGGCCGCAGGGCTGGACCAGCAGCAGCTGCAGCAGCTGTCGCAGGAGAACGAGTCGATTTTGCTCGAGATGAAGAGCGCGCAGATCGAGAGCGTCAGCCAGATCGAGCAGTCCATGCTCGAGATATCCTCGGTCATCAACGAGATCAACCTCCAGCTGCATCTGCAGAACGACGCCATTTCCGTCCTGAGCTCGCACCAGGACGACACCGTGGCCAACCTCAAGATGGGCAACACGCAGCTGGTGAGGGCGAACGAGCGAGCGAAGCGGTCGGGCCAGAACCTCAGCTACCTGATCCTAGTTCTCAGCTTTCTGCTGCTGGTTATAGACTATATACTGTGACGAAATATTATGCCACCAGCTCGAGGATTTTCCCTGCGCCGATGCTCAGCCCGTCCTTGCGGACCACGACGCGGCCCAGCTTGCGGTCCTGGGCGATCGTCACCAGCGGCAGCTCTCGTTCGAGCAACTCCACCACCACCACGGCAGTGTTGTTCGAGCTGAGATGGCGCCGTTTCTTGCTCCGGCCGTCCTTCGTCACTATCGACTCGATCTCGCTCAGCCGCGACGGCACAGAGATCCCGTTCTTGAACAGCACGAACGGCGTGCCCACAAGAAGCGGCCGCTCGATGTTGAACAGGTTCAGCTCGCACTTGAATTTTTTCACCGGTTGCAGCACGTTCGACGAGAGCGTCACCACGTCGCCGACTTTCACATTTTCGCGCGACGCCAGCTTTTTCAGTTTCAGCTCCACAAACTCGCCCTCCTGCGCAAGCTTCTGCAGATCGTGCTTGATCACCGGCGACCCGACGCTCGACGCCGTGATCGAGATCGAGGCCACCTCGCCCACCTCCTGGCTCGGAGAAATGCTCACGCTCTCGCCGGGCTGGATGATGCCCGAGTTGATGCGTCCGCTGACCACCAGCTCGTCGTTCTTGCTGGGCTCCTGGATATCGCTGATCACCATGACAAAGGGCGACTTTTTGTCCACAACGTGACTGATTGCTCTATTTTCCTGCTCCAGAACCTGCATCAGCGTGGGACCTGTGTACCAGGCCAGATTTTTGCTTGGCCTGACAACGTTGTCGCCGAGGAACCCCGACGTCGGCACGAAAACGAGGTTCGCGGCGTCGTACGCCAGCTCGTCGACCAGAAACTGTCTGATCTGGCTGCAGATCGCGTCGTACACCGTCTGCGACCACTGCGCAACGTCCAGCTTGTTGACCGTCACCACACACCGCTCGACACCAAGACTCTTCGCTATGGTCAGATGCTCTTTGGTCTGGCCCTGGTTGCTGAACCCGCTCTCGAACGAGTTTGCGTCGATGTTCATCACCGCCAGGTCGGCCTGGCTCACCCCGTTGATCATCTGCGGAACGTAGTCTTTGTGGCCCGGAGAGTCGATAATGGTGAACTTCTGCCTTGGTGTCTCGATCTGCGTCTGGCAGATATCGACGGTGACGCCTCTAGAACGTTCCTCCTGCGTCTGGTCCATAATCCACGCGAGCGAGAACGACGACTTGCCCATCGCGCCGCTCTCCTTGGTGAGCTTGTGCAGCGTCTTGGAGTCGACAATGCCCAGGTCGTACAGCAGCCGGCCAATGAGCGTGGACTTGCCGGAGTCGACGTGGCCGATCACGACAAAAGACAGGTTCGGCTTGCTGTTTTTCTTGGCCAGCTCGGCGTCGATATCGATTTTCTGTTTTGGCTTCGATGCCGCCGGCTTGGGCTCTTTTATCTTGATCTTGGCCACCTTTTCTGTGAGACTCTCCACTTTGCGGTCGTCGGGGCCCGGCTTCTCAAAATTCGCAGCAGCTTTCTTCGCTAGATCGGAGTTAGTATAAAGACTGATATGGGGCATCGGCAACGCAGGCCCTGTGGGGCGCACAAACAGCAGAGAAATCAGGCTGGAGGGAGAGGCGGTCAGGATGTTGAATTCCGTGGTGGCGGGAAGCGCAGGAAGCAGACGAACGGGCTCGATTTCCTCCGGGTTCTGAATCTCTGGGCCTTTCTGTTCGTCGCTCTCTGGAGCAGAACTCTGCCCCTGGTCGACCTGAGCCGGCCGGGACCTTCTCGCCCTCTCCCGTTTCGGCGTCTCCTTGACCCTCCCGAGAAGACCAGACAAGCCGTCTCTGCCCTCGCTCCTGAGCCCGCGCAGGCCCGTGCGCTCTCTGCGTTGCTGTGCCAGCAGCTCCAGTTTCGACATTGGCCGTTCTAATTGTTAGAATCCAACTGGGACCACCGTCAGGGACCGCCCGCACGTACTCGCCATACTCACGCTTGTAGTTCTGCTTCACCTCCTCGAAGGAGTCGTCTATGCTAAAATAATTATTCCAGAGGATTTCTTTCAACGTCTTTTCGTCGACCTGGTGGTTCTTCGCAAGGGCCTTGAGTTTGGGAAGAGCGTCGTACAGCTGGTCGTACTCGTCGTCGTTCAACGCGTCTTCGTCAAACCCCAAGTCCTCGTTCTCGTAGTCGTGCAAGTCGTCGTCATCGAAACCCCCCATATTCTCTATAGGGAATATTAAATAAATATTAAAAGTATGCTAAAAAACCAGTGTGTCGTACACACCCAGAAGCCGGGCCCTGGGCGGAAATTAAAATTGCTAGCAAAACCGAGGTGTCATCATTTGTTCAGCAAGTCGCTGAGGCGAGCCTTTATGCAGTAGGGACACATCATGTGATTGCACCGGTTGCAATCAAACCGATTGATGGTTTTCGCGAGCAGCTGGTCGGCTATGCAGTTCCAGTACTCGTCGTCAGAAACGTTGGGGCCCGCGTTTTTCAGCTGGCTGCGCTCCACGACAAAGTGGTCCAGGTCGCCGTAGCTCTTGCCGCACTGGCAGCAGTACCACTGTATGATCTTCATCTGGTTGAGGCCCTTGAGCTTGGCCGCAGAGAGCTGGCCCAGAACGTTGATGGCCTCGTCCTCCTCTCTGATGGACGTCGGGATGGGCAGGTCCTCGTGCACGTACTTGACGCCGTGGATCTCTCGGATGAGCCGTTTGACCTGGTCGTGCGAGAACTTGTACTCGTTGGGCGCTGCGTCGCACGTTGGCGTGAGCACCTCGCCAGAAATCCTCGGCTGCTTGTTGTTCGGGTTCGGCTCGGAATGTCTATAGAAATTGCTTGCGGGCGAGGAGAGCGTGGTGAAGGATCTGTGCGGGCCGAGTTCCGGCGACCACAGGCTGCCGAGGCTGATGGACTGTGTGGAGTCGCGGCGTAGAAGGCAATCGTAAATGTTGTTGGCGGCGTACGTGAACTGCTCGTCCGGCGGGGTTCTCAAGGGAGAGTTGGCGGAGGTCGATGTGTCGGACGGAGACGCAAGAAACGGGTCCCGGCTGGGCTCGAGACTCGAGTGGCGGAACTGGTCTTCGAGATCGTGGATGTGGACCGGGTCGATCTCGAGTTTCGGGAGCTTTATTCGCTTGTTGGCGGGGCTCGACGTGTATCGCCGGAAACTCAGTGGTTTGTGGTTCTCCCCTTGGGTGCTCATGGAAAGGAACGGTGCTAATGAGGGTGTTATATGTGAAATGGCATAAATTGCTCGGCAACCGGGAACGTTGTGTTTTTATAGATCAGTCGACTTCTTTGCTCTCTAGGGAAAAGTTTCTTTCATGTCGAGTGTATACGGGCCAAATATTAAAAGGGACAAGCTTGCGCATTAGAGCGAGCGGCTCGACGCGGGAGGAAATAATGGGTCGGTCTAGAAAGTTTCGTTTCACACTCGGCTATTCTGGGCCAGGCCTAGACCCTTGCGGCTGCGGGGCTCTACAAGCAGATGACATTTGTGTCACCATATTGTGTCTGTTTTTTTTTTTCTCCAGCTTCGATTTACGACGTGGGATTGTTCGGCCAACAATGCCGTTCTCCAAAAGAGAAAAATCGGCTATTATAGGAAATATCCTGCTACAAATTTCTGGAATTGGAATTCACCAAACTAGCTCAGGAAAATACAAATACCACCGAACAAACAATGTAAACTGGGACCCTCAGTAGCTCTTGGACTTGCGTTTCCAAGGCAGCTCGCCGTGCTTCTTTTTCTCCAGCCTCCGTTCTCTTCTCAGTCTCCCCTGCATCAGATAGTAGCTTGCTCTTCGAATCACGATGGCCAGCGTCTCCTTCGAGTAGCCGTACTGGTACTTCATCTCCACCAGCTTCCACAGCCTCTCGATCAGAGCCTGTCTCTCTTCTGCAGGGGTGTCTCTAATCCATGTTTTTTCTCCCAGCGGGAAATTAAGGTCCTTTTTGAAAATGTTGAGGATCTGCTTCTCCCGCTTCGCAGTCTCCTGGATGTCGTTTGGGAGCTGCAGAACGTGCGACAGCTGCGACAGCGACAGCCTCGAGTCGCTGATTTTCTTGTATTTATTATCCTTCTTGCGGTCGTCGTAGTCCAGCGAAAGGCTTTTTGGCGACTGGTCCTGGGGCTCGCCAGCCTCGCGGGTCTCGATGGTGTCGACCAGGTCCTCGTCCTTCTGCGATTTGAGGACAGGCGAGCTGCTGGCGTATTTCTGTGTGGCGAAGGGCTTGGTCAGCTCCACCGTATTTATAGTCTCGACGTTGTCGTATTCCCTGTGCGTGTGGAACACGTGCTCAATGTCCTGTGGTTTGGCGGGCTCCTGGTACCCGCCAAACTTGTAGTCGTCCATTTCGGTGAAGGTGAAATTGGGGAAGTGTGGAACGTCAAACACCGACGACGACGACGACGAGACCGGCGACTCCATCGAGAGCTGTGTGTCCTGCAGCTCAGCAGAGAAGTCCGGCTGGAGCACCCTGACATCAGAGACCAGCTCTGGCATGAGCTCATACTGGATAGGGTCTATGAGCTCGTGGGATGAGGATAGGAAGGGTTCGAAATGGCGGTATTCCGAGCTGCCCTGGCGATTGTCCAGTTCAGAACGATAGCTGTAGATATTGGCCATTGCGGAAGACGAAGGTTGGTCCATAAAGTTCCTGGAAAACTTTTTGGAAGGAAGGCTTATCGGAATGCTGATATACTGTCACCACAAAGGCAGATTAATATAACCGATTGTCAAACAATCGATGGAGCGTTACATGAAATTCATTGGACGAAAGTACAATGTCCGCTATTGTCACGCCCTATTGTTCCTGCCTACTTTTCCTCCCAAGTCGTGCCCCCCTGCTAATTACCCTTGCAATAGTCCTCCCATGCTCCCTGTGCTTATCTGCTGTGGCTACGGCAGAGAATTTTTTTCCACGACCCGTGTTATCCTAAAACGGAAATGTATATCTCCTTGAACAGGTGTGCCACTGTTGCCCAAAGCCAGATAAGCTGCTATTCTCTATGTATTGACTACCCACACTATGCTCGTCCCGCCCACTGCCGGTCCAGATGGTAGATTTTGATAAATTCCGAGAGCAATGGCACGATGTTGAACCGGGAGCGGACCGCCAGCGAAAACTCGATCAGCTTGGAGTTCAGTACACAGATCTTGCCAAGCTGGTCGGGAAACGTCACCTCGTGCCAGTCCAGCTTGCAGTTAGTCAGGCACAAATTCTCCAGATGTTTAGGTAAGCCCGTGTTGAGCAGAGCTGAGGCTGTAGTGGAAAACGTGCAATTCGAAAATGTCAGAACTTTCAGGTTTTCCAGCTTGCAGAACCCGATGCCGCTCTGCGTGAGCAGCGTCCCGCTGACCGTGAGCGACGTCAGGTACCTGCTCTCCAGCCCAATCACATAGTCGCAGCTCTGCGTTTTGTCGCCTACCACCTTGATCGATAAACTTTTCAGGCTGTGCATTTTATCTAGCCAGGACAAGTCTGGATGCGACGCATCGAGCTCCTCTTTCAACGACAGGTCCAGCTCGTATATGCTTTCCAGTCCGATAGTCTTGATGGCGGAGAAAATGCTGTCGAAGATCGTCACGCCCGAGCGCTCGTTGGTCGCTCCGAGCAGTGACCGGTCCTTCATATTTATACTAATGTGCTTTTTAATTTTCATTTTGCTGACCGTTTGCAGATACGCCGGCAGCGGCGTGGAGATCAGCGTGTCAATGCGCAGCTTGACGGTGTCGATGTTTGGGTTGATGCGGATGATGTTTTCCAGGATTCTCTCGTATTCTCTGGAGTGGTACATGGTGGAGCTCGTGCAGATATCGATTTCTGATAGATGCGTTAGTCGCGACAGGACGTCCTTGCTTGTGTTGAGTTTCGACAGCCCGAAACACAGTATGAGCCCCTTCAGCGACCGCACCTTGTCCAAATACCTGCCGTTGCGGAAAACATACAGCTCCTCGAGATACGAGCACCCGATTTTGATTCCTGCAGCATTTTCCAAAACGAACTCGATTTTGGACAGGTCCAGCTTCCAGTATATTTCCACATACATCAGACACACCCCGTTTGCCCGGATGTACCGCTTCAGCCGCGCATAGTCCAAGGACCCGCTCAAAATCGACATGTCCACTTTGCACATGTCGGATCGCTTGATCTCCTGGGGAATCAGCACGATCCCCTTTCTGAGCGCCTGGAACGCGGGCTCGTGCAACACCCCGTGGCTGAGCAGCTGGACAAGGATCCTGGAGCCCACGTACTCCAAAACAGCCTGCTGCAGCTCGAACGGGAGCTGAAAAAGTAGCTGCGACATAAAAGAAAGAATCTGGCGCGCACAAATATCTGGTCTGAGGCTGACTGAATATTGGTCGACGGGCTGTGCTACAGACGGGTCTCTGCGCGGACATGAAACGGTCAGTCTGAGCCTGTGCGGCTGGCCTCTCGAGCGTAGCAGGGGCTCTGGCAGTCACCGTCCTGGCGGGCCCCTTCGGTGCTCTCTCTTGGTGCACGGATGTCCCATATAGATATGATAGCACATCAAAAAAGTAGTCAGCATGTCTCTGCAATCTATCGTTGCGTCGATGATCGACGACGCGCCTCCGGGCAACAACCTGAACCTTATCAATGACATCAAAATACTGCTAAACAAGGAAGACTCGCGCAGGATCATTGCTGAGAACCTGGAACAGTTCCATCTCAATAAGGACTTCAAGCTCGTCAAGATAAACGACGACGATTTTGCGCTGGTTTCGAAATACAACAAGAAGGGCGTCAAATTCTACGACCCGGTGCTCAACATCACTTATGACTACGATTTCGACGCGCTCAAGGTGATAGACGTCGAAGCCGGCCAGACCCCAGCTTCTGCCGAGGTCGAGAGCTACAACAAGGAATTGGCCGCGTACTGCGCCAAACACTATCCGACGTTCTACAAGTCGCTCGTTGTGGCCGACGAGAGCGTCCCGGCAGTTTTCTATTTTGTGATTGTGGACGAAAATATGAACGACGCAAACTTCTACAACGGAAGATGGCAATCGTTCTACAAATACGACTCGGGCACCAAACAACTGACCGGGGAAATCCGCGTCAAAATCCACTACTATGAGGACGGAAACGTGATCTTGAACTCGGGAACCAAGATCAGCGAGCAGGTCGGGTCCTCTGTGGTGGACGCAATAGCCAAGGCCGAGACCGTTTTCGAGACCGCCGTTTTCAGCAAGTTCGCCAACCTCAACGAGGACCTCTTCAAAAACCTGAGAAGACAGCTGCCGATCAACCGCTCGAAAGTCAGATGGGGAGATGCCATTGGAAACTATAAACTTGGCCAGGACGTTGTTGGGGGAAGACACTGAAATAGCTTATTAGTCATATTAATTTCAATAACGTGTAAATGATGAAGAAGCCCAGCACTCCGACCACCACCATGCGGAACGTCTGCGGTTTGCTGGCGACCACGCGGCCCAGCTTGGACGATGTTGTTTTCACGTTTTCAAACAGCGCGTTCATGGCGTTGGACACGTTAGACAGCGTGGTGGAGTCCTCTTGCGCGTAGTTGTTAATGTCATTGGCTACATTCTTGAACGTAGAGATTTTGCTGGCCAGGAGGTTGAACTGGGAGTCGTTTTCCTGCTCGATACCAGCAGCACGGGACATGTTTTTGCTTAAAAAATCATTCTGCTTAAGTAAGATACCTACAATTATATAGAATAGTCAGATGGATCTCGATCGATCCATTACGCTATAGTGCTCAGCACGTGAACTGCCACTCAGATGCCTAAGCGTTAGCACAATCTCAGTTAAGAAAGTTGTCGCATGGTATATAGACTCCCTTGATGGAACTAGGCGTGTTCCGGGACGTCTATTTCTCAAACGCAAATTATCGGTCATCACAGTTGCACTTACCGTTTGGTGAGTCGGAGTAGCTTCGACTGATGGAAACACCGGCTGGAGAATACGATTGAGAAAATACAAGCTGAGGTACTTGAAAGCTATAGACAGGATTATTTATGTGTGTGTGTGTCACGTGATGTCTCAAAGGGTTCTACCAGGGGACTCCTCACACCTCCCAGTAATTTTTAAAAAGTGCCCGCCAGTTTCTGTGCAGCGTCCCAGGCGCTCCCTCCGCACACCTCACTCTGCAAAGTTTTTGAAAAATTTGAAAACAATTTTAATATTCAGATAGTATACCTTACGATGTCTACTGAAACCAGCGTCAAGGCTTCCAACTGGAGACTCGTCCAAGTCGGCAGAGTCGTTCTCGTGAACAACAAGCTCGCCACCATCGTTGAGATCATCGACCAAAAGAGAGTCCTCATTGATGGTCCAGCTATCCAAAGACAATCCATCTCCCTCGGAAAGACCGTTTTGACCCCATTGGTCCTCGAAGGCCTTCCAAGAGGCGCAAGAACCGCCACCGTCTCTAAGAAATGGACTGCTGCAGACATCGACGCCAAATGGGCCAAGACCTCGTGGGCCAAGAAGATCGCCCAAAGAGAAAGAAGATCGCAACTCACAGACTTTGAAAGATTCCAAGTCTTGGTGTTGAAGAAGCAGAGAAACTACGCTGTCAAGAAGGCTATTGCCAAGGCCTAAGCCAGCATATATGTCGAAATAGAAACAAGCTATAGCCTTGAAACTTTGGACAGGCTTTCACGTACAACGGTTTCACTAATTAAATAACTGAAGCAATTGGTATTGAGTATACAGGGTAGTTTACAGTATGGACAAAATGCGTGCGTATCCAGACACGCACTTTGGCTGTACAGCAGTTGTAAGAAAGGCGGCGCCGCAGGCCTCCAGTCGACGTCACGTGATCAGGCCGCCAGTCCGCTCAGGATCTGGTCCAAGTTGGCTGTCGCTGCTGCGCCGGACGGTGCTGCCGAGAGATCCTTTTTCGCCACAAACACGGCAAACAGACGCTCGCGGGCACCGTGGAGACTGGTCATGTTGAAGTGGCTGAAGTATTTTGGTAATCCCTCCTGCTCTGTTCTTGTAGTGTCTAATGCAACCAGATAGCTGTCCTTGACGTACGCGGGCTTGTAAGCAATGACCCCGTATTTGTTGCGCGAGTTGAAGTACTCCCATAGTTTTCTGAATTGTGTCTGTGTCTGCTGGTTTTCGAATTCCGAGAGGTGTGGAGATTCAAATGGAACTAGTTCCACTAAATACAAGTCTCTAGTATTTATAATTTCCCAAAGGTAGCCAACTGCTTTCTGAGCGTCCAGTCGTCCCTCGATGTCAAGTCGGTTATGGCGTGCAACAAAGTCGGTCACGATCTTGCGCGCCTTGGCAACTTTGTCCTCGGTGCTTTCTAATGTCGAGGCAGAGTGGAACCTGATGGTCGTCTGCACATCTGCGACGGGAGCAAAGCTCAATATACCGTTCCAGAGCGTTTCGTCGACGTCAAAGTTGCGTGCTGGATCGTAGTCTTCCTCGTCGTCGTTGACGACGGCCTGAGACTCGGGCGGCGTAGGAACCACGTCCTTTGTTCCGTTTAGAATCTTGTCGAAATCATCGTCGTTGTCAAAAGTCTCCTCAGGCCCGTCTCCAGTCTGGTCTTGTCCATGATCTTCGTCGTCAAAGTCGTTACCAATTGTGGTCATAATGTTGGCGTTCAGATTGGCCGTAGGAGGAGGCGAAGCACTCGACTCATTCTCTTGATCTTGTAGTCTTTTCTCCTCTTGTAATTTTTCAATTTCGTTCAGACGAGACTCATCAGCCGTTCTCGAGTCAATGTCGTCAAACTGGTAGTCTTCCTCCACAATCTCTTCTCCCTTATGGGTCCGCTTGATCTTGACTTTCTCCAGAGTGTTTGTAATCACCGATTGATTGATGCTCTGCTTTCTCACTGCATCGGCAAACTCCTTGTAATCGTCCCGCATCATCTCCTCAGGCGTCAGATGCACAATCTGCTCGTAAGTATACTGGCCAGACAGCACTTTGTCACCCAAGTTGGATTTGTCGAGATTGAAAAGCAATGTTCTGGATTTGTTAAGGTACCCTGGCGACATGGACTCGGACCGCTTGTTTGGAGGCGGAAACGCTTCAAACAGCGCGTTCTCCAGCCCGCTGGCAATCTCCTCCGCCGCACTGCTCACGTCCATCTCTTCGAGTAATTTGTGGTCGTCCGGAATGTGGCCTTGTAGCTTTTTTGCAAATTGGCTCACCACAGACTGTCTCGTTTTGTTTCTGTCCACCTTTTTGCGAACCACCTTCTGCGGCTTCCGCACGGGCTTCCTGACCTTCTCTTCCGGCTCATCGAGGTCTCCTGGCTCGTCTGGCTCGTCTGCATCGTCGCTGTCTTCTTTTTCGTCCGCATCGTCCTCCTCCTCTTTTTCGCCGTTCCCGTCGTACTCCTCGTCGCTCTCTTCGTACACAGCACCCGCGTCTTCGAAGTCTTCCTCCTCCTGGTCGTCAATTTCGTCAACTCTGTCCGGGAACCGCTCTTTATAGTAGTCGTCAGGGCTCAATGCAAGCTGCAAGTCCTGGTACTTGGGGTTTTCTGGGTCGCACAGGTTGCAAACGTAATTATCCGGTAAATCTTCCTCTCTGTCTATTCCAAGCATGCATTTTGCGTGCTGCCACGTCTCGCACTTGTCGCATTGAATCATCACGCCGCGCTCGTCCTCGTCTTCGTCGTAGTTCAGATCGTGGGACCCGCACGGCAGACAGCGCACCTCTTCTTTTTCGGGCACCTTCACTGCCTTCTTACGCTGCTTCTTTTTCTGCCCATTGGCTTTCGAGCTCGCTGTCCGTTTCTTTGGACGTGGCGTAGGCTCGCTTATCTTGTCGATATCTTCAAGTCTGGAATTCACTCCCTTGGTCTTTCGCGAAGAGCGCCTTATCTCGGTAGACATGCTTCTGTTGATTATTTTTACGCTTGCCTTCGAAATTTTTGTGTTTTGTGTGGCGCAGGAGGCGGTGAAGAAAATAAGTAAATACCGTAGATAAATAAACCGTTTGTCGTGCTATGCCATTCAATGAGCTCGCGCCCGGATACGAGCTTAACGTTACCAGCTACCTCTCCATTGAGTACCCGCTAAATGTGAAGAACGTGCCAAGGGCGATTGCCATGGTGGGCGGGCCAGAGAAAATTGCACAGTGTTTTATCGAGCCAGAAATGAGACTCGAGCTTAAATTACGGCCGGGCGACGTGTATTCGCATCCTGTATCCTCTGAGAAGTGCGACACCACCGAGAACATGCTGATGAGACTGCGCCTGCCCAAGAAAGTGCTCCAAAAACACGACTACAACGTGCAGGCAGCTCTGAAAGAATGCGAGGAAAATAACATTACGTACGGCTCCAGCGTGGAAGGGATTCTCAACAAGACGTACAAATTCCGCCAGCTTGCCGACTTTCAGACTGTGCACAAGAACTCGCCGTTCACAAACCAGTTCCTGGACTCTGTTGGAAAAGCCGATCTCAAGAAAATTAAGCAGTTTGCAGACTACATTGAAAAAGACCATGAGGTGCAGTCCAAGTTCGAAAACAAAGACCTCGATTTGCCGCCGCTGGTCAGGTACGCGCGCGTGGACATTCCGTATAACTACAGATACGTCGGAAACCTCCTAATAGACGAGAACGGAGAGCTGACCCGTGACAGTGTCAAGCTGCACACTATATTTGTGGACTGGGGAGAAAAAGTGCCCACCTCGTACAATCCAGCACTCCAAAAAGAGCTGGACAGGTGTGTTCAGGAGGTAGAGAGTCTGAAGGAGCGCGGTTTGGAGCGGCTGGTGCCGGATTCTCCAGCCTTCAGTCTGCTGCGTTGCATCGAGATCCTGAAAAAATTATTCGACATGAAACCAATCTGGCTACGAAGACATATCAGCTGGATGCTTCCGGCGCGTCTGCGACCTCAATTGAGGTTTGCCCTGCCATACGTTGCCTTCACCACCAAGAAAGGCCCTTGGCGACAGTCGTACATCAAGCTGGGTTACGATCCGACGCAGCATAAAGAAGCTGTAGATTATCAGGTGGAAGCGTTCAGAATGAGCAGCAAGTCGTTCACGATGACAGAGATGGAGCGAATGGTGGAGGCGGGCGAGGAACCGCTTGTGGTGCCGCCGACGTTAGCAAGCCACGAGGCCGAGTTTGACGACCCCAGCTCCGAAATCAGCCAGCTCGGTATAGGAAAAGTGCCCAAGCAGCTATTCTACGACGGAGTGAACCCTACGTGTGCCGTTTCGTTCCAGATTGGCGACATGGCGGACGAGGACGTCAGGAAGATCCTGAAAGAAGCCCAGATCCAGGACCAGTGTCTGGAAGCCACGGGTTGGCTCGATTGGGTAACGGTGTGTCGAATCCGCGGAGTTATAAAATACAAGCTGGAATGTATTGATAAGGGGAAAAGCTTTGACGTTGACAAAGTGCAAGCGATAATGGCCAGGACCAGCTTTCCATTCAACGATTACAAAGGCCTGGTGCCGCGTGAGGACGAAGACAATGAGGAGGAGAACGAGCAACCAGAAGCTCTCGACACCAACATTGCCAAGGACGATCTGATCACACGACTCAGGGTGTTCAACTCCCAGAATAGCCACGTTCTGGATGAACTGACAGGCTTGCTCAAGCAGGAATCGTTTATGGACGCCGGTAGAGGATGAGTATGCTCCTGGCTCGGTGAATCTATAATGTTAAGCTTCTGATTTCGCTGGTTCGGGCGTTCCGTTGAGGATGTACTTGAAGGAGTCCAACGGAGAGTCGCCCAGTGTTCTTCTCCAGTTGTAGAGCCGGATCACCTGGTATCCGGCGACCGTACCGAGCAGGAAATTAACGGAGGCCAGCAGCATATTTTGCGGGCGAATCACAAACGACCATCTCGTCCAGATTGCACCCGTTGCCAACAGCGCAAGCTGCTGACTTCCCGACACTTTCTCGACAGGTCTAACCATGTCGTTGGCGCCTGCGAAAACCAAACTCCACTGTGTTGTTAGTAACGCGACGAAAAAAGCGAGAACTACTAAAGTCCCGCTTTCGTATATCCACTTACTTTCATGACAGGAGCCTGCAAAGTGTTAGTAACGCTGTGTTGGTAATACCTACCCAAAAATGGACCGTTCTAGGTCCCGTTTCGCTATTGAGAAATCTTCTGAACGCCGAGGCCATGGTAAACAATATTCGGTCCTACGTATCGAAATTTTCGACTTCCTCCTCATTTTTTACTACACTGCCTGGGCATTTTTTTTCGGAGACCTGAAGCCGAGTTGTTCAGATCGGTGCGGGGGTGAATGGGATAAGAGTCTATGCATTATCAAGATATTAAAGCTCCAGTACTTCGCTAGGCTCTTCCGGCTGAGGCGAAGCCCGAAGTGCTTCGATCCGATCCTCAAGGGCCTCGATCTCTTTCAAGGTCTTGTCCAGGTCGGTTTTCTTCAGCTTCAGTTGGAAGTCCAGCTTCCGGATGGTTTCGTTCAGGGCGAGCGCGGTCCTGTTGGCAGAGTTCAGTTTTTTCCGAAGCGCTTCCATTTCGACCACTCTGGGGTCTCTGGGCACAGGCCACGGCGCTCGTCGGCTCTCCAGCTCTCTGATGTACTCTCTCATCCGGTGGATCTCGTCTTGCTTCTCCCTCAAGTTCGCTGGTTCTGTCTCTTCTGGCTCCTCGTCCTCGCTCACCTCTAACACCAGCTGGTCTATCCACTCGCTTGTGTGAAACGGTTTTGTCTGGCGTCGCTCCTGTAGCGGTATCTTCATTGTTTGGAAGAGGCCCTCCAGAAACGCTCGATCGCACCCAGACTGTTTGAGAATGTCGTCAAACCCGTATCCCAGCCGTCTCAGCTCGCTCACAGCCTCGAAGACGGCGTGTCCACGGTGGTTTTCAAACAACTCCCCTTCATACTCACCTTCTGGTATTACTATATCCATGAAAAATTAAAATTGTGCCGAAAAATACATCCTTGTAAGAAAAACCAAACATTTGGCACTCTATTCTGCTTGCTAGCTATTTATCTCTTGTAGCTCCACGCAGGTGATAGAATTAGCAGGCCAAAGGCTGTTTCTGATGCACTGGAAAGTGGATCTACTTACTGGATATGTGTAGTTGCAGTCACTCCCAGTTTCGCACGGCTCTATCACCACTCATTAATTCCGTGTCGAAAGCTGGGGAAGTTAATTACTCCTCACACCCCAATATGTCATTTCTTTGAACATATTAAATTTATTCACATTTACCATGTCGCAGGATTCTGTAATTCCCTTGGAGTCAAATCCCGAAATCTTCACTCAGTTCGGTCGCAAGCTCGGTCTTTCGCCGCTACTTTCGTTTTTCGATGTGTACTCCCTCACAGATCCCGATCTGGTGTCTTTTCTTCCGAGACCCGTCTATTCGTTGATTCTCCTGTTTCCAGTGACAGAACAGTATGAAAGTCTCAAAGAGACCGAGGAAAAAGGCAGAGACCAAGAGAAAGACGATAAGTTCGAGCACATCATCTGGTTCAAACAGCTGCTCAGAAACGGCTGCGGTTTGTACGGGTTGCTCCATGCCCTGTGCAATTTGCCCGAGGGACTTTTGGTGAAAGACTCGCCGATCGAGTCATTTGTGGACAACGTGAGACAGCTGCCGAATGTGAACAACTCAAATAACCACGACGAGAAGAGCAAGCTTGTCAAAGAGCTCTCGCTCTCACTTTACGAGCAATTTAGCAAACAGGGCCAGACAGAAGCTCCAAGCTCAGAGGAGGAAGTCAACTTACATTTTATATGCTTTACAAAAGGCGCTGACGGTCACTTCTACGAGTTGGACGGCCGCAGAAACGGCCCCGTCGATTTGGGACACGCCGAGCCAGAGTCGGATGCCATCAGCTCGCAGCTAGTTCTGCAACGTGTGCAGCGGTACATGTCTCTTGCAGATGAGGACAATAGTATGAACTTTGCAATGATCGCGCTTGGCCCAGACCTCGGCTAGACCTGTCCCTTGATGTCTATTTTTCTATTTTGGCTCTTGAGCTGCTCTACCGTTGGTCGGCACTGGACGCAGTCCAGCATTCCCTGGTCCACATACTGGTCCAGGCTTGTTTGTGTAAGATACTCGCTCAGCTCGGACTCAGAGAAATTGAGCAGCTGTTGCACCACAGCGACGGCCAATTTGCGGTACGATTTGCTGATCGTGACCAATGTATTGATACGCACTTTCGAGATGATCGGCCGTAACAGCTGTAAGAAAAAAAACCAGGCGGTGTGATTTAGCTTTAGTGCGTTTTTGTCTGTTAGTACGTTTACATGGGAGACGGGTTGCAGTGTCTTTAGCTCTTCCTGGTGTTTCTCCTGCAAAAGTTTCACTATACCGAAAAACTGGCTGTAGTCGTTGGTCACTGTGAACTCTAAAAGTTTGTATGCTGTGTCAAGGTATTCGTCAAATTTTAGGTTCGCGTCCAGGAGCTGAGACTTGAGTTCAAAGGCCTCGTTGAAGTTGTTTGTGAGGATGTAGTAGAGAACGCGGTACGAGTAGAATTCAGCCGAAGGAGTGCCAAGTTGGACATACAGCAGCTTGAGCTGTGACTGACATTGGTTGAATTCTCCCAGGTCCTGGAATTGAATCGCTATTTTGCAGTGGAATTCGTACACCTTGACCGTAAATGCGTTTTTAATATGCTGAACAGTCAGATCCTGTCTCATGGATTTGAATTGATCACATAGGTAATTGTAAGTAGCGTTCTGGAAATATTTATCGATCAGCAGTTGGAGTGTCTTTTTCAGTATTGGAAGGGGTCTGACGGTTGCTGGGTTGGGCTGCGATGTTAGTCTTAAATACCGTTTTTCCAGTTCTTTGCATGTTCCTACAAGTGGGGTGTTAGGGTTTGTATGCACCGGGGTGGAGTTCTTGTCTGGAGGCGGAGTGCTAAGCTCTCTTTCGAATCGCTGGCTTCGAAGCTCTTTGCGCTGCAGCGAGGTCATTGCGTTCTCGTTGTTTCTTTGAGTCTTCTTCATTTTCTTGAGAGGGGGAAGCGCAGAAGGACCAGGCTGTCCATCCGGCTCATCGAAAACATTTTTGTTCTTGATCGTCTGCTTTACTGAAACCTGAACTGGCTCCTTATGTACTTTCTGTTTCCGCGCCTTCTCCACCTGGTTGCAATAAAGATCTAATTTTTGGGAGCCCCCCAAAGAAGGCAAGGTTTGGCTTTCCCATGGATTAGTCTCGATTTTCCCCTGGTCTATGGCCATGTTGATTAGTTCTTTGAGCTCGGCCTGAAATTGTTTCTTCTTGTCCAGCGTGAGTTTCAGTTCCGACGCTTTTTTGAAAGAGGCAGATATAAACCCATGTAGCGCTTTGGGCCATGTGGCCGGATCCTTGTAATTCTTTTTGAGCGTAGTGCGCGGAGTCACCTCATTGTATGGCATACTTACAGCTCTCCGATATTTTGAGTTTTTCTTTCAGAGATATTTCGATTATATAAGACTAAATATTTCGATTTATATTGGGTATTAAATGACTCAGTTATTCGAATTTGACGATGAGCAGCTTGCGTCAAAGATCGAAAAACTGGACTTGAGGGAGTTCAATGAGCCAGAAGTGCCTAAGGTTGGCGAGTTTGCTTCGTCTGATGGGATTGGAAGCCGGCTAGCCAAGTCCTATGAAGTGCCCATCGACCTGCCTTATCAGGCAGGAAAACGCAAAAAGAAGGTGGCAGATTTCCAACCAATCAAAGTTTTGGGCAAAGGTAGCTACGGTAAAGTCATCCTGGTCAAGGATAAGAGCTCCGGTAAATTATATGCACAAAAACAACTCCGCAAGGCTTCCATGATTGTGAATGCAAAGAATTACGAAAGAACGCTCACAGAAAGAACCATCCTCGAGCGTGTCAGGCACCCGAATGTGGTCAAATTGTTCTATGCTCTTCAGGATTTCGATAAGTTGTACCTGATTTTAGAATATCTAGAAGGTGGAGAGCTATTTCATCACTTGTCGCAAGAAAGGATTTTGTCTGAGAAAATTGCGTGCTTCTACGTAGCCGAGATAATTCTTGCTCTCAGGCATTTGCATCTGCACACAGGTGTGATTTATCGTGATCTCAAGCCAGAAAATTGCATGCTTAACCGACGCGGACACTTGGTTTTAACAGATTTTGGTCTCAGCAAAGTGTCAACTGAAAGCAGTTCACTTTTTGGAACCGCTCAGTACATTGCCCCAGAAGTTATCCAAGGCGAACGTTACGACAGCCAATGCGATTGGTGGTCTCTGGGAGCAGTTACGTTCGATCTGCTGACAGGGTCACCGCCTTTTACTGGTAACAACAATAAAAGAATCATGGACAAGATCCTCACGCAAAAAGTCAAGTATCCGTTTTATCTTTCGCAGGATGTCAAAGACCTACTCATCAAGCTTCTCAACAAGAACCCGCAAAAAAGACTCAATTGCGACATTGAGTTCGATAATAAAGTTCGATCCCATAGATTTTTCCGGTATATTAATTGGCAACATGTTATAGACCAAAATGATGCAGAACAGCCACCTCCAATAGTGCCAGTCGTGACAAATCCCGAGCTGGCAGAGAATTTCGACGAAGAGTTCACTTCGATGAAGATCACACCTCCGAGCTCCCCAATCGAACATTCTCTGCTCAAAGAAATAGAGGAAGAGTCAAGATCAACCAGCACGTCCTCGTACATCGCAATCAAAAAACCAACCGCTGACAACCAATTTGAGGAGTCCGTGTATTTCAATAATTTCTCCTACACCAATGAGGAATACTTGGTGGACCTGAAGAATCACGATTAGCGTTTCTTCTTTGCTTTCCGACTAGGTTTGGTGATAATCTTACCTTCCTTCACTTCATCCGGTGCATTCTTAAATTTCTCTTGCGATTCCAAATAAAACATAATATCATTAACTTGCTCCTGCAGCTCTGTGTTCTGTGCCTTTAGCTCTTGGTTCTCTTTCGTGAGATAATCCACCTTCTCCGATAGTGCTTCGTTTAATGTGACTTCTTCTTTATACTTCTTTTCCAGTTCCAGATCTCTCTGCTTCTTACTGTTTTCTGTTTTCTCTGGCCTAGCTTTTGCCAAACTCTGTTGAAGCTCGTGGAGTTGCTCCTTCATGGCCTGTATGTTTTCATTAGCCAATAGCACTCGATTATTAGCCTCCTCGAATTTCATCTCGTAAAACTCACGTTGGGACTCCAATTGAGCGATCAACATCTTGGAATACTCAAACCCAATCTTCTCAACCTTATCCTCATTTCCTGAAGAGCTGGATTGGTGCTCTTTTCCGCTATGTATAGGTAACTCAACAAGTTTTCCGTCGGCCTCGTTTTGGACTAGGCGATGAACGTAGTTGTCGCCGGCATAGTCCCACACTCGCTGCGATGTTGCTTCCATAGCAAAACAATGTGAAGTCTCGTTGTAATGGTCAATAGCGTGGCCCAAATCGTACCGTCCACATCCTATGTTGCCACAGATGAGACAGATCCATAGATTATCGCTGGTTCCGCAAACGAGACACCTTTCCTCCTGATCGGCTTGACGGTTCTTGCGCGCATCGAATTTTGCCGAATATCGACACACTGGACACGAGTCATCCTTCCACTTCGATAGGCATTGGCAATGAAAAGTATGCTGACACGGGATGGTAAGCAGCCCTGTGACGGACGAATCGAGCCGCTCCAAACAAACGGGGCAAGAAGCAAGCTCAATCAGCTGTGATGAGGAACCTGGAGCCCTGTCGCTAGATGTGAATGGGTCGTCCAAAAGATAGGGTATCGTGCTAAGGGTATCATTATCGTGTTTGTTTGGACGAAATAGTATCTCCTTGATGAATACAACCTGACACGTTTCTGGCTCCATGGAGTTGAATGGTTGCCCGTTATAATTATCAACAAACTCTCTCGCATGTTGTGCGTCTTTGAACTTCATCAGCACCATAAATCGGTTAGGGGCTTGTGTTCGAATCAGCCTGAAGTGAGACACCTGATTTCTTACATTGGCGTCGAAAAATCCCAACAGCAGGTCGCTGGCTGAAAAGTAGAACGGCACTCCCAACATAGCAACCATTGTCTCATCTCCAGTGATCTTTGATTCGTCCCCCTCGTTTTGAATATCATCACGGTCTCTGAAAAGCCTGATTACTCCAAAGCCGAGCAATTTGGCCTTTAAAGGCTCGTTTGCCTGCAAATCAATGCTGTTCATATCCACCACCTCAACCTCAACCCTAGAAAAGCGGTAGTCGATTTTGTTGGAGTCGCGAAGCTTAAGTGTCTTGACTTTCTGTTCGATCAGAGTCTCACTGGGCGTAAGACTGTTTAATGAGCTTATTAGATCACCTGAAGTAACAGATTTCTTGGGTAAATCAGTGAAAATATTCCTGTTGGCAAATACGAGATTAGTCCAGGGCTCTGCAAACAGATCCTCCCCAAAATTGACCAGATGTTTCTTGTCTAGCACTCCCAAATACTCTGCAGCCTTGACACTTGATTCACCGTGTATGAATACCTCTCCTATCAATTGATCGGGCTTGAATAGGTCAAATAGTATTGTATATGAGGAGTAGAAATTACCATCCATCACAATCTGACCGATACAATTGGAATATCAATCAATTGATACTTACTTTTACGATAGCCAACTTACAAGGATATACACGAAAAACCCAACACCTGTACACCAAAAATAAGAGCTCAAGCCATTAGCTGCAGTTCTTGATGGAGCTTTCTCGATGAAACCCAGCCTCTGTTGGGCACAAAAATGCGTCTAAACGGTTTCCCGTTCTCATCTGTCATCCTCAGACTTTTGACATCGATGGGACTGGGTGTTGTCTCGTTTTCGGATCCAGACAGGTTAGGCTCCTGTTCTGGCTTCTTGTTGATGCTTTGGTGCACAAACGTCTTCCATTGGTCAAGCCCATCCTTTGTTGCTATGTTGAAGGTCTTGTTGCCGACTTTGATGGATTTGTCTTCGAGGAATATATCCGACGGTCTGGCGGTCCGACCAATCGAACCGGATGCAAGAGGGAAAGGGTCGGACACATATGCAAGCTGTTGGCTGGTTTCCTTACAGGATTGTAAGACGTGTTCAAGCCTTTTGCTGAACGATCTCTCTGTTCCTGTGAAGCTGTTGGCGAAGAGCTCTAAATTACAGACTGCTTTTTCGAGGCCCAGTATCTTTTCTTTCAAGCCGGATATGTCATTCAGCATGGCATCGAGCTTTTCAACAACGTTTTGCAATGCAAGACCGTCCTGTGTCTTGAGTGTTTTTTGATTTGATGCAAGTAGATGTCCCACTAGCCACGCTATGGAGAGCGCGGTGACTGAAAAATATGCTAATAGCCAGGTATTGAATGGTACTGTTTCCGTGTGTGTTTTCTGGAAGGCCGTATTGAGCTTGTCAGCCCTGCTAAGACAGGAATGGACGCCCAGAAGCACATCAGCGCCCGATTGGCCATTTTGGAGTCCATTAAGACAAAATTTTAACTCAGCGTGAACAATTGGTATGAGGGTCGGGGCAAACTCTCGCAAAATTTCGTTGTGGTATCGTCTGAGACAGTCAATGCTCTTGTAAGAGCCTGAGCAGCTCATGAGCGAATTCAGTGTCTGGGATGTGCTCAACTGAGAAACAAAGTCGTGGGTCATACGGGCCTGTCTCATGCTAGCGCTAACGACTAGGACGACGATTGTGCCCAATCCGAACATCCAAGTGGAATTGAATTGTCTGTAAGTTTTCCAAACCAGTGCAAAAGAAGACATTGTAGAGCGTTGGATGGGTATTTGGCAGTACAACAAATACGACAAATAATAAACTAGGCTCCAGTGTTTTTTCTTGGGGATTTTTTGGCCCTTTTTTATTTTTAAAAATGTCTTGTATTAAAACTTCTATTATCAATTACTCTTTTCCAAGGCCTTGCGCATATTCGACAGCCTTAGCTTTCACGTAATCGCATGCCTTCTGGTCCTCGTGCTTCTCTTCAAACTCCAACCATTTTCCAAAGAAGAACTTGGCCTGTTTGCGACTCAGCTTGCGTGTCACCACTCTTTCAAAAATGGCTTCCACCTTCTCCTTGTCACCAAACTTGATCTCTTGATCAATATAGACGTTCCACAGATCAATTCTCTTTGGAACGTCCGACAAAAGTCCCTCAAACAGTGAACGTCCGTGCTCCGGGTCTCCTTTGCTGAACTCGAGCTGAGCAAACTTTTTGACAACTTCGACATGGTCGCGTTTAGACAGAACTTGCAAGGCTTTAGCAAGCACTTCACGGGCCCGTTCTCCATCCTGCTGTTGAAGAAGGAACGATCCATATGCCACCCACACAGAGGTATGTTGGGAGCCGAATTTCTTGCACATTGCCGTGTATAGCTGGTCCACCTTGTCCACCTTCTCAGAGGCAATGTAGATGGCAGCCAGTTTTTGGTACATCACATATGGATCCATGTATTGGCACGAGCGCTTGAAAGTTGCTTCCAGCGACTCCTCTGTGCCAAACATGTTCTCCAAGTTCAACAGGGCAATCCAAATGTTGAGTTTTTCCTGTTCTTCTCTGTAATTGATAGTTTTGAGTGCGCGTTCGCCGATTTCGCGGGCTTTGTCGATTTCGCTCAACTGAATCTGGAAAGACATATAGTTCATCCACAAGATCGACGAGTCTGGGTTTCCAACTATAAGTCTCTCAAAATCAGACACAGACTGTGGTACACGCGAGTTCAGGTCGGCAGTCTGATCCTCTGCAACCACCTTCCGCTTCTTTCTCTTTGGCTTCTCCATCTCGTCGTCGTCAGAAACGTCTTCCTTGGCCTGGTCCAGAATTGAAGCAGTCCAGTCGAATCCTGCGGAAAGACCACCGGTAGCAGGAGCATCAGAGTCGTCAGAATAATCCGACTCAGCGTCCTTGTCGGACTCATGTCCGAAAGCGGTGTCAATAATGCTATCGTCGGACATGATCTCGTCTTCCTCTTCCTCAACGGCCGGCTCTTCTGTCTCGCCAGTGAAGTACGAAGCCTTCATACCAAGAGACAGTTGTTTTTTCTCGTGGTCAACGTCGAGGATCTTCACCTTCACACGGTCGCCTTCGTTAAACAGAGCCTCAAGATTTGTAACGGGATTGTCTGCGATTTGAGAATGATGACACAATCCACTCACGTTCACGGTTCCGTCAAGGTTCACGAAAACACCAAAGTTAGTGACTCTTCTGACGCTTCCCTCATAAATCTCATCCTTTTGAATTTGATCAAACCGCTTCAGAAGACTGAAATCGCCGTCAATCTCGCTTTGCTTCAGAGTCATGAGGATCTGGTTCTCGCCCTCACATTTGGTGATTTTTCCTAGAACAGGCTGGTGCACCTTGAAATACTGCTTCCAGTCCTTCAGATACGAGTCTGACAGATCGCTCACACGAACAAGCGCATGCACGGTTCTTCCCAATGCAACATAGACACCGTTGTTGGCGACGTTCTTAACAAATCCTCGCACAACGGTACCTGGAGACAGATCTTCATACGATGCAATTCTCTTGTCTTTAACGTCCCCGGTGCGCAGCGAGACGTACACCTTTTTGTTGGAATGGTCCACTTCCAGCACCGTGGCAGCACAAATGTCGTTGGTGGAGAAAATGTCGTCGAGTTTATCTGTGTAATCGTTCAAAGCGTCCGTGATGAAGGAAATACCAGAAACCTGTTTGCCAAGCTCAACAACCACATAGCTCTCTCTGGTCTTCAGAACTCTAGCCGGGATCACAGAGCCCACTTCCAGGTCCTCCAATGAAGTGATAGCTTTGTTTCTAGCACTAAGACTCAAAATATTGTGTTCCGTGTCAAGATCGATCACCTTGGCACGCACCACAGAGCCAACAGGATATTCTTTTTCCAAGTGTTCAAACTTCGAGGCGTCGTCAGACAGGTCCATCAAAGAGACGCGCGCTCTAAGGTTTGGAGAGATCGTCACCCACAAGAATCCTCTGGCAAAATTGTTGATATATCCCGTGCACTCGTCACCAAGGTGGAAATCTCCAATAGAAGCAGGCACCACTGGCTTGTGGCTAGAAACGCTGCTTTTCTTCGCGCTCAACTCCAAAACGGTCTGGTTAGTTCTCTTGTGGCTGATAGGAAGGAACCGATGGTTTCTTGAGTCGTGGAAGCCAATGATCTTCACGTCTAGCACCTCGCCTGCATGGAACTGTGAAAGAGGCCTCTTGACGTCCTTGATCTCCGAAACATCGTCAAAGAGCTCGCTCACGTCGATTCTTCCTTGCAAGTTGTCTGCGAGTTGCACATTCAACTGTGTCTGCTTGATGGATTTGACCTTGGCCTTAGTGGTCTTTCCAACGGCGAAATCGTCCAGAGTCTTCATTTTGCTGTCAACAGGGTTCTCAGCCGGCTCAGACGTCGTGCTACTCTCCTTTTTCATCGAAACCAGGAACCGCTTGTTCGCGTCGTCCACCCTGATCACGTGACACGTCACAGACTGGTTGGTGAAGAAGGCCTTTTGCAAGTCGTCGACAGGTTTCTCCACCGCGTGACGAGGCAGTGCAAGACCCGTCAGGCCGTTTCCGAAGCTGACAAAGACTCCGCTCGGCGTCACGGACTTGACGAAGCCGTGCAGCAAGTCATCGCTAATTTCAATGTCTCTGTATTGTAGTGGTAGCTTTCCTTCCTGAGCGTCTTTGATAAGCGACTCTTTGGCACTCAACTTCACCACACGAGAGCGGACGTCTTTCTCTAGCACCAAAGTTTTGAGCTGGGAGCCGATTTGAAGCTTCTTCAGCTGGGCACGAGATTGTTCGTAGTTCCCTTCACCGAGATGGCCAGCATAGATGATTCCACGCAAACCAGATTCAGCGAGCTCCACGATGGCAGAGTCCTTTTCTTTCTCGACCACCTGGACGTCAACGATGGATCTTCCTGGGACGATGGAAGAAAGCGTCTTCTTTTGCATATCCGACAGTGCTTCCGACACTCTGCAGCTGACTTTGATTCTGTTATTTTCCTTGTCCACAGAAACGACGCGGACTTTCACGGTCTGTCCAAGTTTGACGTGGTCTTCTGGACGTTTCACAAACGTCTCACTGATTTCCGAGTTCGGCAGGAAGGCCTTGACAAATCCAAAGAACCTCACAACACATCCGATTGGAAGCATTTTATCGATGGTTGCAAAAGTTTTCTTGCCTGCCTCCACGTCGTCAATGCTGGAAACAACGTCTTCATCGTCGATGTTGACGAGCGATTTTTTCAGAGTCACATAGATCCTGGACTTGCCGCTCTGATTGACAACGCGCAACACACGCCCCTTGATTTTAGATCCAATTTTGAACTTTCTCTCCGGATAAATCAATTTCACATCGCTCATATATGCCGGCGGAACAATTCCTTCAAAGTCCTCTTCGAACTTCACAACGATTCCTTTCTCAGCATCAACCGAACGGACCTCACAATTGATGAGCTCGCCAGCGGGAATGTCCTCGACTCGCAAAAATTTGCGCTCTATTTGCTGCTTGTCGAGTGTGAGAATATACAGGTTGTCGGTAGCAGAGTATCCTAGGACTCTCGCACGGTGAGTGGAGCCAATTTTGAAGTCCATGTCGAGGTCTTTGGTGCTGCTGACTCTGGTGATATGCGCCTGTCCAATTGCAAGATCGCTTCCCACGTCCACATATATATAGCTTGAGTCCTTTCCTTTGATAGTGACAGAGTCGAAAATGTGGCCGATTGGGAAGGCTTCCAAGGCAGAGGTCTCTCCGAAAACGTTGGCGTTCAAGGATTTGATATGCGGAAGAACAGAGAGAAGAAACCTCTTGTCGCCAGCTCTCACATACGAAACCATCACCCTGGACTTGAGTTTGCTACCAACAGCAAAATTGTGTTTGAGCTCTGAGTATTCGTAAACTCCAAGGTGAGAAAGCGGAATGCTAGCGTTGCCGAGGCCAAACAACTTACAAATGACGCCTTCTTTCGTCACATCCGTCACCAAAGCTTCCACACCCATACCTGGAAGAATTGCGTCAATCGAGGAAATAGTTTGGACAACACTGAGCTTATTCACAGGAGAGCAGATAAGTGTCCTGCCATCTTTCTTGGCGATGTTCACCAGCAGAACAGAGCCAACGTCAACAAGGGATTGGACATCTTTTTTCGCAATGAATCCACCAATTTTCTCTTTTCCCACGTCTAGAACCAGTCCGTGGTCTTCAACAGATTTGACGGAAGCTTGAATTATAGCGTTGGTGACTAAATCGTCGTTATCCATTGGTTCATTCACTTTGGACGGCTCGATGCTCAGTTCAATGCGCTTTTTCTTGCTTTTGGTGCTTTCAACAACAACAGCTCTCAGCCATTGTCCGACCTGGAATCTGGTAACTAGTTGCGGGAATGACTTCTTTCTCGAAGATATTATACCATTCGTGAGGGTCTCTTCATCATCGCCATATGCTGGTTCTTCATCAGATTCGTCTTGCTCGTCATCAAATTCTTGAAGCTGACTGGTCAATGCGTTACTAATATTCGTGATTGGAATGAAACCCATCAGGTTATCTGTCAATGAAAGAACGATCTCCATGCGGTTGACCTGCTTAATCTGTCCGAGAACCATGCTTCCTGGAAGAAGAGTTTTGAATGACACATGCTCAACTCCAATCTGCTCAGCAGGTGCTGCAACAACCTTCTGTTTTTTGGATTTCTTGCTGCTTTTTGACTCTTTGGCTTCTGCTAGAGCATCACTAACGGCCTCATTTGCAACCTCTTTAATTTCGAGCGGCGTCAACACCGACCCTCCTCCTCTAGGAAAAGAGATCTCGGCGCTCTTGGAGAGTAGCGACTTCTTATTGTCACCGACCTCGTCTGTTTCTGTTCTCTTTCTCTTTTGCTTTTCAACCATGCCAGGCAACAATAAGATCTAAAATTTTTTTTTGAAAAAATTTGAATCTTTTTATTTTTTTCACGGCTGTGTCAGGACTACTTTTTTACTGGCTCCTCCAACTTTCAAAGTGTTGAGACAAGTCCTGACCAAGATCGGAATGAGGTTCCAGCTCATAGTCACAAACCACCCGACGGCCGAAATAGCCCGTCCGTCAGTGTTTGTGACCGACTCAGTGACCGGCAAACGGCATATCATAGGCCAAGTGCCCGAAGGTCTACAGAGGCAATGCAATCAAATGGGCTTCAGAACCTCCAGAATGGACACCATCTTCCTCACGGGCATTACTGATTGGGCCGCAGTCAGCGGACTGCCTGGGTTTATTCTCACTGTTGGAGATCAAGGGCTAAAAGAGCTCCAAGTGGTCCACAGTGGAAACAAAATTCTTCAGTACGTGGTTGCATCTTGGAGGTATTTCGTCTTCCGCTTTGGACTGAAGCTGAGGGTCGACGATTTAGATGTATACAAAGCTGACGCATACCAAGTCAAAGCAGTGAATATTAAATCTGCAACCCAAACACGCACGAAGACTAGCAAAGCATTCGAACGGGTATCTGATTTGGTGCAGTACATATTTCTCATCAAGACAGGAATGGGCAACAGTGGACGCGCTCTGATGAATATTGAGATACCGTCCGATGTCCACAACCCTAAAGTCTCTGCAAATTACATCATGACGGGGAACCCTATCCGCGGAAGGTTTTTGGTTGAAAAAGCCAAAGAGCTGGGATGTCCTAAACAAAAATACAGGGACCTGTGCAATTTCCAAAGCGTGTGGCTCGAGGACGGAACTGAAATCAAGCCCGAACAGGTTCTGGAGCCCATGAAGACGTTCGATAGTATTTTATTCCTTGACATTCCTGGTCCTGAGTATCTGCACAACACTATAGAGCATGACTGGAAGAGCGAGCTCGAAGAAAAAAAATACTCAGCAGTTTACCACTTCGTTGATGAGTCGGTAGTCAACGTGCTGGATCTTCCAGAATACCAGAAATTCATCAAATCGTTCGGTCCCGACACCTACCACTTCGTCTCTCACAGACAGTACGTTCCTGACACACTAAACTTCCTGTCTTCGTACGTGACGTCTTTGAAATGGCATGTTTTGCTTCCAGATCTGTTTCCTCTTTTCAGATGGAGTGAACAGCCAGAAAAGCATATACCAGAAGGTTTACCCAACGTGCGGCCGATGCTGTGCGGCCAAATTGTCGGCTTTGGGCCTGACGAGACCTCAATTGTCAGAGCCAGCAGCTGCACCAGCACAGAAGAAGTAGTCAAGACTTTGCGGGATGCCTATGCAGAAGATATAGCTCCCTTGCAGCTTCCAAGCTTTGTTACTGAGGAAGAGTTTGTCAAGCTAGCCACCACTCCTGCAAATAATAATCTGAAACAGGTTCCCGACAATTCTCGGCCTTTGAAGGAACAAGTTGAAACTCTAGTTTTGGGGACGGGCTCGGCGCTGCCGTCTAAGCTCAGAAATGTGATATCGAATGCTGTGAGAGTGCCAACCGAGTCTGGCTACCGAACCATTTTCCTGGACGCTGGCGAGAACACCCTGGGCAGCATCAACAAGCTGTACTCGCGGGAGGACGTTACGATGCTTTTCAGAGAACTGAAGCTGGTGTACTTGTCGCATCTGCACGCTGATCACCACATCGGGATCGTCTCACTACTGCAGAAATGGTGCCAGGTAAGAAGCAAGCACGACAAGCTGTATGTCGTGGCTCCCTGGCAGTACGAAAAATTCCTCACAGAGCTACAGCGGATCGACAGCACGCTGGACCTGGCGAACGTCGTGTACTTGAGTTGCGACCAGTTCAACTCCGGCAAGGTTTTGCCCGAGTTCGAACAGATACCTATCGAAGATATTCCCAAGAATGAGACTCTCAAGGTGAGAGGCACGCAAAAAGAGCCGAAAAAAGATCTCCAGCTACAGAGCCAGCTGTACAGGGACGTCGGTTTGAACTCCATTAAGACGTGCTACGCGCTCCATTGCGAATACTCGTACAGTTGTATGCTGGACTTTGCGGTCGGCTCAGAGTCGTTCAAAGTTGCGTACTCCGGAGATACAAGGCCGCGACAGAGTTTCGCGAAAATCGGCTATGATTGCGATCTGCTGGTGCACGAGTCTACTTTGGAGGACGACAAGTACCAAGACGCAATCGAGAAGAGACACAGCACGACGTCGGAGGCCGTGCAGATGGGCATTCTGATGAAGACCAAAAAGCTGCTACTGACGCATTTCAGCCAGCGGTACCGCTATTGTTCGAGTGCTACCAAGGTGTACGAGAAGCTGCAGAATCCACTGCATAGCAACAGTGAGATAGACAGGGTCTCGTCGATTTTCAAGGTGCCCCTGACCGCCGATATGATCGATAATGCACCCCGGATTGAGGCGATAATTGCGTTCGACAACATGCATGTTCCGATGGACAAGTTTGGGCTCCAGAAAAAGGTTTTCCAAACTCTGGGAAACAAGCTCGAACGGCTGTTCAACTCTGATGCCGAAGAGGATATGCAAGAGGAAAAACCGCAAAACAACAAAAAACGCAGAGCTACTTAGTTTACTGCGGGGGGTAATAAAATTTTCTGAGGCTGTGCGGATGATCTCTTTACATCGATTGACGTCACAGGCATCTTATATATATTTGCTAACCTGCAATATCTCTGTTCCATGATGGAAGAAAAAAATAGAATTCATAAAGTAGGCTCGTACTCATTTATCGAGAACATCGAAGACCACCCGGTGCTGTCGTCGTCGGAGACGTCCACGGTGTCGTCCTCAGCGTCGAGCCGCGGGGCCCCAGGCATCGCCGAAAGCGAGGAGGGATCACAGAGGGAGCCAGAGCGCACGATTTCGCGAATGTTCTTTTCCGACGACGTGAACGACCAGCGTCTCGAGGACGAGTACAACCATGTGCCGCTGGCCAACACGTCCAGCGCCTCCTCCACGGTCGAAGAGCTCTCTGACGCTCTTGCGCACGACCTGAGTTTTCTGAATATTTCCACATCCAGCCTAGTAAAGCAGGAAAAAGAGGAATACACAAACGAGATCCCCGATTTTTACCTTCCCGAGAAGATACACTACCCGTACAAATCGCCCTACGACTTCTCGGACGCCGAGTTCGACAAGATGAACCACTTTGATTTTTTGCAGTCGCTGGGCTATAAAGAACCGCCGCTTTTACCTCCTTATTTGAACTCCAATCTGCTGAACGACTCGCCATCTCACAACTATCGCACATACCCTTACCAATACCAGTACTCGAACCACGTCTACATCAACGAACAGCACCATTACAACATCAACAACCTGAACTTGATGGACAAGTACAGCCGCCAGCCGCGCTCCAAGTCGATCAGAGAACAGCTGAAAAAACGGGCTAGCGACCAGGGCGTCCAAACAGTTTCACAATTACGACACTCCGATTACGTTGAGAACATTGACCACCAGGACATTCCGAACCACGTGATGCTCAACCACCTCATCACCTGTAACTCCAAGGTGGACAACGTTCTTGCGGGCTCCTGCATCCATCGATACGGCGGGAAATTCATTACTCAGATAGTATACTTTCCAATTGGTGAGAGCGTAATATGAGCATGTCAACAGTCACTCACTGTTTCGTCGCTATCAAATTGGTCCACTCTCTGGAAATACGTTGCACGCTGCGCGGATCTCGTATTCTCGTTGGCCTGGAAAAGCCCGCCAAAGTCGGTCGACGATGGCCCGTACAAGAGCAGCAGATTGAAGTTGTTTGGTGTCAAAAGACTAAGCGGGTTTCGGCTTGCCAGGCTAGGCTCGATATTTTCGTGCCCAAAACTGGGACTCTGGAAGCTCATTTCAGGAGTCGAGGTCTGGCGCATATTAGAGGGTATCAGGGGCGCTCCCAGCACCCTACGTGGTGATGGAGTTTTTGGTGGAAGACTCTGCTTCTCCGGAGGAATATTTTCGCGCTGCTCAGACTCCAGCTTGCGTTGCAACACCTTTTTGGTGTAGACCTTGCTGGAATATTTTTTGCCTGGCTTGCTCACGGTCACCGGTCCAGAACCGGGAGCAGCATTGAGAACCTTAAACATCTCTATAAGTATGTCGAGCTTGCGTCTACTCAGTCTGCTCACTTTTGTGTGGTCTCCATGGGCTATGCTGAAATCTCCGACAGACTCTGCCGTTGCGATCAAGTCTTTTGCTTGGAACCGGAAACTCTTCACTATGCATACCAGCAGGTCAATCCGCTCTTCCTTGCGCAAATGGTCTGGTTCTTTGTGGCGACAAGTCTCCGGCCACCACAACGGCTTGGACCGGTCTCCAAGCTTGTAAGGATACCTGCTCTGTTTTTTAGGCTCGATGAGCCTTATCCATGCCTTCGCCAGTAACTTGCATGGAATCTGCTGGAATTCGTCAAAGCATTGAACAAGGTACTCGTCCACTTCGTGCGAGTCCGAAGGGTCGATCTCAATTGTCTTGAAAGTCGACTCAATCACAGAAGTTTCATCCACTGAGGAGCCCGTAGTGTCAGCCTCTTTGGGAACGCTATTGAACTCTGGCGCCAACAAGGCGTGGTTGGTGTCTGAGAGGGTGTACTCGCATTTGAGCCCAAAATCTCGATATAAAGCTTCTGTCAGCTCCCGCAGTTCGCGTAACTTGTCTTTCAGCTGTGTCATTACTGATGAGTACAATGGTATGGGTCATCTTGGTATATATAAGTGAGAAGTTAAACACTAATGGTAGCCAAACTGTCGCAGTGTCGACTCACATCGGCTCGTGGAGACAGGCTTGAAACAAGCTTGAGCCGTGCAATTACGTAATCTATTCCTCTTTTTTTTATCAGAATCAGTCCTGAATGTCTAATGAGAGTCTGGAAGAGTCTTTGAAACACCTGACTCTGGAGTCTATTCGGCAGCATCCGACTAAGACCAGGGAAGACATTGCGCTGGAATTTTTCGAGCTAGGCAGCAACAAGGAGCAGGCCGGCTCGTTGAGCGAAGCAATCGATTACTATCGGAAGGCGTACAAGCTGGATGAAAAGGTTGATCTGCGCTACCGCGAGAACCTCGTGAAGAACCTGCCGGTGCCGGAAAAGCGTAAGGACGGCTCTGTGCACAACGGATTCACGAAATTGGATCTCAGCAAAATCAAAGTGAAGCCGTTGCTGGAGTCTTTTCACGATGCTGTTCTACATCCCATAGACGAGGAAAAGCCCATTTGGCTGGAGACCTTGCCGGACGAGGTCATTAACAATATTCTAGATACTCTGATCTGCAGCGACACGCCGTCGTGGTTCAATTTTGCCATGTCGTGCAAAAAGCTCGCCTGGCTCGGCTTCGGCCAGGCTGCCAGTTGGAGACGGCTGTGCATGCTGGTGTATCCGAGACAGGTGTACGACGACTCTGAACGGGTGCTCAATGGCGTTACAGCCGATCAGTGGCAGATGGTTCGGATCTGGGACCACAGCTGGCACAAGATGCTGAGCGAGCGACCGTTCATCAAGTTCAACGGGCTCTACATCAGCGTGGTGAATTACCAGCGCGAGGGAGGCCGTGCAGAGTTCTCCAACCAGTGGAACCTGCCGTTCCGCATGATAACCTATTATCGCTACAACAGATTTTTCCCCGACGGGAGCTGCCAAAAATTGCTTACGATAATGCAGCCCCAGGAAGTTGTGCCCAAATTTTACAGAAACTGGAGACAGCTCTTCGGGACGAGCGAGTGGGAACGGGTCTACGAAGGAACCTGGTCAATGAGTATTGACGGGCATGTGCGGTGCAATTGCAAGGGTCCCGTGCCGATGTACACGTTTGTGGACGAGCTCCAGATCGTCAATGGTGGGAAGTACGCACGACACCATAAGCTCAACTGGAAGCGCATGGGTTTTGTCAATAAGGAGACCCTGGACGAGGGCGATCTGGATATCAGCAACGAGCGCAGTTTTGCGTTCAGCAGGGTCAAATCATACAGCGAGCACGAAACGCGTGACGTTATAGAGGATATACATAGTATTTAAAGTAAAAAATTTTCCGGTTCCCCAGATCGGCCGCAAGGTTCATCGGGTCTCCGGAGAACCCCGAACCCGGCATTTTTTCTCCTGGCGGCGCAACCATGTGGGATATAGGGTGAATGGAATGGGATGACTTGCAACCTATAAATACGGTCATTGTGCACCGCATCCAACAATTCCCACATGGCACAAATTAACCCAACCACGCTGGATAACGTGAAAATCCTAGGCGAAGTCTCGGACAAGCCTCTTTTGTCCCAGGCCACTCCTAGAGACATTCTGACGAAAGATGCCCTGAAGTTCATTGTCCTGCTTCACAGAAGCTTCAACGAGACCCGCAAACAGCTCCTGGAAAACAGACAAAAGGTCCAGGCAAAGCTGGACGCCGGCGAGTCGCTGCACTTCCTCGAGGAGACGAAATACATCAGGGACGACCCTAACTGGAAATGTCTGCCTACCCATCCTAAACTGCAGTGCCGTAAGATTGAGATCACTGGTCCGCCAGACGCAAAGATGATCGTCAATGCCTTCAACACAGACGTGTTCACGTACATGACGGATTTTGAGGACTCGTGTTCTCCAACTTGGAACAACATGATTTATGGCCAGGTCAATCTGTACGATGCCATTAGAGACAGAATTGACTTTACCAACCAGTCCACTGGAAAACGGTACAAAATCAACAGAGAGGGCAGAAGAGTGCCTGTGATGATTGTCAGACCAAGAGGCTGGCACATGGTGGACAAGCACATTTTGGTCGACGGAGAGCCTATCTCTGCCTCGATCATGGACTTTGGTCTGTTCTTCTTCCACAACGCAAAATTCCTGCTCTCGCAGGGCCTTGCTCCATTTTTCTATCTGCCAAAGATGGAACACTACAAGGAGGCTCAGCTGTGGAATGACATCTTCTGCGTTGCTCAGGACTGCCTCGAAATCCCTAGAGGAACCATCAAGGCCACCGTTTTGATTGAAACCCTGCCTATTTCGTACCAACTGGATGAGGTTCTGTACGCCCTCAGAGACCACTCTGCTGGATTGAACTGTGGAAGATGGGATTACATGTTCTCCACCATCAAAAGACTGAGGAATCAAAAACAACATATTCTGCCTGATAGGCACCAGGTCACCATGACAGTTCCTTTCATGACCAACTACGTCAAACAGCTCATCAAGATCTGCCACAAGAGAGGCGTCCACGCCATGGGAGGTATGGCTGCCACCATTCCTATCAAGGACGATCCAGAGAGAAACGCAGCTGCCATGGAGGCCGTGAGACAGGACAAGCTCAGAGAAGTCCTTGCAGGCCACGACGGAACCTGGATTGCTCACCCGGGACTGCTCCCTACCGCCCTGTCCGTCTTCCAGGAACACATGCCTACTCCTAACCAGGTCCACGTCCAAAAGAACGTCGAGATTACAGAGGCTGATCTCGTCGATACCAACATTCCTGGCGGCAAGATCACCATGAAAGGTGTGAGTGCCAACATCTACATCGGTCTCAACTACATGGAGAGCTGGCTCAGAGGCCTTGGTTGCGTGCCTATCAACAACTTGATGGAAGATGCTGCCACCGCAGAGGTTTCCAGATTGCAATTGTACTCCTGGTGTAAACACGCAGTCAAGATGGACGATACCGGCAAGACGATCACTCCAGAATTCATCAGCAAGCTGATTGACGAAGAGGCAGAGAGATGCGCTGCCAACAAGCCAAACAACAAGTTCAAGATCGCTGCAGACTGCCTCAAAAAGGAAATTAATGGCCACACCGAGGTGGCCGAGTTCCTGACCACCTTACTTTACGATGACATTGTCACCATCGGACCAGAAGTTGATATCTCTTCTCTGAAATGAAAAATCTGGGTATTTATTCGGTTGCATTTGGTTGAATTCGTATATTATTGTCCGTACATTCGGGTGTCCACCGCATCCAGCATCCCTTGTAGACAGCGCTTGAGGTTCTTGACATTAGCGGGCGAGAACTTGCGTAGGTTTTGGGAAATGAGCAGTTCGGGGTTCATTGGCTTCTCGTTGTACAGAAGTTCGTGCAAGTTCAACGCGAATTGCTCGTAGTAGTCGAACGACTGTCTTAAGAAATGGAAGTAAGGACCAAAGTTCTGGTAGCGAATACCAAACGAGTGAAGCAGCTGTTTCATACTGTTTGCAAGTTCCACAAACGTCATTGAGTCAATCTGTTCAAGCTTCAATAACGCATAGTTCTTTAGGTCTTCTTTTGTTAGCTGGGAGTTCAGATCTCCGTGCTTGGCGGCGTGCTTTTCATTCTCTAATTTGAGCGACTCAATGAGATATTCGTAATCTTCCAGTCGTTTGGTCAAATGCTGCTGTTCTTCCAGCAATTGATCTATATGGTTTCGTGCTTCATGCAAATCCGACGAAAGATGTCCTTTCTCCTTTTCTGTCTGTATTTTATATGTGTCCAGCTGCTCGGAAATTTCAGATCTGAGCTTCTCAGAACTCAAAACCTTTTGCGTCTTATCCTCCAAGTCTACCCGTAGACTCTCCTTCTCTTTCTTTAAGGTTTGGTTCTGCTCAAGAGAGATATTTAGCTCTTTCTTGACGTTCTCCAGATCTGCACTTACTCCGTGGAGCTCACCTGCCTCAGCTTCGGCTGTTTCCTTTTCCACGGTCAACTTGGCAACTAAGTCAATTTGTTCCTTTAATTTCATCTCAAGCTCAGAGTTCTCCTTCTCCGAATCGAGTAATTTGGTCTTCTGGTCCTGCGCAGCGGTCTTCAAATTTTCATTCTCCAGTTCCAACGACTCTTTCGACTTCCGCAGTGAGTCAAGATCCTTTTGTAATTCTTCCCTACCCAAAATCATTTCCTTAAAAGAGTCCAGCTCTTTCTGGATAACACTTCGGCTGTCTATCAGGGAGTCTATTCTTTTATGCAGATCTTCTATCTCTTTGTTCTTCGCATCCAGATCGCTTGTTAGTTTGGTATTCTGCGAGCTCAACTCCTCCATCTTAGTTTCAAGCTGATCCTTTTCTGTCTGTAAAGATTTGAGTTTCTGAACATAGTGATGGTTCTCTTTATCCTGAACGGTATCATCAAATTTAACCACCAGCTTCTGAACCTGGTTTGGTTCCGATTTTGCACTGTCAAGACGTTCATTTAAAACGTTTCTGTGATGGCTCTGAAGTATTCCAACATTCTGCGGCGGAACCACCCTCGGAGTGGACGATGCCACAGAGTTGGGTATCGGCGTTTGGAAGTCAAGAACCGGCTCATCGTTTTCTTTGTACTCTTTTTCGCGGGCTTGCAGAGCTCGCCCAAACGCGCTCTCGTGTCCTCGATCGGATCTTCTGTTCAAAACCATATCTATAAACTCGTTCTCATTGAAAGTATCCTCAAAACTCTTATTATCGAAATGAAGATGAAGTTCAGAGGAATCTGCAAGGTAGTCCAGATCCTCGGAAGTCGCAGAATTGGAGCGCTGGCGCATGGTGTTCAAATGGTAGCGCCAGTTGAATGAACAATAAACAAACAAAATATAAACAGACATTTTTCGCGGAGCGCTTTTCGAGTCGCGTCGATCGACCTACAATAACACTGCTCTCGTTTCTCATCAATGACTCGCTATTTACCCTATCAGCTGCTTGAGCCGTCTATTAACATCTTGAAGCCGATCAATTTCCTCTATCGAGTGCATCATGACGTTGTATTTGGACATTGTTTTGCGCTTGCTTTTCGGCTTGCTACCATCGCCTCTGGTCTGTCGTAGATACACAGGAGACGAACTTATGAGATCGCACAGGTCGTCAAATGCGTTCTTTATCATTGCGCGCCGTTTCTGCTCCGACGCCGAGTGGTTCAGCTTCTTCTCCTCCTCTGTGAGCAGCTTTTTGGAAAAAGAATTGCTCCGTTGTCGTTTTTGGCAGTTTTCTTGGGCCAGCTTCTCCTCTTGCGTCAGAGTCGACGGCAGAGACTGCGCCCCGTCGTCTCTCTTGATGATCACCTCCAGCTCGGTCTCAGGGAGCTTTTTCGAGTCCTTTATTGAGCTGGCCAGAGGGTCAATAGAGTGCCAGTGTTTGGAGAGGTTCGACAAGTTCTGGTCGTTGGCGATCGAGTCCAGAAAGTTCTCAAGCGCAGACGTTTCGGACACGGAAAGAAGCTCTGACGACTGCTGTCGAGCCAGACCCACCAGGTTCGCAGAATAGCTCAGGTTGTTGAACGTGGTGAGCAAATTCCTTGTGTTTGGCGACACAGGCGACGTGGCCTGGGCAGGACTTGACTCGCCAAAATGAAACGACGAGGACGATCGCGCAAAAAAGCTGTTTTTGTCGGGAAGTTTGGTGTTTTCCGGGGTCAAGGGTCGCGAAAGCTGTTCCTGGACAAGTTTCGGCGATCTATAGAAAGGCGACAGCCCCGTGGACACGACATTGGTTATCGGCGGTGTCTGCGGGACCGTGGTCGACTGGTCAGTAGAACTGGAGCCAGGGGTAGTTTGCGAGCCGGCGGAGTGTTTGATCGCGGCGGAGAGCTCGGCGTTCGAAGGAACGCCCGCATCGAGTTCATTAGTCATTAGCATGTACGCCGTGTCAAAGTCAAGGTCTGCGGAAAAATAATCGGGCTGGTGTGCGTTGTTGTGCCCGTTGGCCTCGTTGGTGTCCCAGGCGGCGTTCATGTTGCCTTGGGCTGGGGAATTTGCAAACCCAGGAGAGAACAAGCCCGAGCTTGGGCTCTTTGAACTGCTGGGCGGAATCTCAAGCGACATCTTGCACGTCTTTAAAGATCAGAAGCACGGGTCCAAATTTCGGGTCCTGATCTTCTCTGTCGAAGAAAAATCACATGCTTACCCCAAAATTATTAGGTTGTTACCGTACACAAGAATGACAGACAGACTCTATAGTTACCTAGTTGATGACGCCGGCGCGCAGCTTTTGCAGAATCTGCTCGTCTGTTTCAGAGCCGTCTTTCTGGATGACGCCGGCGGTTTTCAGGACCGACTTCGTGCCGAGAATGTCCTTTTCGAAATCGATTTTTTGGACGTCGCCAGCAAACTTTACAGTCTTTTGCCACTCCTTGGCGTCCTCATACGTATAATCCAGATGGTCAGCGATATATTTTGCGGCCTCGTCCTTGTGGCTGTTGTAGTACTCAACACCCTGCTGCACAGCCTTCAAAAAGGACGACACGTGCGCTTGCTCCACACTTTTGCTGGAGACAATAACCCACGACGACCATGGAGTGTAGATCTCGCCAATCTTCTTGATCTCGCCGTTGTCGTAGTATTTCTTGCTTGTGAAATGCTCCCACATGAACGCGTCCGAGGCCTCAACACCGTCCTTTCTGTTGACCGAGTCTCTGAGGTTCTTGAAGTTGTCCAAAACGACAAACTTCTTGAAAAATGGGCTCTTGAAGTGGCGCTGTAAACCCAGAACAAAAGACATCACGTACGAGCCCGAACCAATCCGACTGACTCCAATCGATGCGTCTTGAAGCTGGGTCTCGGAAGTCAGGTCGGAGCGCTGGGCACCGGTGGAAATGGCCCAGCAAAGAGGAGACTGCACATATGTGCCGGCAATCTGGTAGCTTTCGTGGTCGCCCTCGCAGATTCCTCTAACAAAGGCCTCTGTGAGTCCAATGGCGATGTCGATTTCGCGGCTCTTGAGAGACTGAATAAGGTGTCCTGAGCCCGACGGGTACTCAATCAGCTCGCATTCGATGCCATTTTGCGTAAAATATCCCTTCGTCTTGGAAAACTGCAGAGGAGTGGAAAAATGCTCTGGGATAAATCCTATCTTTAGAACCATGACGTTAGTGAACGAAAATTAATAATATTACATGTTGAATAATTTTTTCGTAGCCCAGAATCCTCGATTAGCGTCTTTTATAAATACAAGGTTTTAATAGCCACTCCCCCTCAGGTCGCTTCTGTCTCTTGGTCTCAAGAGCTTCCAGCTTGTTCTCCTTTTCAACAAATTTGCGCTTCTTTTCCTCCTTTGCCCTTCTCTCAGCTAGGATATCCGGTGGTGGCTTGAAGAACTCAAACCGAGTAAACATCTTGTTGGAGTCGTCGGTAGACTTGTGGAAAAATCCAAAACTCTTGAGAACCTCTATGAATTCGGTTCCCTTCTCGTCGCTCAGACGAGATTTGATTTCCGCAATCCACAGCTCCCCTCTTGGAGCCAGTAGTCTGTATGCTTCCCGAATGAAATCGAGGAAATTCGTACCCATCAGTGCCAAACAAAATATCACGATTGTGCAAGACTCGTCCGCAAGCGGAACGTTCTTGATGTCAGCCACTGTCACAAAGTTGTTGGCTTTCTTCAGGTCGAATGAGTGCACATCTATCTTTATCTTCTTCTTTTTTATTGATGACATAAACTTCTTCACGTCCTGCGCAAGTTGGGCCTCTCCGCATCCCATATCGGCAATTACCACTCTGCTATTTGCCAGTCCAGGAAGACCTCCTGGTGCATTGACGTGTCTGGTGGTAGCTCGAGTTTTGATTTGATTAACAAAGACATCAACGGGATTTTCCGGCCAGGACTGGACTTGTGATCTGAAACCCTCGTGGTACTCTTCAAATAGTTCTGGCTGCTCTTGTATCAGTCTCAAAGCCTCGTCAGACTTGATTGTGTAGAGTTGTTCGTTGATCCATCTGAACCTCGATCCGGCCAGCTTGGCCATCATTTTGCGTTGGAGTGGAGTAAGCGACGAGTTAGTTTCAGTCTGAGGAGCTTTGGAAGGTTTCTGCTGAACAGGCTTGGTCTTGGAATTATCAGAATTCACGGCAGAAGAAATGGTTGTGTCCTCCTGCTGGACCTGATCCACCTTGGAACCCTGCTTCTGGTTCTTTTTGTTCACCTTTTTTCCCTTCTTCTTTGTCGCATTATTTTCCTTAGCCGGCTTGGGCTTCGGAACGGCTTCAGCAACCTTCTTACCTTCCAAGCCCCATCCGTCAACTGCAAATAGAGACATAATTTTTTTAAAATAAAATTTCACACCTGAAAAATTGATATCAGTATTAATACAAAATATAAAATTGGAGCCTTAAAAAAATAATAGTCAAAACAACACAAAAACACTCAGTTCGACTCGGAACTTTTCTTGATGTAGGGCTCTGAATGGTCAGACGCAGACGATTTCTGAGCCGGAGCAGGGTTGGCGTACCCAACAGAGGAGGAAGGTGTATTGGTGGACGCTAGAGATCCTTGAGAAGCATTAGGATCTGCGGGAGGCTGATTGGAGGCCACCTGAGGGAGGTAGGCCTGCGAATTGTAGCTCGCATACGAGTTTGAATAGTGCATGCCACCGGAAGGCTGGGGCTTGTACCCGTAAAAGTAGTCAGACTTGACCTTGGGCTTATCATATCCCGACTCCGCTGGCTTGGCCTTTTTCTCCTCGCTTGGTTGTTCCGAAGAGCTATACTGCTGAGGCACGTAGTACGAATACGGCGGGACCGCAGCCGTCTTGCTCATCTGGGTCGTCGGAGTTCCCTGCTGTATCACTTTCTTGATATCCTTGACAAACAGGGGATACAGCAGGTCAACAATACCTTCTCTCTGAGCCATAGCAAGGGCTCTTTCAAAAGGAATCCACACCCCCTTGAGATGCATTGAGCCGATCTTGACAACATGCCTGGTCTTCTCGGCCTTCAGAATACCGTCTCTGCGGCCCCTGGTCATCTTGGCGACGTTCAAAAGTTTGGTTCCGTTGATCATGTCGTTATCTGCTCTTCTGACAACGGCAACGCCATTGGCTGCCACCTGGTAGCACAGCGTTTTCTCGTCCTCCCACATGGTCGTTGTTATCTTTGGCCTCATTCCCGCAGGTTGCACAGGCGTCTCTGACGTAGCCGTGTTGCCGGGAGTGTTGTAAACATACTGCATATGACCTTTGTATGACTGCCCGTACCCTGGATACTGTCCGTGTCTTGGATAGAAGGTGGAAGGGTGAGGCTGCGGGTAGTAGTAGCCCACCTGTTGTGGCTGCAGGGGTTGTTGTTGCGACTGGGTGGGAGGCTGGGGAGGATAGGAGTATTGCGAATAGTGGGAATGCGCTGTTGGATAGTACTGGTAAGACTGAGCCTCGTTTGCTGGAGGAGCGACTGCTCCGGGCTGCGATGCCTGCGCCGCCGCAGAGTCTCCGCTAGGTACGGCGGCAGTCTGGTACGGCTGGTAGTTGTAGGTTTGTGCCACTGGACCAGAAGGCATTACGCCCTGCTGATACGACTGGTAGCTCTGGTAGGGCTGGTAGTTTTGCTGGTACTGCGAGTACTGTTGGGACATTAACGAACGTATGTTTACTGCATCAATTGGTGAAGTTTCCTCAAGTATAAGCCCTTGCCAAAAAAACTTTCATTACATACATAAACACTTTTCAAAAAGTTCACCATTACTTTGCAGCACTGCTGCGCGCCTGTAGCATGCCAGATTTGCTTCCCGCGTGGTGCATGCAGTCCCTTGTCCGTGGCAGGCGTGCGCGAAAAAAAAATTTCGCCCGCGGACAGCTAAGCGAGACCGCTCCTGCCTCCAGCACCCACACTTTGCAATCCGCTTCCTCCCCTGGCAGTGGCTCAATGTATTTGTTCCTGTTGCATATGCCGACCTCAATTAACGGTCTTCTTTGCTCGCTGCTCCAGCAGGCCGCGTACGGCGCTGCCAATGTTGTGTATTCCCGATCCCTGTTTTCGTATTGTCGCTTGCGACGATACATCAGGGCAGGGCACATACTCCCGCTGATCTTTGCGCCTGCCGATCTTGGTAAATCGGCCCGGGGAGACAGCGCGTGCACGGGTGTTGTTCGTGCCTGATGTGGTTTTTCATCCGTAAAAAAAATTTCCATCTTCTCGACCATCTCCACAACATGTCTGGACAAACCAGCCCGTCTGCGTTTGTTGTTCTCCACATCACCACCACGGGCGACGACCTCGGCTCCTCCAAGGACTCCAGCGAGATCCTCGAGATCGCCTGGTCCGTCGTCGACTCGCAGTCGCTCGCCGAGATCAAGACCAACTCGTCGCTCGTCAAGCCCCTTACCACCCCTGTCACGCCGCTGTGCACCTCGCAGACTTCCCTAACCTGGGAAAACGTCAAGAACGCTCCCTCGCTGAGGGATTGCGTCCTGCTGTTGGAACAGGACATCGAGGAGCACCTCGTCTCCGCCAAAAAAGAATTCACGTTTGTTATCTTCAACAGCTGGAACCTCAGAATGCGGCTCCCAAAGGAAAGCAGAGAAAAGAGCATACAGCTGCCGTCGTATCTGGAGCACTCTCGGTACTTTGACCTCAAGAAGGAGTATCTCAAGTTCCAACAGTGCCAGTCTCAGGAAATAGATCACCCTGGCTCCCTTACCGTGTCGCACATTGTTTCCGCTCTCGATCTCGACGTAGCAGATATAAAGCCCGTGAACAGGTCGTACGGCGACTCTCTGACGCTCGCTATGCCCCGCCGCGCGGCCGATGAAGTGCAGGTGCTGATCAAGGTGATTGGCCATCTCCAGAAATTAGCTCCACAGGGCTCAAATATCCTCGAAACACCATACGACATGGCGTTGGACCTGGCACAGTTTGGGTCGGAAAAGTCCAGAATCCTGTATATGAGCAACTTGCCGGCAGATACGACGCAGGGCGAGCTGGAGTCCTGGTTCACCCAATATGGTGGCAGGCCTGTGTCATTCTGGACCGTGAAGAGCCCGCCAGTGTCAGAGTCGCAGAACAACAGCCGAACAGGGTCCAGCACCAGCAACAGCAGCGGCAGCAACAGCGTGAGCTCGCAATCGTCAGGTACGAAGCCAACTTGCTCTGGTTTTGCCGTGTTTGCTACCCACGAAGAAGCTCTAGACTCCTTGGCCATGACGGGGAGACTTTTGAACGACAGAATTGTAGAGGTGCAACCCTCGTCTGCTTCGGTGCTCGACAAGGCACACGACATTCTCACGCCGTTCCCGTCCTCGAAAAACAGACCCAGACCTGGCGACTGGACCTGTCCGTCGTGCGGTTTTTCCAACTTCCAGCGAAGAACAACGTGTTTCCGCTGCTCTTTCCCTGCTGCCTCCGCGGCTGCCGTGCAGGAGTCGATCAACACAGGTCAGTACTACCACAGACAATCAAACACCAACGGCTCGTCCAACGTGCCTTTTAGGGCCGGCGACTGGAAATGTCCAAACGAGACCTGCGCATACCATAATTTTGCCAAGAATGTCTGCTGCCTCAAATGTGGGGTGCCCAAACCGGCAGCAAACTCGTACAACGGCTACACGTACCACCAGGACGCATACAACTCCAACGTGGCCCAGCGCCGATCCTTCGCCACTCCGCAGTACAGCCACAACCTTCGTTCCAACGCTTCTGGCCCCGACACCTCTGCACCGGCAGCAGCTCAGGGCATCTACAACATGCTGCAGTACCCGCGGTCGGGGGCCGGAAGCAAGCAGGGCTCGCTCCCCGAGTCTGCCTCCGGCACGCCGTTGTTCCAGCCGATGCTCTCGCAGGGCAGCGCCTCGTCGTATTCTGGAAGCCTCGACGACTTCCAAGGCCTGTCCTCCCGCATCAATGGCCTCACTCTCGGCTCCCAGCCCTTGCAACAAACCCGTTCGGAACAAAGCCTGTACCACTCTGGCTTGCCTTCCTTCAACCTAGACCTCGATCTCTCCAAATGAGAGACCACTGTATAGATGATAGCATTATAATTTTGCACCGCCACATGGTCCGCTATTATCTGTCGCGCTAGTAATAATTTGTATGAGGACTAATTAATGCTACAAATCTGTGCCAATGCTGGAGAATTCAGATGAGCCTCCTCTTTTTGACCCCAGACGCCAGACACAGACCCTGTTCAAGGTGCAATTGTACTTCTGTTCCATCTTGGGCCTGGTGATCTTCCTCACTTTCTGTCTGGTCAGATACAAGTTCCCCCTGTTATATTCTGTGCGCCCGTATCGGAACAAGATGATACGCAGGCTCCCGAAAAGCTTTCTTGGCTGGCTCAAAGTTCTCCATTCGATCTCCGGAGACGAGATCATCCAAGTGGCCGGGCTCGACGCGTACGTGTTCCTCTGTTTCTTCCGCATGGGAATACGGATTTTTTGTACCATGACTGTGGCTGGGTTGCTGGTTCTGAGTCCCGTGAGGTATCTGCTGACCGGCAAGTTTGACAAGGAAATGACGGGGCTACAACTGTTCTACGGTGTGATGACGGGAGCGGCCAAGACTCCTGCCAGACACGACGATTCCGAACCAACAGGGTATCTGGTGGTGTGCACGATCTTCACGTATGTTTTCACTGCTACCGTCTTTTTTTTCCTGTTCAAAGAGACCTTGCACATCATCAAAACCAGACAACGCTGTCTGGGCTCGCAACGGTCGGTCACAGACCGAACGATCGTGATCTCCCATATTCCGGACTCGCTGAAAGACGAAGAGGCTTTGAAATCTCATATCGAGACCTTGGGAGTTGGTAACGTCGAGAAGGTCACGCTGGTGTACGACTACACGAAACTGCGGAACTTGTTTGACCGTCGCACAAAAATAATGCGCAAGCTTGAACAGCTGTACTCGAATTACTACGGACTCGAGACTCGCATTTTTAAAGACGTTGAGACCCCTTCGGCCAAGCTTAAACTGGACCTGCTCAGCCAGGAGCTTGATCTTGACGCGTCCGTGCCGCTTCCCAAGGCATACGACTCAAAGAATAGAGAGAAAAAGCGGCCTTTGGGCAGAATCACTGCGTTTGGCCCCAAAGTCGATCTTTTTGACTACTACTGCGGAGAGCTCATCCAGATGGACCAAAAAATAATGGTGGTGCGCGAGAAAGGAGACTTCAAGCCTATTCCCTCGGCATTCGTGACAATGGACTCTGTCAGCGACGCTCAGATGGCTGCGCAAGCCCTCTTCTCGCCTAAAGCGTTCCAGCTCATCACCTGTCTGGCACCGGCTCCTCTGGACGTCAACTGGGACAACTTGCATCTCAGCTCGAAATCCGTATTCATAAGGAAGAACATTGTGGAGCTGATCATCATCGCCTTTAGCATCTTGCTCATTATTCCTATTCGGTATCTGTCCTCGCTGCTCAACGTCAACGCCATCAAAAGAATATGGCCCGAGTTTGGTGACTACTTGATCAAACACGAAATTCTTAGGACCATCGTGACCGGTATCCTGCCGACCTACTTATTCACGCTCATCAACATTGCGCTTCCATACGTCATTTCCTTCCTCTCCAATTTGCAAGGTTTGGTTTCTAAAGGCGACGTTGATCTTTCAATCACACGCAAAAACTTCATGTACATTTTCTTCAACTTGTTCCTGGTGTTCACGCTGTTTGGTACCCTGTCCAGCTACAAGGCCCTGCTAACAGACACTACGAAAATCGCGCCTTTGCTGGCAACGTCGATCAAAAGTTTGTCGCTGTTCTACATCGACCTGATCTTGCTGCAGGGTCTGGTTATGTTTCCGGTCAAGTTGCTGCAGGCGGGAGATCTCGCATATATTTTTTGGGAGTACGTTTTGCGTCACTCGTGGCAGACTCCCAGAAGTTACAGAGACCTGTTTTACAAGCCTGCCATTTTTGAGGTCGGGCTCATTCTGCCCCAGCATCTGCTCATTTTCATCATCACCATCATCTACTCTGTGATCTCCACGAAAATCCTCACGTCTGGCCTGGTGTACTTTGTTCTAGGATACTACGTCTACAAGTATCAGCTGGTGTATTCCATGGTCCATCCATATCACAGTACAGGAAAGCTGTGGCCCATAGTGTTTCACAGAGTGTGTTTGGGGATGCTGTTTTTCCAGCTGCAAATGTTGGGCACGCTCGCTTTGGAGCAGTCGTTTGTGCTTGCTGCGCTAGTGGTGCCTCTGCTGCCAATGACGGTTGTGGTGATACTCTTTTTCAACCGCAACTACCTGCCCTTGCTGTTCTACATTGCTCTCGACGCCATAAAGACGTCAGGCGAGTCTGCAGAGACCGACGACTCCGACGAGCTGGGCTCTTTCCTTAGCTCGCCTGATGGGGCTGCCCGCAAACCGCGGCCCGGACGCAAGTCGGTGGTCATGCGCACTCCATCAGAGTCCCCAAGCCCCTCGCATACAGATCCAGAAGCGCTTTCTGCACACGTGCTGCGCAAACGCAGAAGCACGATTGACGAGGCGCGGGAGGCATGTCAGAGCTACATATATCCATTGTTGAAGGAACAGCTGGATGGACCCTGGGTCGGGTTTGAGGGAGACGAGATCGACGTCGTCAGGTACTACGCTACTGAGTCGAGGATTGTCTCGGACATTGTCAGACAGAAGATTTCCTCCATTGAGTACGACTAAAGCCATGGACGGCTGGAGTTATCCGAGATCTCGGTTCAGAGTTTTTTTCCAGCATAGCCACGCGATCACGCTTCGAATTATTTTTAGACATGGCGCAGCTGATACAAAACCAAAATATAGAATTATATTAATCTGTAACAAAGCTATCTGAGAATTCTTTAGATATGGTACAAAATGACAATCCGTTTCGATTAGACGACGACGACTCTGTTGAGGAACAGAGCTTGCATAACAATCCGTTTCAGCAGATAGTCGACGACGATATACAACAGGATTCCAGCCACGCTCACAGGAGTACCTTTGATCTGAACGAATACCAGGACTCATACCACGAAGCAGGTCCTTCTCCGATGCGCCACTCCATTCTTCGCCCGCCCTCGAATGTTTACGACGCGACACAGTCTAGCTTCTCATCAAACAGCTCGTTTCTGGGGTCCGAAAAAGTCCCGGCCGAGTCGTACACCAGGCCAGTGATATACCAGCCCCCAGTGCCGCCAATGCCTTATCAGCAAAGTTATCCCGTGTTCCAGTCTTTTATGAGGGACGGGGATGAGCCCGTCATTGAGGATCTGTTTTTCGACAAGACAGAGAACGACGCTATCCAGCCTCTCAATGTGGCTACCTCAGGTGACACCAAGGTCCAATTGCTGGACGACAAACACTACAGCTTTGATTTCCCGGTTCCCAAACAGCTGGTTGCGCGCATCCCGTTTGAGGACGCCAAAAACCTGACAGAGTTCACGTATTTGAGATACCATGCCATTACAGCAGACCCTAAGGACTTTACCAGCGGCGACCTCGAGAAGAGACAGGACATTGTGAATTATCCGTTGCGGCCGAATCTGTATGGCGTGCGACGCGAGACGGAGCTCATGATCGTGTGCACCATGTACAACGAGGACGAGGTTCTGTTGGGCCGCACGCTAAAGGGTGTTTTCAAAAACATTAAAACCATGTACAACTTGCCGGAGAAAGACTCCAACGAGCACCCGTTTGGCAAAAACGCGTGGAAAAAGATTGTGGTGGTGATAGTTAGCGACGGGCGCTCGAAGATCCACGAGAGATCCAAGGCTCTACTCACTTTGCTGGGATGCTACCAGGAGGGTGTGATCCAGGAGAAGGTGAACGGCGACGACGTCAATGCTCATCTGTTTGAGTACACCACCACTTTTGGTATTGGACAGTTCGACTACCATCGTGGGGACGAGGGTAAGGGTTTCACTGTTCCGTTGGTCACGGAGCAGACTGTGCCTGTGCAGATGATGTTTTTACTCAAGGAGCAGAACAAGCAGAAGATCAACTCGCACAGATGGGCGTTCAACTTTCTGTGTCCGAACCTGAACCCGAAAATAGTGTGTTTGCTGGACGTTGGCACGGAGCCAGGCCCGGACTCGATCTACAAGCTTTGGCAGGCATTCAAGGACCCGCAGGTCGGAGGAGCCTGTGGAGAGATCAGGGCCATGCTAGGGAAAAAAATGAGTCCGAACGACGAGGGCTCGGTCATGGAGAAACTAGGACGCTGGGTCGTGCGGACCTTTTCCGACGTCAAATGCGTTGTGCTGAATCCGCTCACTGCCGCACAGAACTTCGAGTACAAAATATCCAATATTCTTGACAAGCCGATGGAGTCGGCATTTGGTTTCGTCACCGTTCTTCCCGGTGCATTCAGCGCGTACAGATACGAGGCGTTGCAAGGAGACCCTCTGGAGGCATACTTCCACGGAGAAGACATGAAAACTAACACAGAGAAGCCTGCCGGTACGCTGGAGTCCAACATGTACCTGGCAGAAGACAGAATTCTGTGTTTTGAGCTGGTGGCCAAGAAGGGAGCGTCGTACGTGCTGCGGTACGTCCACGACGCGTTTGGAGTCACCGACGTGCCGGGAAACATTGCAGAGTTCATTAACCAGCGGCGGAGATGGCTCAACGGCTCGTTCTTTGCTGCGCTCTACTCGGTGATGCATTTCTATCGGATAATCCGTTCCAAGCACGGTTTTGGCCGCAAACTCGTCCTGCTGGTGGAGGTGGTGTATCAGACGATCAACATCGGTCTTTCGTGGCTCTCCATCTCGTTCTACTTCCTGGTGTTCCGCATACTCACTTTGGGACTGGCAGACACATCGGTCGGGTTCAAGGCCGGTAACATACTCGCTGTGGTGTTCTTGTGGCTCTACATTGCAGCTCTGGCGCTCACGTTTATCATCTCGTTCGGCAACAAGCCCAAGGACGCCAAACGGCTGTACCAGCTCGCGTTCCTGCTCTTTTCCATAGTGATGGCCTACATGATTTTCTGCGTGATCATGCTCACGATCGCGTCTGTGCACACAATCCAAAGCGAGATAGCGGCCTCTACGAAAAGCAAGGTACTGGCGTACCTCGGAAACTCCAAGTTCCGCGACCTGACCGTGGCACTCTCGTCCACGTACGCCCTGTACGTTTTAGGGTCGCTGCTGTTTTTCGAGTTCTTCCACTTGTTTGGTTGCAGTCTGCAGTACATCTTCCTGAGCCCGGCATACATCAACGTGTTGAGTGTCTTTGCGTTCTGCAACATCCACGACATTTCGTGGGGAACTAAGGGAGCACTCAAGGTTGAGGAGGTGGGCAAGAAAGAGGCCAATAAGAGCGAGCGTTCGAACGAGCTGATCTTATCGGAGGCCCTGCAGGACCCTGACGAGCTGTATCTACTGGCTAACAGCAACATCTCCAAGCCTGAGACGGTGAAAAAGGAAAGCACGTTAAAAACCTCGGAACGGAATTATGCCTTGGGAAGAACGTACACGGTGCTTGCATGGCTCGTATCGAACTTTATAATTTTGGTGCTTGTGCTGCGAACGGGGGGACTGGACGACTACAGTGATTACGAGGACTCTAGCAGCTCCACTACCAGCAAGGTGAAGAGAAGCGTGGATAATAAGAGCTCCAACAGGTTCATGACGTTCGTGCTTTGGTGTGTGTGCTGTCTGGCGCTGGTCCGCTTCTTTGGCGTGGTAGTCTACAGACTGGACACTTTTTTCCGCAAACGTCGCTACCACAAGCACCCAGTGGTTTAGAAATATTATTCTCGGAATTAGTTCTGCACATCGCTAATAATATGAGTGCAAAAATATTCGCGCATGCCGAACCGATCAGTTGACGTGAAACGGATCTTTTAGTAATCATTGAGTAAGTATCTATTTGAATAATATAGGAGTGTGTAATTTTATAGTCGTAACTTCATCACATTAGTTTATTCCGAGGAGCTCATCCTTCAGAGTCGGGGAGACAAGGGCACCGTCAACAGAGTGTGTTGTCTTCTTGTATGGATGAGGGTGCTGCGAGTACGAATGGTGGTTTCTATGCAACGTTCCGTGCTTTCTGTTTCCGCTATCTGTGGACCTCGTAGATGCAGATCTTTGCAGGTTGCTTGGGGGATGTGCGGAGTCAAGGTAGGAGTCCTCTCCAAAGTAGGACGAGTACGAGCTGTCGTTGCGCGAAAGGTTCATCGAAGCAGGAATGACCGTCTTGGAGTTGTAGGAATCGGGCGAGGTGGCCAGCATCGATGCTGGGGAATTAAGATCGAAGTCAGACATCATAAATCCGGAACCGGAGCCAGAGGCTTGCGAGCGGCCCAGAAGGCCATTGACGGCTGCAGCTGCTAAGCCCGCCCCAGATTTGAATCCGCTAATATCAAACTGCGCGGGGGTCATCGAGCTGTAGTTATCGAAGGACTCGTTTTCCACAGGAGGCTGGTCTGCGTCCATCATAAGACTCGTAGGCATAGGACTCATCTGGCTGAAAAAATCGTCGCTCTTTTCCTCTTTTATGTCATCGAGACGCGTCGAATTCGTCTGCTGTTCAAACATAAATTCCGTGCTGAAGTCGTTCTGGGGAAGAGGCGAGAACGGATCGTCCGATCTTGGCGTAAGCGAATCTGGCGAGGAATATGGGATGAAGCTCGTGGAGAGCTCCTCCCTCTTGACTGCCGGCTGAGGAACAGTTGACTCCGAAGACTCTTCAAGAGCGCTATCCTGAGACTCGGTCTGCGGGACGCGGCCCTGCAATTGATCGTGGTTCGTCTCGCTGTCAGAATGGTCTACAACGTCCGACTTGTCAACGAGCAGCGAAATGGCCTGGTTGATGGATATTGGAACACCCTCGTCGTACTCGTTGTACGTGATATTTTGCGCAAATTGTTGCAACTCTGCGGTTTTATTGAGCTTCACCATTTCCGAGAGATTTATCAAAGCCTTGTTGACTATGCGCAGTCTCTTTTCGATCAGCTCGACGTAATCATAGGAGTAACTTTTATCCCGGCTCTTTTTACGCTCGGTATAGATACAGATCTTGTTGTCTGCCTGACACTTCTCGCAAGGCTGTTTTCCTGAGCACTTGGTCTTCTTGAGTCTGCACGAGTCGCAAGCCTTGCCGACTCTTTTCTTCTTCTGCTGCTGGGCTTTTCTGTCGCCGTACCGGTCGGGCGACGACAATGTGGACGAGAGAGGCATGGTCAATGGTATCTGTGGAGCGCTGTATGCACTTTTCTGATGGGCTGAAGTGCACTTTGGACCATATTTATGTCTGACTAAAAACCCCTCGGTCGGCTTACATATAATCTACCGAAACCGAGCAGATAAATTAATAATCGGATATAAGCTGCATAACAACGTAAAGGAATCAGAATATATGCGTGTGCGCAAAGTACTACTAATAGTTCTGTTGCCAGAACGATCCATCAGATGATGTGCGGCATTTACAATATGACTAAAGTATGGAGTTCCAGTGGTATCAATAGGCTTGGTATTTTAATTGTCCGAGCACTTAATATGCTTCCCCTTGATTAGCGGAATCATTTTGAGAGGACAGCCGGACCGGACAGAGGACATTTCGCTTGTGCGATCCTCGCTTTGAGTCAAAACCTGTTGCTCTTTTGAGCCTGCAACTTTAGTGGCCTGGCATTTCTCGCCCGATTATGTCTGCAACTTGTACTTTTTTAATTGCCATCTGGACCGTAGCTGGGTCCAGCCATCGGTCGTCGGCTTCTGCATGGAAGTTTCCCGCTCCACCACGGTCAAGTTGCCATCTACTAAAACTCGCAAATTTACTAATCTCGGGCTGTGCTGCTGCTTCTTGACCAAAATCCACTACGCAGATGAATAAACAGAAATTTATTCTACAACCTGATGGGCGCCGCTTCGAACGTGCTGCTGAACATCATAGCGATAGCCATCCAGTTCCCCCTGCTGGTGCTGCACACCCTTGGCCTCGAGAGCGTGCTCGCGTCCTTCCAGTCGCCCTTCAGCAAGCCCGACAACGTTTCGTCAACAGAACCGCGGAACTCTCCCGCAGTCTCTCCTACAAGGAAAGTCAACGGTGATTGTCGCTTCCACGACAGAATTCTCGATGCGGTTGATATCGTGCAGATAGTGCACGCCCATGGATATAAAGTGCACGAACATGTTGTCCAGACCAGAGACGGATATCTGTTATCACTCCACAGAATAATATCGAAGCACGCACCTAAAAACGCGCCAGTGGTGTACATGCATCATGGCCTGCTCACCAACAGTGAGCTATTTGTGCTGGGAGACACCACGTCACGTTGTCTTCCGTTCCGCCTGCTGGAACTGGGCTACGATGTCTGGCTAGGCAATAATCGCGGGAATAAATATTCTCGCAAACATCTTACGTTTTCCTCACGCGATGTCAAGTTTTGGGACTACTCGCTGGACCAGTTTGCCATGTTCGACATTCCAGACACCATAGACTACATCTTGCGCGCTACAGACGAGAAAGACCTCACCTACATCGGCTTCAGTCAGGGCTCTGCGCAGTGTCTGGCTGCGCTATCGCTCGATTTTTCACTCAACTCCAAGATCAAGCAGTTCATAGGGCTGTCGCCTGCAATGATTCCACAAGGGCTCAGCCATCCACTGCTGAAGTTCTTCGTCAACTCTGCGCCAAATCTCATGTACAGACTCTTCGGACGTCGTGCTCTTCTTCCGTCGGTTGTCTTTTGGCAGAAGTTGATGGGCCCGCAGTTGTACCAGACCGTTGTGGACAAGTCTCTAGTGTTTCTGTTCAACTGGAGGTCGCACAATGTCACCGAATCGCAGAAAAAGCTCGGCTACGCGCACATGTTCTCACCTTCGAGCGTGAAAAGCGTGATCCACTGGTTCCAGATCATTAACAGCAAAAGATTTCAGATGTACGACGAAGGAGGAGCTTCCGGATCAAAGCTGGTGTATTTGAGCGGAGCTACCTCGAAAACTAATAGAGTTGCGCCATTCCCCACGCTGACCATCACCACCCCAATGTTGCTAGTTTACGGGATGTCAGATTCGCTTATCGACATCGACAAGACCGTTGACCAACTCTCCTGTCCGGTACAGATTGTGGGTATAGAAAACTACGAGCATATGGATACCCTTTGGGCCTCGGACGTGGAAGACAGAGTCTTCTCACCTGTCATCAAGTTCCTGGCCAGTTACAGATAGACTGCTAATAAGCTATAAATACACTATAATGTTGTGCCAATCCTTGCAGTCGACCCCATACGGATGCACGAAGGCGGGTCCTTAGAAGCTACAAGGAGCTTCAGATGGTCCACTGCACCCAAGATTGACACGTTGTTCTCCAGTACAAGCGTGAAGACCGAAGCCTGGCACCTGTATCCATGATGTCCTGGGTCAGAGCGCTCCCGAAAGAGGCTCAACCTCGAAAGGATGCGATCGGGGTGCCAGCCTGTCTGTGGTTTTGCGTTGGAAAAAAAATTCTTTGAAAATCGCTTTATATACCATCGTTCGGCCGGGTAACCCCTTTCCCGCCTCAACCACAGTTTGCTCTGTGTTGATGATGAGCTGATATGCAGCTACCACAGTATGCAGTGTCAGTTGAGTAGCAATGTTTAACGGCATTATGTCAAATTCATGAAACGCAACACATGTTTTCCTTCTTTCACAATTCCGAGTACGATTGACTCATGAAAAATTAAATTTTAAAAAAAACCCCAGGTTTTTCTGATAAACTGTAAATGATATCATTGAGGGTGCCCAGGACTCTTTGGTCGAGGAAGCTGTTCTCCACGAGCACTGTTTCGCTTTCAAATGTCAAGATTGAGTCGGTGACCCAGTTGAAGCCGCGCCAATTCCCCCAATACGCCCAAAATCCGCACTCCTTTTTCAGAAACCTCGTTTGGCAAGCACCCCCTTCGAATATATTGGTGGTTAAGAAACCGCGGAAAGAGGACGTTTCATTTGCGACAGCTCAGTTCATCTCCCACGTCCACTCTTCCTACCCTAATTGCACCGTAATAGTCACTGAAGAAGTTGCCAAGGAGTTCAACGAAAATCCCGAGGTATTCAATAAATCCGGCGGAAATGTCAAGCACGTTTTGTATACGGGCAAGAGCGAAGAAATTGTCAGCAAGACCGACATGATTGTTTCTCTTGGAGGAGATGGAACCATATTAAGGGGCGTTTCTCTCTTCTCAAATACCCAGGTGCCGCCAATACTTTCGTTCAGCCTGGGAACTTTGGGATTCTTGCTTCCTTTCGATTTCAAAGACTTCAAGGAAGCTTTCAAGCAGGTATTCGAGAGCAGAGCCTTGATGTTACGCAGAGAGAGACTGGAATGTCACATTGTTAAAAAGAGTACAATTACAGATTCGAATCCAAATTCGATGTACAGAAGTGGTTCGGACGAACTATCACAGATGCACGCCATGAACGATATAGTGCTCCATCGCGGGTCGCTGCCAAGTCTTATAAACTTGGACGTTTATGTAAACGGCCACTTCCTCACAACAACCACCGCAGATGGTCTAATTTTTGCTACGCCCACAGGATCAACCGCATATTCTCTTTCTGCTGGTGGGTCCATGGTCCACCCAGTGGTTCCATGCATTCTACTCACCCCCGTGTGTCCCAGGTCTCTTTCTTTTAGACCTTTGATTCTCCCATCTATTTCGCACATCAAGGTAGTCGTCAGAAGCAAGAGTCTGAGCGGACACGAATGCTCGGCAAAGTTGTCGATCGACGGGATGCCTCAGCTGAAACTCACAGCGGGCGACGAGATACACGTTGTTTCAGAGTCGGGCTCCCTATTGGACCCTTCGTGGAACCTCCCGACCTCCATATCACTGAAGAAAAAGACCACGACCGATGAAGCCAAAACTGGTCTTTGGTGTGTCGCGCGTACAAAAGGTGACTGGGTGACAGGCATCAACAACTTGCTGGGATTCAACTCCGGTTTCAAAAGCATAAACGACGTTCATCCATAATATTTTTAATTGTTTTCGTTCACATAGTTTCCGTTTCCGTTCGAGGCGGGCGTTATAGTAGCTTCGTTGGATGCCTCCTTGTGTTCGTTTTTCTCGTCCTGTTCTAGCTCCCGCACCATATCCTCTGCAACCTCATTGTAGTAACTAGCGGGAATGATCGAAGGAGTTGGCTTCTTCTCAGCCTGATTGTAGTCAGTCGAATCCTTTGCTCTAACCGCGTCCTCATCCTTATCATAGAACTCGTTTTCGGGAACAATTCGCTCGTCGTGCGCTTTTTGAGAGCCACCTCTGGTGTCGATGGCTTCCTTAGTGTCCTCCTCAGGATCGTCGTCAAAGTCCACGAGATCCGGCGGAACCTCTTGCATCTGAACCGATGGAGCGTGCTTTGTGTTCTCGAGGTTGGCAAATACTTGAGTGAGAATTCTGTTGAGATACTCCGGAGAGTTGGCATTGTGCATGTTGGATGGTCTCACGTCCAGCTTGTAGTCCGGTCCAAAGTACTCGTAGTAGTCATTGAAGGGCAGTTCAGCGTCTAACAACGTCTCGTTCAGCAAACCGGTCTCGAAAGCCCATGTTCTCGCCACGTTTCTCATCGTATATCCTCCACCACCCACAACCATCGTCGGCACATTGAACGACTTGACAAAATTGACACAGTTGGCGTGTCCGCGCATGGAAAGATTGAAACAGCCAAGCTTGTCCCCGGAAAGCGAGTCTCCACCACACTGGAGAACAACGGCAGAAGGCTGATACCAGTCCATGATTCTCTGGATAACGGGCTCGAAAATCGACTTGTAGGTGGCATCGTCAATACCGTCTCTTAGGGGAATGTTCACAGCGTGGTATTTTCCCTTGCCCACACCAATATCTCTGAGCTCACCCGTACCAGGGAAAAATTCTCCATACTTGTGGAATGAGCAGGTCATCACACGATCCGTGGTGTAGAAAGCTTCCTCAACACCATCACCATGGTGCACATCGATATCAATATACAGCACGCGCGGATGGTATCTGAGCAGCTCGATGATACCCAAGACAATGTCGTTCACATAACAGAAACCCGAGGCCTCGGATTTTTTGGCGTGGTGCAAACCTCCAGCGTAGTTGATGGCAATATCGCACTTTCCTCTATTTAATCTAGCGGCTCCTTCCATCGACCCTCCCCCAGAAATACCGCAGTATTCAAAAAGCCCGTCGAAAACAGGACAGTCGTCTCCAACGTTGAACTTGGCCTGTTCTTTGGCAAACATTTCTAAGTTGTCCGGAGTGGCTCTGGCGAGGAAGTCGATGTATTCGTCGGTGTGAAATTGACACATCTCTTGTTTGGTGGCCGGTTTAGCCCGATAGATCTCCATCTTCTTGTACAATCCGTAGTTCATGATCAATGAGTGCGCCATCCTTATTCTGTGTGGCTTCATTGGGTGTCCAGCACCGTAGGCGTAGTTGCCCACGTCGGAGTCATAAAAGTACGCGACCCGCTTCTTGCTGCTGGTGCCCACTTTCAGCTCGTCAAAAGGTTTTAGCTCAAAGATCATTCTATCGTAAGAGATAAAAAAACACTTACTTTCTACAACTTTAAGGGCAACATGGAAAATGTCGTCTTCGGTGCGAGGTGTACGTACATATTTTTTATTGGGACGCGAAGAGCTGGCTATGCGGGAGGAAGTGCAGACTTGTTGATTTGTTTCTGCAACGACCTGTAGTTTGTAATCTCCTGAGACAGTCTCTCCTGCAACTGGACCTCCTGCTGTAGCTTGCGGTACACCAAGTCGTTCACTTGGAACGTGAGGCCAGATCCGTACTCAGAAGAGGTGCGGATTGGTAGCAGCCACTCCATCCAGGTGGTGCCCATGATGGAGCACCAGTTTTGCTTGTATCCAAGATCAAAGATGTTTCCTATTTCATGCGAGTTGCCGCTCGAGCGATACCCGTGACTTTCGTATGATTCAAGCGTCGTTCTGTTTACTAGTAGCTGGTATATCGTGAACAGCGTGAACACGGAAACACACAGCCACATGACGGCTCCCAGCACAAACACAAACATAGTGTGCAACGAGAACTTATCCAGAGAAACGCTTTGCAGGTAGTAGATCTTGTATAGACAGTATCCTGAGATAAAGGTAGCCAGCCCCGTGTAAAATGACGTATAAATAAGAAATTGAACGAAGAATTTGTGGTTTTTGAACCCGATGCAATCTGCAAACCATGGGCAATGATGGTCCATCCGTAGAACGCATTGTTCGCACGATGAGCAGTGGTGGCATCTGTCAGGCTTCCAAACTTTGCACTTGTTGCAGAAACGGTACCCTCCATCTCTTTTCACCATTACTGTGTTTGACTTGAGAAATTCTGGAGGTTCAAGACGGACGGCAGGATCAGGCTGGAGACAGCAAAGCTCAGAGAATTCTGTGGGCGAGCCTGGACCCACCGCCACGACCAAGTAATATGATATCAGACACAAGGCCTCAAGTAAGGTTATAATGACAAAAATGGCCAATTTGCTCGCTGACCCGTCTATCACACCAAGGACCATTTTGAAGATTATCGCATAGTAGGACCATACAAGTAGTGCCGTGCACACAAACTTGGGGAAGGTCGATGCAATGGTGCAACAGATCCGTGTGACAGTTACCATCGAGTCATAAGCAAAATAGTTTATTTATTTTATTTTTACTTCATTCGCGTAGTAGAATATTTTATGGTAGTCTATACATTCTCGTGCACCTCATAGAACTTCTTGAAAATAAACGCCACTAAGTTGTCCGTATCGAATAAAACGCTCTCATCAAATAATTTGACAGTTTTCTTGTGTTCGTATTGTAGATTGAGGAAATCGTCCATGGTAATCCTTTCATGGCCACTAACACCAAGAGAATTTTTGGAAATATCGAACGTAAACTCTCCCTGACGCTCACAGCTGATGGTGAAATGAATCCGACTCAATGCAAAAGAAGTGAGACTAGTATTGCAGAACTCAATCAGGATATGGTGATCCATCAGATGTTTGGCGGAGTGCTTGTAAGAACCAAATTTAGGAACATATCCTTTTTTCTTCTTGAGCTCTTTCTCGTGGTAATATTGCCTTGAGAAGTACTTGAGTAAGGGTCCCTTTTTCTTGTGCACACTCTGATGCTGCATGCGCATCATCACCCTATCAATTTCCTTGATATAGTCTGAGTAAACCTTCGAGCAAGTTCTCTCTTTCTTCTTTAACTTGGTCAGTGTGTCAATAACTAGCTTGAGCTGGCGCTCTCTCTCCTCCTTTTTCGATTTGTTCATCTTAATGTCATGCGCTATCTCGTTGAGAATTGCCTGGTAGCCGTCTTCACGGCTAATGTATCCATTATTTTCCAGTTCAAGAAGCAGTTCAATGGCACGCTTCTTTAACTGCGGGAACGTTGAATTGTGAATCTTGCGCACTGTTCGTCTCTCCATGCCAAATTCGGGTAGGGCACTGTTGGCCTTCTCTTCCTTGATTATTTCCTTGAATCGGAACTCGTCAAGCGGAGTAATCTCGCTCAGTAGTAAGTCCAGCAGATCGGCACCATCTTGCACTTTGATAATGTATATCAGATATTCCTTCACCTCCAACAAAGCCACCTTAGTACCAACAACTTCGGGATCGGTACTTTCGGCAATTGGTTGCAAATACATCTCAACCAGACTGTTTCTGGTCTCAATCTTGTTGTGATAAGAAGAATACTCTTCAATTTCCATCAGCAAGAAGTGCAAATAATCGTTTTTTTGTGATACCAGGACATCCTGGTGGTCAAAAACTATTTGCAACAGTTCTGAAATGTCGTCCTTCAATAGTTCCAACTTAGGCTTTTGGTTGGAAACCATATCATCATATGCTGATTTCATCTGATACGCTTCTTCGATTGTGCCCACGTCAATGAGGTCTTTGAGAATTTTCCTGACACCTTCCACGAACTCCTCGACAAATGGGTTTAATGGCTGCAAGTACACATTTTCAGTATTGAAAGGTCTCATTAAAACCAACTGGTTTAAGACTTTGGCAACTTGCAAAAGGTTGTCCCCAACTTTTGAAACATGAGACTCATCTTCGACAATGTCATTTATATTAATTCCATAATTCTCCGGCTTGAGTAGTATAGGTAGCACATATGACTTCATGAATATCGAACCCGCAGCGCTGAGATAAAATCTCTCTGATTCTCCTGGATAGAGCTTTTTCATTTGGTCATAGACCCCACGGCAGATTACTCTGATAAACACAGGAGCTTTGTCGACAATATTACCTATTGTTTTCATCACGTCGTAGGATGCTTCTCTTAAATCTGTCAAGTTTTTCACAAATTGTCTTCTAGTGTCATCATCGTCAATTGGATCCATGTTGTCTAAGTCGTCTATCGACTTTAAAGTCATGCGACCTTCAAGCTCATCACGCTCAATGATGTCTTTATAAATGGCTGCAGGATCAGGTTCGTAAGATGCGTCTTCGTCTGTAATCACTTTCCAAACACAGTCGGCCAATATACTCTTTGCTAATGCTCTTTGCTGAGGTAAATTGACATAAGTCATGAGGAGAGACTCCCAACTTTTCGTGCTTCTGTTTGTCACCGTTTGTCTGGATTTGATGTAGTTTTTCAGCCGTGCAATAGAGCCCAGTTGCTCGAAGCACTCATTCGAGGCAAACAATATCAATTGCATGAGAAGAAATTCTTCACGCTTAGGAGCGGTTGATGCCGGTGCGGAAAAGTTGCTAAAGTTGAAACATTTCAATATCCAGCCTTCAATGGAGCCACTGCTCAAATCTAAAGTAATGGACTCATTGTCGACTAAAGTCAACAGATGGCCCAAGTAACATGGCTTCGTCTGCAGCAGATAGAAAAATTTCTCATACAACCTGGTCAGAGTTCTGATTGGCTTAATCAAGAGCTGCTCAGGGTTTGCTCCTAAGCTCTTACTAAGACTTTCGTTGAGGTTGTTGGAATAACCAGTCAAGTTCATGTTTTCATCTTTGAACTTGAGAAGCTCATCCAGAGAAACATTGTTCTTCTTAAGAAGCTGAATCTTGGCACCTAGCTGACTAAGATCCAGCTCCCATTGCTCAATTCTTCTTGTCTCTTTTGCAATTTCATCCTTGTATTTCTGAATCTTTTTTTCGTCCTCGAGTTCAGAGCCAGGGCCGTCAAGCAAGTTGATGAAATTCTTTATAGCTTTCAAAGGAGGGTTTTTCTCATAGATCAAGGATTTATAATCGTGCTTAGTGCGAGCAGCACGGAACCAGTTTTGAAGTTTGATAATCTTTTCAAGATTTTCGGGTTTTCTAAACCAGTCTTCTCTATCCCTTATACGTTTTCGCTGTAGGTAACCCCTGATGTCAGACTGAAGACCTATGATTGATTCCTCGGCATCCTGTAAGTCATCCTGAAGAATCTCAATATAGAACCTCTGTAAGACACCTCTAAATATTGTTTGTAGTTGTTTCACAGCAGATGCTTGTTTGTAAAGTTGTTTATGTTTGTGCGCAATATCTTCCCTAACCAGTTTGCCCCTGCAAATGGCTAGCAACTCATTAAGCCTGTAATCTTTTTCAAGGTAATGGATGGACAGGTGTTCTTGGCAAGAAACACTAATAGGAATACCTCTTCTTGGAGCCTTTCGTGTTCGATGAGCAAGTTTGTGCTGTAGATATTTTTTGTGCTCCCTTATCAACTTTCCCCTGATACAGGCTTGTAATTTGATAATCGCACTTGTTTGTCCAAGAAGCGCTTTTCTATCAGCGAATTTCTTTTCTCTTGCAAATCCGCCTCTGATGAAGCTTTGTAGCTGAACAATCGAACTTTCATTTTTTAACAGTTTGGACCGTGTTGCCGAGTATTTATCCTCCCGTTTGGCATTTTTCAGAATGGCCTGAAGCACAGAAAGGGATCTCGAATTTGCCATGAGTGACTGGTGAGTGGTGGCCTTTTTGGATCTAACCAGTGACCCTCTGATAAGAGACTGGAATCTGATGATATCCGGCGTGAACACCTTGAGCATGAACTTGTTTACAAACAATTCGTAGCGCAGAAGTGTTCCTCGTGCAATAGCTTGCAGCTGGATGAGCTCAGCAACATAAGTGTGCTCACTTGCTGGCTTCAGGCTTAAACCATTGTCATGATCGATCATGGAAGTGTATTTGGCGTGAATCTCCTCGATGTCAACATCAAAATCGTCTTGGTTGTGTTTTTCTTTAAATAAGTGTCTAGCTTGCGCAGTCTCCTCTATAACTAAGGTTGTGTCCAATGGTTCTACAGTGTTGACTAAGGCAGTATCCAGCTTGGTCTCTATCTGTGGCTTGTCTTCTTCCTTAGATTCCCTCGTCGTAATCAAGCTGTCTCCAAGGTTGACTCGGACCCCATCATCAATGTTCTTGAAATTCGGTAATTTGAGACCTCTTATTTTGATTTGAATCTTCTTGATGTCAGAGTCCTTTATATCATATTTTTCTAAGCGTTTCAATTGAGGCGCCTTCTTCGTAGCTGACATCATATAGCTCAGTGCGTGCAAGCAGAAAATGACTTTAGGTATGTTTTTGGTCTCGAACAAATCCGCTGTCTCAAAAATGAACATCTCGGGAAGCTGTATGCTTCTGAGGAACTCGAGGAACACGACAATGTTCTCAGTAAATTTGAAGTACAGACCGCTTTTGTTTTTGTAGTTTGTACCTGACGGGTTGTTTTCTCCGTAGTAGATGTTCTTGACTTTAGAGTAGCCAAACTTTTGAGCGAGTTTTGCAACCAGAATTCCGTTCCTCAAATACTCCTGAAACTCGGCAATTGAGTCGTTTTGCAAATCAATCTTGACGTCCAAGCACTCTTCAATCCATATCTTGATTTCTGCAACACGACACAAAAATTCGTACGCCTGAAGTGACTTTCTATCATGATCCATCCAGGACCCAGACTTGATAGGCTCTTCCTCGACCTGCGATGGTAGGTCAGCACCTACTGGTGTTGATTGAAATTTCTTGGAGACCGACTCAACACGCGAAGTCTTGCGCAACTTGTTCTCGATTGTCCTCAGCTTGTTCAGGTTTTTCAGTGATGGAGAGTTAGATATCGCACTACTAATTTGGCCCATAGTCTTGATCTCGCTCCTGGTGGGTTTATGCAGTGGCTCAGGCCTAGGTTGATTAGAATTAAATGGAGCAGGAATGGGTATAAAGTTTGAGGCGTTGTTCTCAATGGTATCTTGTTCTTTTTGTTTGATCAGTCTCTTCACAGGGGAGTCATTCTCTAAAAACGTTGTTTTCTGGGGAGATTTGAAGGGGTTCTCGTTTTCTTTGAGATTGGCAGTAGTAGCTCTTTTGGTTGGAGAGCTAGGAGTGCTGCTGCTATATGAGTTTGTTGGTTTCAGAGGTGACAAGTGGGGCATGCTTATTGCCTCCAAGTACTGGGAAGCCAGATTTTTCTTGCCATCCTTCCGAACAGACGTGCTCATCGACATGGCTGAAAGAAAAACGTCTTGGATTAATTGTAAACACACAACTTATTGTAAACAAAAACACGAGGTCTCAGGTGTATGTGTAATTTTTGGTGCAGGGATGTTTTCGATTTGGGAGAGAGATAGAGGCTTGAATAAGCGAGATCAGATCTACTGAGTTGACGCCGATAGGGGGAATAACATGAATGAGACGCATTCATTCTATTCGGTCTCTAATCCCTTTTAAGGAGAAAAGCTGCGTTTATTGATTTTGAGAAGCGGTCCATTAAAGCTTCATGAAGGCGCTCTTAACAAGATACCTCTAGTAGTTCATCAGCAGGAATCTAGAACAGATCATAGTGTTATCAGGACGTTGTGGCTCCCAAAACCTAGTCTCGAATATTCTCCTTGGGTCGATCGACCCTAAAAAATATATTTTTTATTTTATCGTGGAACTTTCTAGACGAAAAACTTGGTCGACTTTGGAAAGAAAGGATATTGCAATGAGCAGCATATTTAAAGAAGCCTCTCGCCCCCAAGTAGGATCGGGTTTTTTTTCTTGAAATTTTGGAAACTACAATAAGACATCATGTCGAACAAAACTGAATCATATGAGTTCCAGGCTGAGATCTCTCAGTTGATGTCCTTGTTCATTAACACTGTGTATTCGAACAAGGAGATCTTCCTTAGAGAGTTGATCTCGAACGCCTCGGATGCGCTGGACAAGATCAGATACCAGGCCCTCTCTGATCCATCTGTGCTCGAGACTGAGCCAGAGCTGTTCATCAGAATCACTCCAAAGCCAGAACAAAAGATCCTTGAGATCAGAGATTCCGGTATTGGTATGACCAAAGCTGAATTGGTCAAGAACCTTGGTACCATCGCCAAGTCCGGCACCAAGGCTTTCATGGAGGCCCTCTCCGCAGGTGCTGATGTGTCCATGATTGGACAATTCGGTGTTGGTTTCTACTCGCTATTCTTGGTTGCCGACCGCGTTCAGGTGATCTCGAAGAACAACGACGACGAGCAATACATTTGGGAATCCAACGCTGGTGGAAAGTTCACTGTTACTCTTGACGAGGAGAACGAGAGAATCGGCAGAGGTTCCATTATCAGACTGTTCCTGAAGGATGACCAACTCGAGTACCTTGAGGAGAAGAGAATCAAGGAGGTTGTGAAGAGACATTCTGAGTTTGTTTCTTACCCAATCCAGTTGGTTGTTACCAAGGAGGTCGAGAAGGAGGTTCCAGAAGAAGAAGAGAAGAAAGACGAGGAGTCTAAAGACGAAGAGTCCAAGGAGGCTAAGGTCGAAGAAGTCAAGGACGAAGAGGAGAAGAAGGAGCCAAAGAAAGTCAAGGAGCTTGTCACTGAGACCGAGGAGCTCAACAAGACCAAGCCATTGTGGACCAGAAACCCATCCGAAGTCACACAGGAAGAGTACAACGCTTTTTACAAGTCGATCTCCAACGACTGGGAAGACCCATTGGCTGTCAAGCACTTCTCTGTTGAAGGTCAATTGGAGTTCAAGGCTATTCTGTTCATTCCAAAGAGAGCTCCATTCGACTTGTTCGAGTCCAAGAAGAAGAAGAACAACATCAAACTTTACGTTAGAAGAGTGTTTATCACTGATGAAGCTGAGGAGCTTATTCCAGAGTGGCTCTCTTTCGTCAAGGGTGTTGTTGACTCTGAGGATCTGCCATTGAACTTGTCCAGAGAGATGTTGCAACAGAACAAGATCTTGAAGGTCATCAGAAAGAACATTGTCAAGAAACTCATTGAGACCTTCAATGAAATCGCCGAGGACCAGGAGCAATTCGACAAGTTCTACACCGCCTTCTCGAAGAACATCAAGTTGGGTATTCACGAGGACCAACAAAACAGAGGAGCTCTGGCCAAACTGTTGAGATTCAACTCTACTAAGTCAACTGATGAGCTGACTTCTCTGTCTGACTACGTCACCAGAATGCCAGAACACCAAAAGAACATCTACTACATCACCGGTGAGTCTATCAAGGCTGTTGAGAACTCTCCATTCCTGGACGCTCTGAAAGCCAAGAACTTTGAAGTGCTGTTCTTGGTCGACCCAATTGACGAGTACGCCATGACCCAGCTGAAGGAGTTCGAAGACAAGAAGCTGGTGGATATCACCAAGGACTTCGAGCTTGAGGAGTCTGAGGAGGAGAAGAAGGAGAGAGAGGAGATCACCAAGGCATACGAACCATTGACCAAGACTCTGAAGGACATCCTGGGAGACCAAGTGGAGAAGGTTGTTGTTTCCTTCAAGCTTGTCGACTCGCCAGCTGCTATCAGAACCGGACAATTCGGATGGTCTGCTAACATGGAGAGAATCATGAAGGCACAAGCCTTGAGAGACACCTCTATGTCTGCTTACATGGCTTCGAAGAAGATCTTTGAGATTTCTCCAAAGTCTCCTATCATCAAGGCTTTGAAGGCAAAGGTTGAGGAAAGCGGTCCGGAGGACAAGGTTGTCAAGAACTTGACCACCCTGTTGTTTGACACTGCTCTGTTGACTTCTGGATTCTCTCTGGACGAGCCAACCTCGTTCGCCAAGAGAATCAACTCTTTGATTGCCATTGGTCTCAACATCGACGAGGAGGCTGAGGCTCCTGCTGAACAGGCTACCGAAGCGCCATCTGAAGAGGCTGTTGCTGATTCCGCTATGGAGGAAGTTGATTAATTCACATGATCGATTTTTAACGGTGTGTTAATAATAGCTAATGGAAATGTAGATACATTGAAATATTATTTAAAGTACGTAATAGTACGGTTTTCCGCGTATTTTTATTTTTCTCGCTATTTAGCAAATTCGTGCAGGAAGGCTTTTTGATTGTCAATTGTTGCCGGAGGTTTTATAAATTCAATACTATTTGGTTTCACTGGGCACTACTGGAGTTTGATGCCACACCCGGTTGACCGTCTAATTCAATTCTATAACAGACGTTTTGCCAGCATACCTCGTACGCCACCGCCACAAAGACATTCCAAAGGACCCTTACTGTATTTTTTATTATTCAGCATCGGGCTATACGTACTATATCCTACTATATTCCCTTCTCACCAGTCCAACATGTTTTCGAAAAGACCAGATAAGCTCACTACAGGGCTCATTAACATGACCACTGACTGTTTTGCCAATGTTTGTTTGCAGGCTCTCGCTTCTCTTCCGGGGCTCAATGAGTATTTGAATGCGATGACTGAGTTTAGAAACTCTCTCATTGAGCAACGCGCCAAGCTGCCCCCGTATGAACTTCACCAAGCACTCATTCATCTTCTGTCCAAACTCCAAGAGACCGTTTACCGGCCCCGTGTGTTATCAGTGTGGGAATTCTTGCATGTTATTGAGAAAATCTACAACAGTAAGATATCTGTCAGCCAACACGACGCGCACGAGCTTCTGCAGCTGATTTTGGAGACTCTGGAGAGAGAGCATGTTCAGCTAAGAAAAACGGCTCCCAACGTTCCCGAGTTCCCGTTTAAGGGCGAGGTTTCCTCGCAGCTGCGTTGCATGAGATGCGGCAAGAAGAGCTCGACCAATTACAATCCGATGATGATTCTGTCTCTTCCAGTTCCACAGGAGTCGTCTATTGACTTGGAGAGCATGCTGAGAGGCAGCGAGAGTGACATTATTGATGACTACTCCTGCACGAGGTGCAAAATAAACTATATCCTCAGCACTGCCAAGCAGAACAGCCCTATGTTGAACAAACTCAAGAGAAAACTCAATGACGACCTGCTGATAAACGACGACCTGGAGCCTGAACTGGACGAATTTGTGCAGAGTTACGAGGGCATCAAGTCCGCCGACGTGAAGTCGACGGTGCACAAGGAAACCTCGATCATTCTTCCTCCAAAGCTGCTGGCTGTCCATCTTTCGAGATCCATCTATGATACGCAGGCTAGACGCAACCAATGCAATGTGGAGTTCAAGGAGTTCCTGAAGCTGAACGTGGATACTGCCGAGATGGAGAAGTTCAAGAACGTGGACCAGGACCAATACGATGCGACCGAGGAGGAGCCTTCGCAGCTCACGAGGGCAATCTCGTCGATCCTGGAGGAGAAACCTGGCACCGAATTCCTGGAGGACTCAGAAGTGCATTCCGATGGACAAGACGAGAACCCAGACAACCAAGACGACGACGATGACGAGGAGCTGGAGGACGACGACGACGACGACTTGGCTGCCAAGATGGAGGACCACCATATCAGTTTGGACCCGGACGACGGAATCAAGACTATCACCTATAAGTTGAACGCTGTGGTGCGGCACCAGGGATCTCATTCGCTCGGACACTACGAGTGCTACCGGCGAAAACCTGTGTTTTACAAGAACACCGTGACGGGCGAGTACTACCAGAAGTTCCCAAAGCTTGAGGGCGTGGAAGAGGACGCGAAGGACAACGAGGAGGAGCCCGTCACAGACATGAAGAGACAGAGTTCAATGTCGAGACTACGCTCGAGGGTGTCGTCGTTGGTGGGAGGCACCAGACCTAGGTCGCCGTCGGTGTTCGAGAACGCGCAGCCTGTGATTGCGCGCGACAAGAAGCTTGCCAGCTCGGTGAAAAACCCGTTCTGGCGCATCAACGACTCCAAGATTACCGAGTGTTCTTTGTCAGACGTTATGGACGACTCTCGGGCTGTGTACATGTTATTTTACGAGAGGATCGACTGAATAGAATAGTTGCAAATTTAGTTACCTATTAAAGAGCAGGCTTCACTGGATCACCACCACAAGGTCGCCGGCCTCGACCATGTCTCCGTTGGTGTGTAGGATTTTAAGCACTTTTCCGGCTTTTGGAGAGTTCACCAGCATTTCAGTCTTCATGGCCTCGACAACCACCAGGCCCTGTCCCTCCTTAACCTCGTCGCCGACCTTGACCAGCGGCTTCCAGAACCGTCCAGAGTACTCAGAGTACACCATCTCGGCGTCTTCCGGATAGCTCTCCTCCTTCTCGACGGCGGCGGAGCCGGACTTTTGCAGCTCTGCGTTAGAGACCTGGATCAGCCGCTTGAACTCCTCGAGCTTCTCGCCGCCCTGTTTTTTCTGGAACTCCTCGATCGACTCGGAGTTCTCCTGGATCCAAGACAAGTACTTGCCGTGGTCAAAGACAGACTCCACCATCTCGACCTTGTAGTGGCCGTGCTTCGAGTCTTCGGCCATCTGGTCGAGCTCTTCCTCCGTCACGGGGAAGAATTCCACCTGGTCGAACGGAGTCAATAGCCATGGATGGCCGTCGTTGTGAGCAACAGTGTGTGCTCCCAGGGACAGCTTGTCCCAAATAGGAATGGTTCTTCCCACGAGTTGGTAGCCACCAGGCGACTCCATGGTGTAGATGCACATGTACATGCCTCCAATGCCAACGGTGCCGTTTGGCGTGAACGTTCTGGACGGGTTGTACTTGGTGCCGAGGAACCGGTGACGGGGGTCCAGCGGCACCGCGCACGGAGCACCCAGAAACACGTCTCCCAGGCCGAGGACCAGGAACCGCGCCGTGTACAGCATGTCTTTGACGGCAGACCTCTCGATGCCGTTGATCTGCGCAATGAAGTCCACGTTGTTGGGCAGCCAAGGCGCACTCGACCTGATCGTCTCGGAGTACCTCTTGACGGCGTCCAGCGTTTTCTTGTCCTCGAACGCCATAGGCAGTCTCACGACACGTGACTTAACCGTCCACCTGTTGGTGAATGCCACCTCTCTTTCGTACGCAATGAGCGTCTCGACCAGGTCGCTCTGGTGGATCTTGGTTCCGTCGAACTCGACCAGCACAGACCGCACGCCCTGCGACATCTCCACAATGCCAACCGTCTTGTGTGTGTTCACCATCTCGATCAGCTTGTGCACTCTGTACGACAAGTTCAAATTCATCACGTTCTCGCCGTACTCCACAAGCACATAGCGGTCGCCGGCCTGTCTGTACGTGACGACCGGCGCGGCGGACGAGCCTCCGGGCTGGTATCTGGCGAGAACAGGGTCCTGTGGAGCAGAGAGCCCGTACTCAATGGCAGGAACGGTGCCCTGCAACGTTTCAATGGCTCTGTCCTGGTCCACCCTTAATTTGAGAGCAGCGTCGAACGACACTGGGTAGAACGTGATCTGGTCGCCCGGCTTGACCTGGCCGATCTTCCACATCTCGGCCTGCGCGACAACGGCCTGACACACAAACCCTCCTAGCGAAGGACCGTCGCACGTCAAAATGACCGGCTCATCTCCCGTGAAGTTGATGGCTCCCAGCGAGTACACGTAGTCGTGTGCGTTCGACGGATGCAGGCCGCCCTCGCCACCGTCCTCTCTGGCCCATTTCGGCTTAGGACCAATCAGCCTCACTCCGAACCGGTTGGAGTTGTAGTGCACTTTCCACGGGTTCGCAAAAAAGTCCTGGATAGACTCCTGCAGGAAGAAGTCTGGCGACCCGTGCGGGCCGCACGTGACGGCAACGCGCCACTCCTTGGCAGCTATTGGCGGAGCCAGCGACTTCTTAACGGCCTGCGGAGCAGACACGGGAGCAGGCAGCGTGCAGGCAGCCAGGTTCGGCTGGCCCAGGAACAGCACGTCTCCGAGCTTGAGCACCCTGCCGTTGTAGCCTCCGAGATTGCCCAAGGCGAAGGTCGATCTGGAGCCAAGGTACTCAGTGACGTCGATTCCGCCCCTGATGGCCAGGTAGCTTCTACAGCCGGACGTGAGTTTGCCAATCACCAGCTTGTCGCCTCTCTTGACAGTGACGGGCTCGTACATAGCCACTGGCTCTCCGTTGACGGTCAAAGGAACGTCTCCTCCAGTGACACCGATCACAGCCTCGTGGTGGAACAGGATAGACGGTCCGCTGAGGGTGATTTCAATGGCAGGCGCCCTGTGGTGGTTGCCAACAATCCGGTTTGCGAGTCTGAACGAGTACGCGTCCATAGGGCCCGATGGTGGCACACCAATACGCCAGTAGCCAGCTCTGCCCGGGTAGTCCTGCACCGTGGTGTAGGCGCCCGGAGACGTGATTTCGAACGCGTTGGCCTTGTACTCGAACGAGTCCAGCACCTTTGTGGCGACCCGGGCCTGCTCGAACATCTCCGAGTTGGCGATCGAGCGCAGGTAGTCGATGTTGGTGATACACCCGTACACCACCGTCTCGTCAAGGGCCTGTCTGAGTTTTTTCAGTGCGTCTGCTCTGTCCTTGCCGTGGACGATGATTTTGGCCAGCGTTGGGTCGTACTCGGCAGACACCACGGTTCCCGTTTTGACCCATGTGTCGACTCTTGCCCAGGACGGGAATTTAACCTCCGTCAGCTGGCCCGGCGACGGCATGAAGTCCTTGACCGGGTTCTCGGCGTACAGTCTGGCTTCCATCGAGGCGCCGTCGCACTTGATTGGCTGACTGAAGTCAGGAGCCATGTCGGCAGCAATGTACAGCATCCACTCCACAAGGTCCAGCCCGGTGACCTGCTCGGTGATAGGGTGTTCGACCTGCAACCGCGCGTTCACCTCAAGGAAGTAGAACTCGTCTCTTTTCTCGTCGTAGATGAACTCCACCGTGCCGGCGCACTTGTAGTTCATTGAGGCTCCCAGCTGCTCGGCCGCCCTTCTCATCTTGGCTCTGGTGGCATCTGGAAGGTTGGGAGCAGGGGTTTCTTCAATAATCTTCTGGTTTCTTCTCTGCAACGAGCAGTCTCTCTCGCCCAGAGCAATGGCCTTGCCGTAACCGTCTCCAAACATCTGAATCTCCACGTGACGTGCGTTCTCGACAAATCGTTCCAGGAACACGCCCGCGTCTCCAAAGTACGCCTGGCCCTGGTGCTGCACCGTCTGGAAAACGCGCTCAATGTCCTCCGGCGAGTCCACCTTCTGGAGCCCGATACCACCACCGCCCGCAGTGGACTTCACCATGACCGGATACTCCAGCTTGGCGGCGATCTCCTTGGCCTCGGCAGCCGTGGCCACGAGCCCAGACCCAGGAACCAGCGGAACGCCTGCTTTCTGAGCAATCTCTCTGGCAGAGTGTTTCAAACCCAATTTTCTAATAGCATCTCCAGATGGACCAACAAATACAATGCGCTCGGCAGCCAGTCTGTCGGAAAAGTCCGCGTTCTCGGACAAAAAGCCGTAGCCTGGTAAAACGGCCTCTGCTCCGGAGTCCTTACACGCCTTGACGATTTTGTCGATGTTGATGTACGTCTCGGCAGCAGAAACACCGTGCAACGGAATGGCAACGTCGGCGATCAGACTGTGCTGGGCGTACTTGTCTGGGTCGGAGTAGACGGCGACAGACTTGATGCCGAGCTTCTTCAGTGTTCTGATGATTCTCACAGCGATCTCTCCTCTGTTGGCCACCAAAACTGTCTCAAACGGTTTTTTCCTCTTTGACACTTCTTTCTGCTTCAAATAATTTCTCCAGCCACCGAGCGCAGTGATATCCTCGGCCCCCTTCTGGGAGTATCCGATCTCCTCGCAAATAAACGACTTCACAACCTCGCCCGACTTGGTCTCGACGGAGCCAATTCCCAGAGGCTCAGGAACCATCGAGATAAACTCTCCGAACTTCTCTGTCGGAATAGCATATATCTCAATTTCGATCTCAGAACCCTGTTCGTCGTAGCTTACTCTGCGCAGCCCCGGCTTGGCAATCGGACCCGTCAACGGCAGCGCGTACAGCTTGTAGTTTTTGGACGTTGTGGTTTTTTCAACAAATGCAGCTTGCACCTTCTCCAGCTGCCAGTGGAGAGGCAGTCCCTTGAGATGGGCCCCCACAACGGCCAGCTTGACGGTGCTGGTTGGGTTTGGAGCTGGCAGTGAGTGGTCGAGCTCGTCGGCAATTCCGGCGTCCACGTTCTTCAAGGCTCCCAAAAATCTGCCGTTAGGATACAGCGTCTTGAACAGCTTGCTTGCGAGATCCAACAGGGCGTAATCCTCAAACGCCTGGCCCAGTAGCGTCACACCGTTCGGCAGACCGTCGGCTCTAAACCCGACAGGAACGGCCAGCGCAGACAGGTCGGCCAAATTCACAAAGTTGGTCCATGTTCCCTGTCTGGAGTTGACCAGGATAGGTTCCTCCTGGACTTCCTTGATAGTTGGGTTTAGCGGACATGTGGGCACAAGCATGACGTCTGTTCCCTTGAAACTCTCGTGGACACGTTTCAGAATGCCCTGTCTTTTGTACTCGTAGCTGAACGCGGCAGCTGCGTCAGGGGCTTTTCCGCCCCTGATGATCTTGGCAACGGTCGGGTCTAAATCTTTTTCCGGCGGATTCGACTCAAAAAATTCTTTGGTGGCAGCCCATCTCTCTGCCACCCATGGACCTTCGTATAGACACTTGGCGAGGTCCAGTAGCGGCGTGAAGTCGCAAGGAACAATTTCCGCGCCCATCTGCTTGAATGTCTCGACAGCCTTGTTGTAAATTTTTGGGTTCTCAGAGTCGCCGTACCAGAGGCCTGTGAAGTCGATAGGCACAGCAACTCTCGGCTTCGCAGGATAATGTCTTCTTGGGTTGGCCGGAAGAGCCCTGGAGTACTCGCATTGCGCGAAGTCGGCCTTGGCCATGATGTCAAAGCACAGCTGTGCATCCGCAAGGTTTGTAGCAAAAACAGACGGACAGTCCAGAGATCTACAGGCAGGCACAACACCGGCCGTGGAAAAAACGCCCTTCGTGGGCTTGAGGCCGATCAGGTTGTTCAGAGCAGCAGGCACTCTTCCAGAGCCGGCCGTGTCGGTGCCAAGCGAAATAGGCACGACTCCTCTGGCAACAACCACCGCAGAACCAGCAGAAGAGCCACCGGAAACGTATTTGTCGTTGAAAGCGTTTTTCGTGATTCCGTACGGAGACCGTGTGCCGACCAGGCCTGTTGCAAATTGATCGAGGTTGGTTTTGCCCACAACGATGGCACCCTGGTCTTTGAGAAGAGACACTATGGTTGCATCCTGCTCAGGCTCGTAGCTGAAAGAAGGACAGGCAGCAGTGGTAGCAAAACCCTTCACGTCAATGTTGTCTTTGACCGCAATAGGCACACCGTAAAGCCGGAGCTGTTTTTTGTTTGACTTGGATTGGAGAATCCTCCATTGGTGCTTGAGGTTTTCTTCAGAAGCAACAGAGATCCAGGCAGGCTCCTCAGGATACGTCTTGAGCGACTTGACCAGATCGAGCAGAACCTGGAACGAGTCCTCAGGCGTGGTGTCCTGATGGAACTTGACCCACTTGGAAGCAGTCCAACCTGTTGTGTCAACCATTGGAAATAAACAAATTGAGACTGAAATATTTCCAGTTTCTCTTATCGATGCGTCTCGCAGAACTTGCCGCAGCTTATATTTTTTCGTCGTAATCGGCGCCCCGATGCCCTAGCGGAAACCCCCGTAACAATTCAATTTTAAGACGCCGAGCGCGGCCCGTAATTTTCGCCGTCGAGGCACTATTGGCTGGATAAGAAGATTAATGTTCCTGCAACAATAGAGATAACAAAAAAGCTGCGCTTATCGACGCACAGTAAACAATACGTCCAAACTACATCATTCAGTTGGCATCGATTGGTACTTATAAATACTTATAAATGGATAGTCAGCACGTCGTAGCTGCTGAACTGCTGGTTACAGTTGGGACACTTTCTCATACGAGAACTCAGTCTATCGTTGATACAGTCGGCACAGAAACAGTGACCACACACTTTAAGCGTGAGATTTTTGAAGTTTTTGTTGCACAGTTGGCATTTCGTCATGGCCAGCAGAGCCTGGTTGATCTCTTCGTCCTCGGCAGTGGCTGACGGGTTGTTTGCGCGATACTTCATCAGCAGTGACTCCAGCGACTTGACCTTCGACGAGAGACCCTTGGTCTCGGCTTCCAGACCAGAAATGCGCCTCTGTTGTTCTGCCGATGTCTCGTTCTTCTGATTCAGTTTCGCCTGTAGTTCCTGATTCATCTGCGTAGCGGATTTGAGTTTCAACTCTAGCTCTTTGTTCTTATTCACTTGGAAGTTGAGATCGTTCTTGAACACAATTTCTAGATTCTTGAGTTTCTCATACAACTGCTGCTCAATCTCGAACTTCTTCATAAGGTTTTTTTCGTTACCTTTAAGAACCTCTATAAGCTCATTCTGCTTGGTGAGATTTGAATTGAGAATCCTATTTTGCGATGTCAGCGAATCCTTCGACCGCATCGCTTGGAAATACTTCTGGTCTGCCTTGTTCTTCTCCACTGTGAGTTTGTTGATGTAGGAGTCGGAGTCGGCGTACTTCTGGAGCTTCGATTGCGCAATCTGCCGCGTCTGCTTAAACGCTTCCTCCATCTGTTTGAGCTCCATCGTGAGAATGGCGTTGTGTTTTTGCAAGGTGGCTATGTCCTCGCTGGACGTTGCCTCGGCCTCGTAGTCCCTATTCACGCTCTTCTCGAGCTCCTCCAAACGTTTTTCCAAAACCTCGTTCAGCTTGCGGTACTCCTCGGTCAGCTCGCTCTTGCCTTTTTCGGCCTTCAGCACGGATATTTGAGCCTGCAGCTCGTCTCTGTCGGCACGAATCCTAGAAAGATCGGTTTCCAGCTTCTGTATGTAACCGTTGTTGCTCTTCATCTCTGTGCGCAGCTTCTCCTCAAGAGCAGACTGATTCTGTGTTATACTCGACTCCAAAGCCATATACTGGGACTCGGTTTTCGAACTTTCGTATTTCACTTTGCTCAATTCTGTGTTGAGCTCGATGTTCTTGGCGGAAAGACTCTGGAATAGCGACGACTTCTGCAAATCATCTTCCGATGGATCCAGAAGCTTGACCGAGAGCTCAGAGAGTCTGGCCTCTAGGTCTTGTATCAGTCTCATCTTCTCTTCAAGCTGTTGCGAGATTACATTGTTCTTCGTTTTTAGCTCTTCCACCTCCACTTTCAAATTTTCAAACTCAACAATATTTGCGTCGCTCTCTTGTTTTTGCTCTCCATTTTCTGTCTTGATCTCGGGCGTCTGTTCTTTCACTATTGGCTCCTCGGCCTTTTTCACATCGCTTATACGCTCCAAAGTCTTGGACTCTGCTCGATCCTTGTGACCAATGTAAACGTCCAATTCCTGATTCAATTCCTCGATCTTGTCTCGCAGCAGCTTATTCTCGTCCTCCAGCTGGCTTTTGAACACGCTCAAGCCAGCCAGAGATTCCTGCAACGTCGCCAGCTTGTCATCGTGTTCCGAAACGGGGAGAGACAACAAGGGCTGAATCAAGTTTATAAGTGCTAATCTGGTCTCCTTAAGCTTCTCAGTGTCGGCTTCAAAACTCTCATCGACAGGAACTAAAACGTGCTCGTTAATGTCCGTTTTGATCTCAAATTTATCGTGGGTTTTGAAATGTTCAACTATCTCAGCCCACCAAGTGTTCAAGATGCTGTAGCATCGGTAGATTCGAGCATAGTTGTCTTCCAGGTCTTTGAGGCCCTTGCCGAGTCGCCTGTTTCGACTTCGGTAGAGATTCATCATCCTGTAGAGGGCCTCCTTCTGGTAGTAAACAACGTCCTCCTGGGTCAAAGGGCCAAACTCGCTGAGCTCGTCTAGAGGCTCGGACGACCTCTTGATTTTCTTGAGAATCTTGGAGGTGTCTGTTCCCGGTGACACTGACCGCTTAACATCCGACATGACAAACTAATATACAATATTTGCGAAATATAAGCGTAACCGAACCTAAGTATCTCCTTCACCAGCCAAAACTATCAAAATATGTACAGATGCGTATGTTTGGCACGTTGGTAACCGATTAGCTGAATGTGGCGGAAACAAGAGGAATTCTATAGTTTGAAGAGGTGTTTTTTTCAACAAAGTTTACAACTTGGGGGACGGCCGGGTAAATAATGTCAACGCCCTTTTACCTTATGAACAACGGTCTGGCAACTGGTTCTGGAAAACAGTTGGAGATGGCCAGTTTCTGGCGTGCCATGGCTACTGTGTTGCATATTCCAATTTCGGGAGGACTATTGCATATCTCCAGGGGCAAAATTAAGGAAATGGCAGAGCATCTCTCCTTGGGAACGTTGACTGATTTTGCCTTAGGCGTGAATACCGGGATCGCTGGCCCTCTTGTCTGTATCTGGAAAGCAACTTACAAGCTCAAGAGTATCACATATACGTAGAAAATTAGACTTCCGAGTCCAATACTCAAATTCGCAAAAGCTCCGAATTCTGCAGAAATGAAGAGGAGAAATTTACTTTGGAAAAAAAACTTAGGCAAATATCCGACCGCATTGATTATAAACACATTACAAGATGTTGAGATTTGCTTACAGTATGAGAAACGCCGCCAAGGTTGCTAGAGCGGTGAGACCTGTTCCTGCTGCCAGGATGCAACCGGTGAGATTTATGAACGGCGTCAAGTTTTACTCCTCGACTTCCTCCTTGACCAAAGAGGACGTGCTTGCCAGATCGATTTCCGTGCTCAACTCGTTCGAACTGAAGGTTCCTTCCAATTCGATTGGTATGGAGACCGAGTTCATCAAGGATTTGGGCATGGACTCGCTAGACTACAATGACGTGCTTGTCGCCCTTGAGGAGGAGTTTGACGTGGTGTTTGACGACAACGTTGCCAACGAAATCAAGTCTGTGGGAGAGTGTGTTGACTACGTCTTGAAGAGCTACACGCCTGCTCAAGAGTCCCTGGATCCCGAGATCCGTTGAGCCAATAGGGTTATTGTCTCGTCCCACACGAGGCGAGGAAGTGCCTTTGTCTCTATAGGGTGTCTGGAGATTTCGTTATGTAGATAATCGTTGAATTGTGACCATACTGAGTAGAGGTTGTGCGGAAGGGGCCTGTTGCGGTGTAGAGATGTGAATTCGATGTCACGGCCCTCGAATTAATTGTTTAACAAATATAAATAAATAATTTTGAGTATAGCGCAATGAGTGACGAGAAGGCCGACAAAAGTATTCAATCGGAAGCTGAGATGGCAGAAATCATGTCTTCAGATGACCAGGAAGCTCCAGAGCAGCGCGGGATGCCACCTACGCAGGTGGAAGAGCTACAGGAGAAGTTTGGAATGCAAACCATCGATGATCCAAATCCAGAGGTTCTGCCCTCAGACAGAGAGCTCACAGAGGGCCTTCCTGATGATGTGCAGTACATTGATCTGATCCAGTATAAAATCCGTGATCTTGATGCATTGGGACTTGAGAGATTTCATAGTTTGGAAAGTCTGGTTCTGAGAGACAACTTGCTGGAAAGTGCAAACGGGCTCAAGAAGTTGCCGAACAAGGAAAAGCTAGAGGAGCTGGACCTTTACGACAACAGGATCAAGCACATCTCGAAACATATCAACGAATTCACCAACCTCACTACTCTGGACCTCTCCTTCAATAATATCAAAAATATCAAGCATCTTGAAGCTCTCACGAAACTGGAGAACCTGTACTTTGTTCAAAACCGCATCAAGGAGATTCGGAATTTGGAAACGCTAAAAAACCTCAAAAACCTCGAATTGGGTGGAAACCGGATCGAGGTGATCTCAGAAACGCTGCTCCATCTGCCAAGTATTGAGCAGCTTTGGCTCGGTAAAAACATGATCTCGAAGTTTGAAAATCTACAAAATCTGAAGCGGCTCCGAGTCCTATCCATTCAATCGAACAAGATAACCAAGATCGAAAATCTGGATCACCTCGAGAGCCTGGAGGAGCTGTATCTATCGCACAACAAATTGACAAAGCTTGAAGGCCTGGATAACTTGCACAAGCTGATGGTTCTGGACGTGACGGCGAACCAGATTAGCAAGCTTGAGAATCTCAGCCACCTCACAGAACTGACAGATTTCTGGTGCTCGTACAACAAGATCGACTCGTTTGATAACGTGAGAGAGCAATTGGGACACCTTCCAAATTTGGACACCGTGTATTTTGAGGGCAATCCTATTCAGCTGAATGCGCCGGCATTGTACAGAACCAAGCTCAAGCTGAATCTCGGCAAATCGCTTCAGAAGATCGACGCAATGTACATTAACCAGGCCTGAATAGATATCCTTGATTATGTCATCAAGCATATATCTCCATTTCTCCTGTGTTACAGCCGCTTGAGCATGGGCCGGGTTTCTACGGGGTCGAAGAGCCGGTGTCTAATAGCCGGTCACGACTAGCTGGTGTCCAGATGCAAATAGCCTAAGTACCACCTTTTAGCGACTATAATAAAGACTAAAGGCTTTTTAAACGGTTCATAGATGAGAAGAGGGGAGCCAGACCATAAATGACCCATGAGGGGTATGACTCAAAAAAAAATTCATCGGGTAACTGTGTATCCGTTCGTGGAAAAACCCCGGGCCTTGGTATTTTTCAAAGGTGACTCCGGTGGGCCACGCAAACAAGCATCGCATTGCCGACACGGAGACCTGCCAATGCGCTATTTCAGACGGCCAGCATTTGCGTGGCATATCGCGCCAATTGGCCAGCACCAACTTTGTGGCTCCACCCCGTCTCCGGTGGTTTCTTGCATGGAGAATGGAAAAATTGAATCATCTTGAAAAAATATGCAGGGTGGGTGTTTGGAGAGTACTATAAATATGCACCGAGAGAACGTTTAACAGAATCTGAATTTGCACTAAAAAATAAAGCCATGTTGAGAGTTACAAGTTCGAGAGCCACTGGAGGACTGCAATTCTCGAAAGTTGCCTTCGTTGTCGCCAAGAGACAGGAGTCTGCCTGGGCCTCAGTCCAGGCTGCTCCAGCCGATAAAATTCTTGGCCTAACTGTGCTGTACAACAACGACTCCAACCCTTCCAAAATCAACCTGGGTGTTGGGGCCTATAGAGACAATGATGGAAAACCGTGGATTCTGCCTTCTGTGAAGGCTGCAGAACAAGTTTTGGCCAAGACCGAAACCAACAAGGAGTACGTTCCGATTGTCGGATCGCCAAAATTCAACGAGCTTATCAAAAAAATGCTCTACACGCACGACGAGGCCGGCAGAAAGCTTCTCGAGGACGGCCGTGTTCTCACTGCCCAAGGCATCTCCGGTACCGGTTCTCTTAGAGTTCTGGGAGAGTTTGTGAGAACGTTCTACCCAAGGTCGAACAAGGTGCTTGTTCCAAACCCAACCTGGGCCAACCACGTCGCCATTCTTGAAAAGGCTGGCCTGACCACCGGCAAGTACAGCTACTACGACTACAAAACCAACGCACTGGACGAAGCTGGATTGTTGAACGATCTGGCTTCTGCAGAGCCGGGCACCGTGGTTCTCCTGCACGCATGCTGCCACAACCCTACTGGTGTCGACCCGGAGTTGGAGCAGTGGGATAAGATCCTGGACGTTCTTTCTCAGAAGCAGCTTTTGCCAATTCTGGACATGGCCTACCAGGGATTCAGATCTGGCTCTCCAATTGACGACTTGGCTATTCTGTTCAAGTTCAACAAGGCCGTCGTTGACGGAAAGCTCTCTAACTTCCTTCTTTCGCAATCGTTTGCCAAGAACATGGGTCTCTACGGCGAGAGAGTCGGCTCGCTGTCTCTCATCACTGCTGGTCCCGAAGAAACCGCTAGAGTGAAATCACAGTTGGAGAAAGTCATCAGACCGCTCTATTCGTCTCCTCCATCTCACGGCTCGAAGCTGGTCGAGATCATCCTTTCTGACGACGCTATCTACCAACAATGGCTCAAGGACGTGAGGGTGATGTCTGACAGACTCGTTGAGATGAGAAAACTGCTGCATGACAAACTGAAAAACACTTACAAGAACCCATTGAACTGGGATCACTTGTTGAACCAAAAAGGTATGTTCTGCTACACTGGCTTGAAGGAGGACCAGGTGAAGAGACTGATTGAAAAGTCTGTTTATCTGACTTCGGACGGAAGAATCTCGATTGCCGGTATCTACCCTGCGAACGTCGACAACTTGGCCAAGGCCATTCACGAGGTCACCACCAACTAAATACGACTGTAATAAGTATTCTGATCGGACTTGCACTAGTGCAATATGTAAGTGTACACGACACATGTGCTGAAATTTTATTTACGAAAAGTGATAAGCGTATTTTGTTTACCGGCAAGAGGCCAGGAGCGAGAAATAGAACAGGGAAGCTCGGAAACGTACAGCATGGAGGCCCAGGAAGTGAAGTCTGTGATAAAGAGCCTCGACAAGGCGCAGGACACGAAAACAATTGTTGAGTTATTGGAGGTGCTGAAGAAAGAAGTGGTAGCCACAGAAAAGTTTCTCAGAGAGACCAAGGTGGGAGTGGCTGTGAACAAGCTGCGCACACATGCGGACGTGGAAGTGAGCTCGCTCGTGAAGAAAATAATCAAGCAATGGAAGGAGCAGGTTTCAAAGGAAAAGAAGTCTAGCAAGGCCCCCCCTAAAGAGTCGTCGCCAGAGACCCCTGCCGCCACCACGTCAGCATCGCCGCCAGTGGAGAACAGAGAGAGCAAAACCTTTGTGACGTCAAAACCACGTAATCCCGCAAACGATGGTGTCAATATTAATATTCACGACAACTCCACGAGAAACGGGTCGATCTCTGGTCTGTACACGGCGTTGGCCATGACCTCCGACAAACTGCCTTCGGAAATCGTACTAATAGCCCAGGAGATCGAAGCAGAGGCATTCAAGTTGACGGAGTCCAAAGTGTCGGACCAGTACCGCAACAAGATGAGGTCACTAATTATGAATCTAAGGAATAAGAACAATCCAGAACTACGAGCACGGTTGCTGAGCAGAGAGATCAAATCGTCAAAGTTCGTCACCATGACCAACCAGGAGCTTGCCCCAGAAGCTCTGAAGAAAGAGCTTGCCGATCTGCACCAAAAGAACCTGTTCGACGCCCAGGGCGCGGTGCAGAAGCGTGCCATCACAGACAGATTTGTGTGCGGAAAATGCAACAAGAGAGAGGTCAGCTACTACCAGATGCAAACGAGGTCTGCGGATGAGCCGCTGACCACCTTCTGTACATGTGAGAGCTGCGGAAATAGATGGAAATTCAGTTAAATAAATAAGTAGTATATGTCGTCATATGTGATGATTCACAGCAATCTTTTGATTGTGCCCAAATATTGGATTACCAGTTTGACATCCTCTAGCTGGAAGTCGATGTCATGTAGCGCGATAGAATCCAGAAATTGGTCAACAACCTCTTTATTCGGCTTGCGGAGTATCTCTCTCGTGAACAGCACGCTGAACATGAAACTTGTGATGGCCGAATATCTATCAAAGAAAAACGAATTGGCGCGCTTGTCTGCTACCGTGATGGCCTTGTCAACAACTTTAAATGCGTCGTATGCCTTGGTTCTAAGGTCCGGATAGGCGTGACATTGGAGCATCAGCTCCTCCAGTCTAAGGACACCCTGTCTGTCTGCAAGGGAGTAGTGGCGGATAAGAGATGTAGATGGTTGTTTGAGGAGTCCCCTTGAGCTTTCTCTGAGGGTACGGCCAGCTGCTAATTTGAACATGCTTACAATTTTTGCCTTCCCTACACTCTCTATATATATCTGAAGTCACCCCACAATCATCATCATCATGCCTCCATGCTACTCCGCACTTACCCCAGCGAGTCGTGAGGCTTATGTAATCACAAGGTCTCAAAAATATGCTTGTGTTGCCGCATCTCTTCAATTATGGCAGCCACTTGGGGCACTACCTGCTGGTGGAGTTGTTCCGCCTCCTGCGCGCCAAATTTAGACAGCACGTACCTGGACACCGTGTCTGCGTTTTTCTCTCCGCTGGGGTCTCTTCCTATGCCGATTTGGATGGCGTTGTAGCCTTTGCCGATGTGCTGCTGGATAGATTTCAGACCATTATGCCCGCGCGCGGAGGAATTTTGTTTTCGCACACGCACTTTCCCCAGGTCCAGATCTAGCTCGTCGTGGAGCACCACGAGCACTGGGTTCCATTGGGGCTGCGCCAAGATAGCCTTCCAGGGCTTGGCGAGGTTTTTCCCGCTTAGGTTCATGAACCCCGGGGTTTGGTACAGGAGCACGTCTGGCTTGTCTGTGTTGCATCTGAACTTGAACCCATTAACTTGCTTGATCTGGGAAAAACCATGAGACTCGCATAAATTTTTCAGGACGAGATGGCCGACCGAATGACGGGTCCCGTGGTATTGGGCCTCTGGGTTGCCTATGGATACCACCAGAATTAGCACAGGTTTGTCGTTGGGGGTTGCTATTCTTGTCAGGGAAGATGCTTTTCTTGCAAACTGCAGAAACGAGAGCATGGTAAGAGGATGAGTCAGCCAGAATAAAATTAATCTCTAATTTATTTTAATTCCAAGCAATCGTTGTTTTGGCTCAGATGAACCAATTCTCCAGTGCCAAGATCGTTGCCGATGCCACGGAAGAGGCAGACATCTATGGGGTGGCGTACGGCATGCTGATCAAGTTTATACTCGCGTTTGTCGTGGTTTCCATCTTGTACATGGTGGCCGACAGAAAGATGGTGAAGAAGGACCACAAGAAGCAGGAGTAGGGTATTTACGTTTCGTAAGGCAAATAAATACACAAATTAATTCTTGAGGCTGGTAAACTCATGTAATTCAGTTCAATTTGTTCATTTTCCGGGGAACGAAAATATTTGAGTATACACTTATATGAAATATTTACGTTTACAATGAGTGTAAGCGACGACAATTCACAAGACCCTCAGCATGGCCACAACGGTGTGTCCAGTATGCACCAATCGCCTGAGGGAGAGACGTCTACGCCCGTGATAAAGCAAGAAAGCTCTGAGGAACGTATGGAAAATCACGACTACTCCAAAATGATGACCAATGGACCGCAGAGAAAACGCAAAAAAGTCAACGTGGCCTGTGTCTACTGTAGGAGGTCGCACATGATTTGCGATCAAGGTCGTCCCTGTCAGCGATGTCTGAAACGTAACATTGGACACCTTTGTCACGACGAGCCCACTAACGGAGGCCGCAGGAGCAAAAGATCAACAAGCGCCACAGCTGACCGGTCTTCTTCGTCTCCCGGGTACTCGAACCTGGAGGAAACTCGGGCGAACAGCTCCAGTGCTGAAAAATTGAGTCCCCTTGGAATATACCGTCATCAGCCCATCAACCCCGGCATGATGAACTTCGACGCGACGACACCGCAGCAGGCCAATCCACGCAGCTATCCGTCAGCCAAGCCGCAGGGAATCGCCATAAATCAGCAGCCGTTTTTCTACTCCGAACACGCGGGCTCTGAGTTCAACTCTCTTACCGAGTTTCTCTCTATGATCGACGATACGGATATGATCAATTCCATCAATTTGGATAACGATCCACTGCTCAACAAACTCACAGGCCTGCCTGGAAACAACGATCCGTCCGCCACCCTAAACCAGATGCCGCCCTTTGAGCCTGCATTCGAAAATAGCCTTTTCGCTAAAACGTCAAGCTCTCCAACTGTGGAAAAACAGACCCCAGCAATATCTGCCCAGGTCGCTCTGCCCAACAGCTCCGTTCGCGCCCCACAGAACCTGTATGAGCCTTTTCTTTCTCAACCACAAGTCAACCCAAATGTGGCTCAAGCGTCCACGAGGTCCTCCGGACAACCATTTGTATCTGACTCTGCTAGAGACAAGTTTTTCCTTACCGCAGCCGACCCCACCACCGAGATTTCACCAGAAGAGCGACTAAAACAGGTTATCAATGCCAAGCTCGAGGCCGGACTCCTAAAGCCTTACAATTATGCCAAAGGTTACCAAAGACTGCAAAACTACATGGACAACCACATGGCTGCCTCATCGAGACAGCGAATTCTGAAACCGTTGTCCATGTTTAGACCGGGGTTTCGGGCCATTGCTAAGGCTTTGAAGGATATCGATCTGATCTTGGTGGAAGAGAACTTTGAGAGAATGCTTTTGGACTACGATCGTGTTTTCACGTCAATGGCTATCCCTGCTTGTCTTTGGAGAAGAACCGGCGAAATATATCGAGGAAACAAAGAATTCGCATCTTTGGTCGAGGTCTCCATTGACGATCTCAAAAATGGCAAGCTCACCATCTACGAGCTGATGACAGAAGAGAGCAGTGTCAACTTCTGGGAAAAATATGGAGCAATCGCATTTGACAACACCCAGAAGGCCGTCATGACCAGCTGCAACCTGCGGAGCAAGGACGGTCGGAAGAAAAGGAACTGCTGCTTTAGTTTTACTATTCGCCGAGACAAGTACAATATTCCCAGCTGCATTGTCGGAAACTTCATTCCCATACAATAATATGACATTACTCGTTCAATAGTTCTTCAACCGTCTTAGTCGAGTATTTCGCCTGCAGATTCTTCAGTTTTTGAGCATCCTGGAAATATTTCTGAATTATCTTCGAGGTGGTATCCCCGAAACTGAGAAACTCGAATTTATCATCCAAGGAAGTTAAGGTCTCAAGACACTTGAGGAATTGAACCGGTCTTGAGGTCACTTGGACAATATTTTTGACTTGCGTGTTCACCTCTGCTACCATTTCACCGTTCAGGTTCGACACCATCGGAACGCCCAAAGAACGCTTCACAGGAACTGTTTTTTCAAACAAGTGTCCCAGCTCCTTCTCTATAGGTCGCAGAACAGGGTTGTGGAATGGAATTTTGACTCCGAGGTCGACGCTATGGACTCGTGTTTTCCAGACTCCAGCTTTGGCAATCCTTGCTTTGAGCTGGTCGATCTTCTGACCCAACCCCAATTTCTCCCCACTAACCACTAACTGCTGGTAGTTGTTATAATTGCTGACTTGTACGTCCAGCTCTCCTAGAATTTGTGTAATGTATTTATAATGAGTCGGTTGAAATAACAATGCCTGCATTGAAAATGACTTCCCTGTTTCCTCCACTAGCCTTTCCATTAACACACCCCTTTGGTATGCCAATTCGAGTCCGGCTGCAAAAGAAATTGAGTCTTGCGCAACCAAGGCAGATATTTCACCCACAGAGTGGCCCAGCAAGAAATCGGTATCATTGAGAATGTTATCATTTTTCACGGCCCTGAGAAGATGGTAGGTAACGTAGGATGTTAGTATCAGTAGTGGCTGTTGGATTGACGTCAATTGGATGTCTTTCTTGGCCAATGCAATAGCAGGATCAGTAATAAATTCCGACAACCGCAATGAAGGCAGTGTTTCGTCCGCTTGTGCTAATAGCGACTGCACCACAGGCACTTTTTGGTGCTTTGTCAAAGAGGACAGCGAATTGACATCAAATCGACCCTGTCCTGGGAACACGAGCACTTTGGTGGACCTGAACCGAGTGAATATCTTGCTCATAATAAAGAATAAATTTAATCTATTATGGTGTGGGGGTGCCATCTATTTAAAAGCCTTTGCCATACTCATCAGCCGTTTTGTACACCTTGACCGAGTCGTCAACAGTGATAAGACCCTGATTTTCCTTGATGCGGAACTGGACCATCTTGAGCAGATGGTAGATCATAGAAAGGTGGGGCGCGTCAATGCCGTTTTTCTCAGCAATCTTGAGTGGATTTCCAACAATTGTTTCCACTTCTATCATTCTATTCAGTCTAACGTCAACTAGCATCGATGGGGTGTAGAAGAGGCCATCGGAAATGTTCAGCATCGTATCCTCAAGCTCGAGAGGAAGCGTATACCCGTCTGACTTTGCGATTGCATATATTTCTCTCATGACAGGTCTCCATATAGTTTCTTTGCAACCTGTCATTGCTGCCCTGCTACAATCCAGATTAGTCAGGGCAGTCGACGTATTGACTGACGCATTATACAGCAACTTCTGCCATCTAGTCTGTCTGACATTAGAGTCTTTCTTGACCACGTTCTTGCCGTCCTTCATACGGTAGATCGAAATAAATTTGTCCAAGATCTGCTCAGCTCTGGCACGGTCTTTCAAAGTCGGGTTTTCAAAGATTCCTAGCTGAACGTTATCTGGCGTCATCTGGCTCACCACACAGTCGATATTCGTGCATCCTATGAGCGAGACACAGCTCAGGATCACATGACCCGGGTATTTTTCTATTAGTGGCTTCTCAATATCGATACCGTTCTGGCATAAAATAACAGCCGTATTTGGATTCGTCTTCATTGCAGACTCAATGATATCTTCGCAGGGCGTTGGCGAGTCTGGTAAGTTCTTGACAGACACAAATATGTAGTCGTATTCTTCGCCGTTGGCAACGGCTTCGTGAATTGAACTCACCACCCTCGTTGGCTTCCAATGGTCAATCTTACCAAATTGCACAGAATCGATTTTGTATCCCTCCGTTGAGGCTTTCTTGTAGCCTGATTTCACCACCACCGTAACCTCTGCAAAGCCATTGTATTCCAATGTATAAGCGGCCACAATCCCAAGGGCTCCGCTGCCAACCAAAAGAACTTTAGTTTTGGACATTACGATTAGATTTTTCGTGACAAGCTTACGTATGTGGGACACAGCCTTATAATATTTATATGGAATCGTGGTTGCGTATTGCCCAATTCAAACAGTCTTCCAGCTCTCTGACATCGTTAAGAGTCACGTCCAGGACTGTGGAGCCGGCCTGGTTTTGCAATGTGAGGTTCATTACCGAATAAGCAGATGCAAATAGCGAAGTCAGCTTGACTTTCACAACCAGCGGGTCTGCAACGAGCTCCAAAACCGAAGCTGGGGGCGTGCTGATGCGTGCAAAAGGGTCCTTCGAGCGTGAAGATGATTCGTTGCAATGCCTGTTTATTTTCAGATGCTCTGCTAGATGCTCTTTAGTTCTCGTTCTGTCGTTCTCAAAGTGGCTCAAAATGATAGATTCGAGAACGTCGCGCACAGATTGCAATGTGCGCTCGTGGCGATTGTAAACGATGATTGGGCGAATTAGCGACAAGGAAGATGTCTGTGGTGCGCTCTGGGCTTCTGTGTCCAACGCTAAAGGAGGTATTTTTCGCCGGTCCAAATTGTGTTTGTGCTCTGCATAGAGCATCAAGCGTAAGTATATCTGGATGAGATCTGCTCTTTCATTTGATGGAAGGTCTGCAGGAGCACGTACTTCTTCAGGCACAACCTGTGTGATCTCTATGAGCTCGTCGTGTAAATCTATCACAATCTTATCTTCCTCTGCAGACACCTGGAGAGATATCAGAGTTGCAGCTTCTCGGAGCAATTGATAAAAGAGCTCTTCTTCAAACAAAAAAAATCTTGCCTTTGCGATCTCGTTTATCACGCCTTCCTTCTCTTTGAACGTGTGTAGTCTCTGTTCAACGTTGGACTCGCCGATTAATTTAATGTTCTCTCCGGTTTTTTCATACATCCGGACGTTGACTATCTTGTCTTGTTTTTCTTCTTTAACTGGAGCAGAATTCTCGAAAAACAAATTACCCGTGGTTGCGTCTTTTTTCAGAATCCCTATTCCCTTATCGTAGTATGTCGATCCGGCATCTCCATACCCGTACTTGACACATACCTCTTTGGTATTTTTTATATTCATGCTTGTGATCACCTCGTTTGACTTCAGCACCTCCACCATTCCTGACCAGAAATTCTTCTCTTTTGCCACCTCTTCTTTGAGTCTCGAGCTGGAAGACTTTAGATTTGTTGCTGCGCGCTCCAAGCTCTCTAGTTTCCAACCTCGACCGACTTTTGAGGTGTCAAACTGCAATTTTTCAGTATCTTCAGGAGGGTCAACCTTGTCGCTTGACAGTGAGCCTATATTGATGTGTTGTTTCAGATGAGGAGACATGGATGACGAGCCTGCTGCTGGACGAACACAGGAAATCAAAAGAGAAACGAAGTCCAAAGACAAAGACGACTCGTTCAAAGCAGAATGGACAGAGTTGATAATTTCTTGTTTAACTTTCAAGAAGTCTTCGTACGATCTGAACTGTTCCTGAGTGAATGACGGTTCGTTCTCCATTTCGACGTCGTCTTGATCCGACGCCGTGTCTTTCGACAATTGCTCATTTTCGATTTCCTCCCTCAACTTGTCCTCGGAAATGTCCAAAAAGGACCCTCGCTGTGCAATGATCTTGGCCAATAACTGAGGCAGAGGCAGCTTCTCGTCCTCATTGGAATCATCAAGACCGGAACTCTGGTCCAGTAAGGGAGCAAAACTAAGAAATTCGTTATCCTTGTCGACAACCATAAAATTGTCGATTTTGTGTTTATTTTACTTTTAACACAAATCTGGGCTAATAAAATCTCGCTTGATTAAATTAGAAGCTTTTTATCCTTTCAGCGGTTTTTGCAAATGCCCCCAAAACGCAGAAATACAGCCAAAAAGTCGGGCAATTCTGAGGGAGGCAATGGAGTAAAAACTTCCGCTCACGAGATCGGTGCTTCGGTACATAGTATCCTTGACAATGAAAACAAGATCCAGGAAATCAACGTACCCGCGACAGTTTCTCCAAATGCCACCAGAACCTCTAGCATCTCTGAGAAGGACAAGTCAAAGGCGAGGACCTTCTTGATGACAAAACGGTTTATGTTTGTTTCTGGTATATTTTTTGGTGTTGTCGTTGCTCTTTATTTCGGCTCGAAATCCATGGTTGATAATGATATGCTCCCCGACTTCGACTCAATAATAAAATTCGAGACTCTCAGTGGCTACTTTGAAGATTGGAAGGACGTGCTTCCCACTTCCCTGCAAAGCTTGCTGGAAGAGACCAGCACCGAAGATTTCCATGACCCTAGTGAGTCGTTTGCAATTGGTAAATTGCTGAAAAAAGAAGGCTTCGAGGCAAAACACCCAGTTATCATGGTTCCAGGAGTCATCAGTACAGGAATAGAGAGTTGGGGACTAGAAGGCACCGAGGATTGTCGAAGCGAGCCACATTTCAGAAAGAGACTATGGGGATCATTTTATATGATCCGGACCATGTTTCTAGATAAAACTTGCTGGCTTAAACATATCATGCTGGACCCCGAGACAGGACTCGACCCACCAGGAATAAAGTTGCGAGCGGCGCAAGGGTTTGAAGCAGCGGACTTCTTTATGGCCGGCTACTGGATATGGAACAAGATCCTTCAGAATTTGGCCGTAATAGGATATGGCCCCAATAATATGTTCAGCGCTGCTTATGACTGGAGACTGAGTTATTTGGATTTGGAAAGAAGAGATGGCTACTTTTCAAAGCTCAAATCACAGATCGAGTTGAGCAAAAAGCTTAATGGCGAAAAGACTGTGCTCTACGGTCACTCAATGGGTGCGCAGGTTATATTTTATTTTTTGAAGTGGGTTGAAGCCGAAGGAGAGCATTTTGGAAATGGAGGTCCCCAATGGGTGAACGACCACATCGAGGCATTTGTCAACATTTCAGGGTGTTTATTGGGTACTCCCAAGGCGATTGTGGCGTTGCTATCTGGAGAAATGAAAGACACTGTCCAGCTGAACGCTCTTGCTGTTCAGGGCCTGGAAAGATTCTTCTCTCGGAGAGAAAGATTGGACATGCTCAAGTCTTTCGGAGGCATTGCCAGTATGATACCAAAGGGAGGAGACCTGATTTGGGGAAATCTTGAGTCTGCTCCAGACGATGCTTTCGCTGGCGACGGTCAAAGAGCTAATGAAACAATGGGGAAATTCATCCGATTCGTTGAGGAGGTTGGAGAGTTCTCGAGACGAAACCTCACTGTTTCGCAATCGATCGAATTTCTACTTGAGCAGGGACCTGATTGGTTTACTCGCAGAACATTAGAGCATTATTCCAACGGTGTTGCCAAGTCGAAGAAAGAGCTTTTGGAAAATGAGAAGCAATTCAACAAGTGGATTAATCCATTGGAAGTGCCGCTACCTAATGCGCCAGATATGAAGATCTACTGCTTCTACGGCGTCGGTAATCCTACAGAGCGTGCATACAACTACCGTGAGGAGCTGAACAAGGGTGTATCAAAGCTGAATGTGTCGATTGACACCGATAACAAGCAGAGCGTGCTCCTTTCCGACGGCGATGGCACGGTCTCGCTGATGACACACACAATGTGCCACAAATGGTCGCAAGCAGGAGATAACATGTACAATCCGGGAAACTCGAGGGTCACAATTGTGGAGATGAAGCACGAGCCCGATAGATTCGATATTCGAGGCGGTGCAAAAACGGCCGAGCATGTTGACATTCTTGGAAGTGCAGAACTGAACGAGATGGTTTTACGCGTCGCGAGCGGTAGGGGAGATACCATCAACAGCACGTATGTTACGAAGTTGCATGAGGTGATCAGTGAGCTTGACTTCTAGCTACAACCATATACATATCAAGGCTCCAGCGAATAAATAAAAAACCCGTCGCGCGACTCGCTCGTTTATTTTTCGTGTACTCATCGCGCATGGCTATTATTTTTTCCTGGTAGCGTAACTGTTTCGGCAATTCCAAAACAAACACCCTCGGATCGAGTATTTTGTTTATTCAAGCGTGTGGCATATCTGAGAACAACTTTGCCGTTCTTTCATTTACTAGTATTGGTGGTAGATATACTGGTTAACGAGCAACCATGACTACCAAGACCACAACAAGACCTGCTCTGGCTAGTTTGGACAACAATACTCTGAGCATTCAAAACGTGAGCGGTAGTAAGCATGTCCTCTCGTTTGAAGGGTCCAGAGAAATGTCTCCCAAACTCCAAAGAGCAAGAATGCTCAAGCTCAAACTGCAGCTAGCATACTACAAGGTCACAACCAACCAAATGGACGTGCCTTTGACCAGCCTCAAAGTCCCGGGCAAAGAAGCACAACACGGTTCTCCGATATCTAAGCGCCGTCGTTCCAACGCGCTGGATGATCTTCTGGCCTCCTCGACTCCTGTTTTGAACAGAAGTCGCAAAGTTAGACAAATGAGGAGGAGAGGCGTTAGTTTCCTAGATGATGTTGTTAAAAAAAGAGCTACCAGTGCTAACTTGAAGCGGGCATCTTTGAAGTATAGAAAAGTTTCAAGTCTGAACAGCGTTGCCCAGACATCCCCTTCACGATTTGTTATTGCCTCCAATGGTGTCAACAAGGCCAAACTCCCTCCTGTTCCTCAAAACGCGATCCATCACTCGGATTCCACGCTTTTGGAATCCGACTCCACGTTTATGACCCCTATTAAGCCCCAGCTTAACACCAGCATGACAGAGGCTTCTAAGCTGCTGTCGTCCATCTCTAGACCAAACCAAATAGACTTGTCTCCTACAAGATTAATGTCCACTCCGTCTTCTATAGGAGCAGCTCGGTGCCTGTTGCAGTTGGCGCATCGATAGTTTTTCATTAGCATCGTGATGATTCAGTTCTTCTACTGGCGTCAGAGCCAGTTTTTTATGTATATGAGCATATCATTGTATTACTAGCAAAAGTATACAACTTAATATAATACTTCTAATCTATTTTCTTTTGATGCGCAAACTTTTTATAGAAAGATTCCAGGAAGATCCCCACAAAGACAGTCAATAGGCCAAACCACTGGCTCGCGTTCAATTGGTGGCCAAAAAGAAACACGCTCAGACACATCGAAAACATCTTGCGCGTCACCGTTATTGTAACTAGTAGCAGAGAGCCAAAGTTCTCCAAGGTCAAGAAAATGAAGATCTGACCCAGAGATCCAAGCAACCCAAACAGTAGAATATCCTGCACCACTTCCCACCCATTATTGGCCACGAACTGCTTAAAATATTCTAATTGATGCGTAAATATGGCTGTATATGTGATTGTGAAGATTGAATTGAGCAGATTCAAGCCAGCCATGAGATGAGCTCCTGTGATTTTTTTGGACTGAGATTTCGAAAATAGTTGATCCTGTGTCGAGTTTGTCAGCCCATCTAGCAGTAGCGACACAAAAAGGTACGCGAACCCAAGTAGTATGCGGCCGTCATTGCTGGTAGCTTTGGTTTTGTTACTGACGGAAAATATCACGACGCCAAAAGTCACTAGACCTGCCACCACATACTTGTAGGTGGGGAATTTGGAGTTGTATAGCAGTCGATGGACCAGCATAACAGGTATCAATTTGCACGATTTGGCAAGCAGGTAAAACAGATAGTCCAGGTGGTTCAGCGATTGATAGGCCACCGGCGAAGAAACAGCTTGAGTCAGTGCTATAAGCACAAAGTTGCGTAGCATTTTTGTGTCTTGGAGGAGGAAATGAGCAGGGGTCTCAAATCTCCGAGATTTAACAGACATATACGCTGTTCCCACGAGCATCGCAAAGAACGCCTGCACACTGTTGATGATCAGCGGTGCTTTGAAATAGGCTTGGCCTTCTGCCGAGTAGTTCTTGGAAGAGATTTTTTCCTGAAGGTATGACCAGGAGAGGAACGAGCCATATATCCCGGTAACGCATATTATCAGCATCAGCGCTGATGGAGACTTGACTGCTGGAGTCTGATTTCGGACGGGTTTGTTATTGACCATCATCACCGAGCATAAATTTAACAGAGTATACTTTAGCACAGCCTGGAAAATTTAGATCTGGGTGCTGATAAGGGTGGTGCTTTCCATTATTCCACCAATGGAGTATTCATTGAAGACGTCCAGACTATGGCCTGGAAGGCTATTTGGGGAGAGCCCACGCCCAATGTACTCGAGCGATGCGGGAGTCGCCCGATGCTGACGAACTTGGGGTTTTTGACGCTGCTTTGTCCTAACGCCTCTTGTGTTGGGTTTCTGGTACCTTGATGCTATCCAATCCACGATCGAAAGCTTGATCGTTGTTTATGCTTCCCTCACTGCTACGACATTTTTCATGTTGCAGTATATTCCAAAATATTTTAGTCCTGTATATTTAAAAAGTCCATATTCAAAAGACCGAAAGCGATTTGTCGCGAGGAATGGTAAGTTTGGACAGACCCAGACTAACTTATAGGTGTTGCCACTTATTATCGGTGTGGGGGTCACAATAGCCGCCCTTACCGCCAAGTCGGCCATCTCCGCTTACTCCAAATTCGTCCGTCTTACTCCCCAGCAGATTGCTATCTTGAATAATATCAACATCAAACCCATCAATTCGAAGGATCCATTTTGGATGTACAAAGGAGGGTTCTACGAAAAGATGAATGAGACAGAAGCATTGCTGATCCTCGAAATACAGCCCAACGAAATACTTCATCTCACACATGATATTGTCAAGAAACGGCATCGGAAGATGATGCTTCTCAACCATCCTGACAAAGGCGGCTCGGAATATCTGGCACTGAAAATCAACCGCGCCAAGGAAGTGCTGGAGCAGAGCTACATGTTCACCAACTCCAAAGACTAGAAAAAAGATTATATTATTTTCAAATTTATTCGAATGAAACGTTGTTTGGGTACAACGGCAAAGGGCGAACGGTGCAAAATAGTGCTGAAACACGAAGCATACTGCAAATACCATAGAAACCAACAAGCTGGGCCAAATGGCAAAGCTGGATACGTGTACATATTCACCCTGAAGCATCTAATTGAATTCTCACCCAAGAAACAGACATGGCTACGACAGGCAGATCCCAATTCCGAAAATCAGATCAATTTTGCACAGACGTCGGCCTTTGATCCAAAACGACATATTCTGATCAAGGTGGGTTATACAACGCAACGGGTCAGGCGACGGCTCAGTCAGTGGAGAGAACGGTGCAAACAAGATTTCCAGCTCATAACTCCAGAGACTATTGATAGAGTGGTATCGTCGAACAGAGACAAATTGGCGGATTTGATGGAGAGGCTCAAAAGCTTGTCGCTACGCAGCTACAAAAAGTACGATTACAATGAACAAGCATTCAAAGCGTCAAATGCATTTAGATCTGAACAGCTAGTGCATGCGCAGCTAGGAAGTTTATTTGGCAGTGGGAGATTATACTGTGATGGATGCAAAACGGCCAACTCTGGGGTGCACAAAGAGTGGTTTCTTGTTCCGCGAAAAGACGTGCGAAATATCATGAGGATGATAGATCGACTGGTGGAATAAATTTTGGATCAGTCCTGTTTCTTTTCACTTTTCTCGTTCTCGACGAGGTCAATGTAGTTCAGTCTTTCAAGCAGGTGCGGATGACTGTGGTTGTAAGCCGAAAAGAGCCAGTCGACGTCCAACGAGCTCAGGTTCTCCTTGTGGAGTGTGATCAGTGCCACCTTGAGCTCCTCAGCATATCCTTGTTCCACTGCGTATCTATCAGCCTGGTATTCGTACTTTCTAGAGAGCAAGTTCATGGCGAACTCGAGAATGGTATCCACTGGCTTTAATATATCGCCGAACAACAAAAACCCAACAATAACCGGTTGCTCTTTGTAGAAACCAAAACTCTGGTACAGCGACTTATTGTTGATAAATGCAGCAAACAAAGTAAAGATTCCAAAGATGTGGGCCTGGTTGATGAGCAGCAGCTTGGTCGTGTGAGACAAGAACCAGTGGCCAATCTCATGGCCAAGCACAGCAACAACTTCTTGCACCTCGGATGAAGCAATTAGAGTATCATAGATGACAATTTGCTTGGAGCCCCATGGAAGACCCATGAAGTAGGCATTGGAGTGGGAAGATCTCTTTGAGCCATCAATGACGTACAGTTTGTCCAGCGGAAATTTATTTCTTTCAGCCAGTTGCTCAATCTTGGTCTTCAATTCACCGTCAGCAAGAGGCTCGAGCTTATTGAACAGTGGTTGAATGAACTTAGGATAGATAATGATGAGAAAGATCTGAACGACAAAGAGGAAGACGGAGAGATAATACATGAATTGATCACCAAAGTAGTCAACAATTTTCAGGAAACCAGCTAGAACTGGAGCACCGATGGTGAACAAAACAAGAATTTCTTTGATTGTGTCGGTAAGCCATAGCTTGACAGTCAGTTTGTTGAATCCGTACTTTTCCTCTATGACAAAATTGGAGTAGTAATCGATAGGCAAGTTCAGAACAACACTAATCAGAGACATTTGGCCCATGAAGAACAGGGACTTTGTAATTGTAGAGCCGACAAAGACTGCTGGAAGAATAGACGAAGACGCCAGATACGAGGCCCCCGACCACAATTTTGCCAGCAGGTCACATTGATAGAACGCAATGTTTTGCACAAGAGAATAAAACGACGCAACAAGCGAAAACTTGAGCTTGGCCAGGGAGTATCTGGAAGATTTCAAAAGTGTCTCGCTGTCAATTTTGTCCTTGATTTGTGGAGAAACTTCCTTGGCATTTGCCACTTTTTGAATTTGTCTATACTTCAGGTAAGATTCGAAGGCGAAACTGGCGGTGGAGAAACCCAGAATGATGGCCTTCCAGTCAAAGCCAGGCCGATCAAAAAAGGAACTGGCACTTTGTATAAGAGAATTCATACTTAAAAAACCTAAAATATTTTGTCCCACGCGGTTTTGAAAAACTAGCTAGGAATACTACTTACTACTGACTGTAGTTTAAAATTTTCAGAATCATGTCTTTTTCAGGTGGATCATAGGCCTAAAACAGAAATTGTCTATACAATGACTTGTCAATTGATCTAGTTGGCTTCAGCAGCAATCTTCTCGGCCTTGGCAACGACATCCTCAATGCCACCAACCATATAGAATGCGTTCTCAGGCAAGTGGTCGTACTTACCTTCCAAGACAGCCTTGAAAGAAGCAACAGTGTCCTTCAATCTAACCAGCTTACCCTCAATACCAGTGAAAACCTCGGCAACGGCAAATGGTTGAGACAGGAATCTTTGAATCTTTCTGGCTCTCTCGACAGTCAACTTGTCTTGTTCAGACAATTCGTCCATACCCAGAATAGCAATGATATCTTGGAGAGACTTGTAAGCTTGCAAGGTTTGTTGGACACCAGTGGCAACGTCATAGTGCTCTTGACCAACCACGGAAGCATCGAGCAATCTAGACTTGGAGTCCAATGGGTCGACAGCTGGGTAGATACCCAACTCAGAGATACCTCTGGACAACACAGTGGTAGCATCCAAGTGAGCGAAAGTAGTAGCAGGAGCAGGGTCAGTCAAGTCATCAGCTGGCACGTAGACAGCTTGGACGGAAGTAACGGAACCCTTTCTAGTGGTGGTAATTCTCTCTTGCAGCAAACCCATATCGGTGGCCAGGGTTGGCTGGTAACCGACGGCAGATGGAATACGACCCAACAAAGCAGACACTTCAGAACCAGCTTGAGTGAATCTGAAAATGTTGTCAACGAACAACAACACATCTTGACCTTCCTCATCTCTGAAGTACTCAGCGATGGTCAGACCAGTCAAAGCAACTCTAGCTCTAGCTCCAGGTGGCTCGTTCATTTGACCGAAGACCAGGGCGACCTTGGATTCGCCCTCCAGGTTGATGACACCGGTCTCCTTCATTTCACGGTACAAATCGTTACCTTCTCTGGTTCTCTCACCGACACCGGTGAAGACGGAGAAACCACCGTGGGCCTTGGCAATGTTGTTAATCAGCTCTTGAATGAAGACGGTTTTACCGACACCGGCACCACCGAACAATCCAATCTTACCACCTCTGGCGTATGGGGCAAGCAAGTCGACAACCTTGATACCGGTCTCCAAAACCTCAGCCTCGGTAGATTGCTCCACGAAGGAAGGTGGGTCTGTGTGGATTGGGTTTCTTTGCTTGCATTCAATTGGGCCTCTCTCATCAATTGGCTCACCAACGACGTTGATGATTCTGCCCAAAGTACCTCTTCCGACTGGGACCGAGATTGGAGCACCCGTGTCAACAACGGTTTGACCTCTAACAAGACCTTCGGTACCATCCATGGCAATAGCTCTGACGGCATTCTCACCCAAGTGCTGGGCAACCTCCAAGACCAATTTTTGGTCCTTACCTTGGTCAATGGTCAATGCATTCAAAATAGCAGGCAATTCACCTTGTTCGAACTGGACGTCGACAACGGCACCGATAACAGCTCTAAAATGTGTTAGTTTTGATGTCCACAGTTTTTGGTTACGCAGCCCTTGATGTTTCCGAAAAAATATTTCCAGACGAGCGAGCGAAAAAATGACCTCCTCTGATTTGACGAGAGGTGGAAACCATGAGTTTCGCTCTCTTCGACCATCGTTGAGTCCGATGTGATCTCGCATGCGCCTGTATTCGTACGGAAACGTAGCATTGTAAACCAATTGATATCAACCTAGCAGGAAGAGGTCAGCATGATGACCGATAACAGGGCGTCCTACGCTCCTGCATTCACTAACCACGTGCATGCTATCTGCCAACCTCTTTGGCTTCAATTGATGTCATATGAAATGAACTTACCTGATCTTACCAGAAGCTGGGCCGGCAGTTGCCAAGCTTCTTTGAAGGGCCAAATTAGCTCTGGCAGCCTTCAAAGTAGCTCTCTTGGTGACGGAAAACAATCTAGCAACCATGTTTCTTGATTATCGAATCGATTTGATAACGACAAGTCAGAAAATAATCTCGAATAAACAAGAGCTAAAGAAAAGAAGAAGGAAAATCGACAGCAGATGCTTCGTTGGTACAATTTTCTCGGCAGCTGCCATAAAAAAACCGTGTCACCAAGAATCCGGCAACACAAAATATTATTGGTCGGATTTGGTAGCAGCCAAAATAGCACGTCGAATTGCAAATTCCAGCTTTCAGGCCGCGCTGAAGGGAGCAGGCTTCTTCTATAGAGAACGAATTGTACTATATAGGCTAGGTATTGTACCACACCACTTCCAATTTAGAGACATATTTTATCGGCATTAATTTTTTGGAGTCAGATCTACTTAAAAATTCAAATCTCAACTTCAGCACCCAATTGGTCAGTAAGGTACTTTTCCAGTTCCCCGACCTCGTTTTCCAGGAACACTGCTCCACAGTACTTCAACTGGTCAAGCTCGAAGTCGTCCAGGCGTTGTTCGAGACAATTTAGACACATGTAGACCTTGCCATAGTTTGGGAACTGCTTCCTTCTTCTTTTTATGCGTCGCAAGAGACTAAGATTAGCTTCGTACTCCAGCTTTGCTTCGTCAATTGGGTGAGAAACAGGCGAATCGCTCTTCTTGGCTAATCTCCTCGATTTCCTTACAGGTGCTTCTTCGTCCGATTCGGTCGAGCGCCGTCTTGCCGGTGGCTCGTCGTCGTCGTCATCGTCTAAGATGATAATCACCCCGTCCTCCTCTTTGGAAAAGCTAGACGCTTGGTCCTGCTTAGGGGTATGGTTAGGTGTTGGCAAAAGCGACTCTTGCGATTTGTTGTACTTGTCAATAGCCAGTTGCGCTTCTTTCAGCATGTCCAGTCCAAGCCATTTGAAATTTGGGTACGCCTTGCAGTTCATGCAAATAATTTCTTCGGCCTCCTCCTCGGTGCTCATTGTTCCCTTGCGGCCAACGACTTTGTCCGACTGGCGGGAAGGGCGGTCTTCTTCGCGCAACTTAATGTAGTTCTGGTAATCTATAACTTCCAAGCCGTGGAGGAGAGACTGAATATCTCTGCTGGACATCTTGGCCTTGTAATTGCGCACTGCCGTTAGATAGTCGACAAATGCAGTCTTTATCATGGAGGAGATGCTGGAAGTCTCGAAGTCGGTCCACCAAACATCCGGCATTCCTTGCCTAGCCCGTAAATCATCCAAGATATTGCGCAATAGCTTGAAGTGATTGAACACATTTTCCTTTTTTACCGGCTTGTACTCATCGATGGCCTGTTTCCCGTAGCGTAACCAGTACGGCATAGTAAAGTTGACCGCCTCATTCACATTGAAACCGCAATTGAAACCCGCGTGGTAAACCTTCGGGAATGTGATCACAAACTCGTTGGGCTCTTGATTGACAGAGAAGATGCGAATCTTCCGGCCAAATTTTTGTCTTACCAGTTCTGATATCCGGTCCGGCGATAGCAGCGTCACCAGCTGATGTAGCAAGTCAGGCTGCTTGGAAAAATAGTCCGGACAAAGGTCATGACACACGCTCTCAAATATTTCGCAATCGGCAGCGGGAATCCCGTACCATTTCTTTGTGGCTCCCATATGGCAGTAGTTGGCACTCAGCGTGTAATGGTCTTCTTTGTGCCAGCAGAACGTCGAAAACATGGAGCCGATGTACAGCCAGGGTATGGTCATTCCCGATATCTGATCTCGGTTCTCTTTGATATAGCTGAGGAGCGAGCCCTTTGCGAAAGGCAAGTTTGTCAAATTGAAGGGATGGTCAAGATATCTGTCATATTCTTCTTTGAATGGGTGCGATCTTGTTGGGAATGCGGAAACTTCACCTGGTCCATCGTTATGGATATCGGCACCATATCGGACCTCGAAATCCTCCTCCTCTTCATCTTGCGTGTCGACAAGTCTCCAGAAGACTTTTTCAATCGCATCCACGGAGGGATTCATATCTCCGTTGAACATCTCGTTGCAATATCGTGTCTTGAGGTCGTCGCATTCACGGGCAAACTCGCGAATGGTGTAGATCGACTCAAAGTCCTCTTCAAATCCGTATTCAGCAGAGGAGCCTTTCAAACAGTCGTCACAAAACCAGTCGGTGTCGGGAACCTCTTTCAAAGCCGGCTCCAAACATCTCATGTGGAAATTTCTGTTGCAGTCATCGCAAATGAGAATAGTATCTGGCTCGTCCAGCTTGCCGCATTTCTCGCAAGCGTTGCTTTTCTTCTTCCTAAACATGTCCTTCATCTGACAGCTGACGCTTGTTCTGGCAGGTCTCTCTTGTCCCTTATTCTTCAAAAAATGGACATACTCCACAAAATCCCGGTACAGGCTTTCATCCTCAAATTTCCCCTTATAAGAGTAAGCTTCATTTTCGACGTACAAGTCGTATAAATGAACTTCTTTTTTGGCTCCTGTAGAACCATGGTGCTCTCCTAGAGGCCTCTTCAGGTCTGCGAAACCAGTTTCAAGCTGTTCTTTTCCCTTCATCCTCAAATAATTATTAAATCCGTTAAGCCAGAAGAGCCTTGACCGATTCGTCAGACTCAACTCGCTCAGAGTCTGTAACCGGGTATGGAACTTGAAAGTGTCGGGATTCAGGGCAAAAGGCGGACGCCAGCCTCTGGGAGGTTTGATCTTCAGGATTCCATATTGTTCACCGATACCGATAATTTCTTTGGAACTCAGGTACCTAATCGGATCTGAAAACTCCTCCTCCGATGGGTATAACGTGGGGGCTTCCTGTGTGTGCAACATCAGCAAACTGGTCAGAAAACGGCTGAATCGAAATCGGCAAGGAAAAGGAAGCGTATGCTTTGCTCACACCATTTTTAGTCTCAGTCCCACCTCTACACCAAATTGTGCTCTGTACATCATTTAGCCAAATTGAAACGGCTGTTAGCGAAAAAGAACACCTTAATGTGTGGAGCGGTGTAGGGATGCAAAATAATTAGCTGGCTTTTAGAAAAATCAAGCTAGGATTTGCACCCAGCTATGCAGGATTTTGACGACGAAAAGTTCCAAAAGAAGAAAAATAGGAGTCGCAACTGGCAGGAGTATGCTGTGAATCTGTGGCAGCGGTTTCGACTGAGCATGTATCGCCGAGATCGCTCAACGATCACTAGACTTACAGCTCTTTTGATCATCGTCACTTTGTTCTGCTACTGGACTTCAGCTGGGGAAGAGACCGAGGGGTCGCCCACACCGACACACAGAAAAGAGCGCAACTATTTCGACGTCTCCAAAAAAAGCTACCACGATTATCTCAATAGCAAGCTGGCCAACAATCATGAGAATATAGGATTTGGCCTGGCCACTAACAAAAAGACTCACAAGAAACCAGGAGTGCCGCCTAACCCATTGGTTCCAGGAGTATATGGCACGGAGGATGACCAGGTTCCTAGACGTAAAACGATGACCCAGAATGGCTCAAAAAAGTCGCTGCTACAGAAATTTGGGTTGTCAAATCCAAAACGTAAAATATACGTGATTCTCGGACACTCGCCAGAGGTTGGCATCAAGCATCAAAAATCCAAAGAATACTGGCTCATGGAGAAGTTGTCCTTGTTGAACAAGAAACACTACTGCGAGAAACACGGCTACGAACTGATAGTTGTCAACGCTCTAGACGACGACGTCGGACTTTACCAAAAACGGTACCAACACGAATTCAGAGAAGGCTGGGAAAAGTTTGATTTGCTCCGGAAGCTAATGAAACAGACACCCCAGGACGAGTCGTCGCCCATGGAACAATGGTATTGGTATCTGGATATCCACACCATCATTATGGAACCACAACTATCGCTCGAGGACGTGATATTCAAAAATTTGGACTATCTATATCGGGACCTGAAATATTTCAACCCTAACAATCTGATCATTGACGAGGATTTGAACCACTTCACCATTGGTTCCTCGTTGAAAGAGACCAACGACATTAACAGCGTGGACCTCATATTAACGCAAGATTGCAACGGCATCAACTTGAATTCATTCCTTATCAAGAAGAGCGACTGGTCCAACTTGCTTTTGGACGTTATTTGGGATCCTGTGTTCTACAAACAAATGCATGTCAAGTGGGTGAAACACGGCACAGAGAAAAAGTACGGATTCAGACTGAGCACGGACGAATACGACTCCAATTCATACAACAACGATGTGGAGGAAAGAAATTGTCTGGAGTATCTTTTCAACACGCAATCTTGGATCAGATCGAAAATAGGATTCATGCCTACAAAGGCCTTCAACTCTCTTTCTGACGACTTTTGCATAGCAGATCCAGACGACCTTGACGAAGATCTCGAGGCTCTGCTTTCCTCGGAACCTGAGGAGATTGCCAAAGCGGAAGCTGCGAGATCGCAACTTTTAAGAAACCAGCATTTCCATTACAGGCCTGAGGATCGGGACTTCTTGGTGAATTACATGAACTGCGAAAAACATCATACTTGCTGGGACCGATTCCAGGAATACACTGACATTTATGAGGACCTACATAAGAATTGGTTTCTCAAGTTGTTCCATTTGTAGTTATAGAACTCTTAATAAAACGAGCTCCGGTGTTGGGTGTATCAGATCGAGGGAAAAAACGCGACATATTTTTATTCTTAGGCACGTTCACCATGGCAATTCTCTCCTCTAACCTGGTTAATTCAATCAGGGTTGCATTCTATGCGTTTGTGTCATATCTTCTGCTTACAGATCCCAAGTCGGTTCTTGAGTACGAAGGGTTGATTATCCTAGCTTCGTCTATGAACATGCCCCTGTTGTTAACTACTGAAGGATCGTCGATCTACGGGGCCCTGGCGTTGCTCTTGTTCATGACTGCACTTAGCGACCTGGTGCCTCTGTTGGATGGAAATCATGGCTATTTTGAGGCAACTATCCCAACGAGGCTTCTTGTCCACTTCGCTCTGGTATTCTACTCATACATGGGAGGGAACCCGATTATCTCCAATTCGTTGATCTTTGGCTACTGCTTCATGGAGATCTGGTTTTCTGTCTTGATCTTCAGCTCGCTGAGGGAGGAAAAAGTGGAAAGATTGAAAAAAGAGCAGAAGAAGGCTTTGGATTTGAAGGAGAAGTACGAAAGAGGCGAGCTCAATGAGGAAGAGGAAGAGAAACTCACTAGGGACCTGCAGGAGATCGAAATGAAGAAGATTATGAAGGAGTTTGAAGATGAATAGACTACTTTTTACCCAATTGAGAGGCAATGTTGGTAGCCTCCTCAACGGCACGACTCACACCGCTTCTGACTCCCTTATCTTCCATCACCAACAGACCGCCAATGGTACAACCACCAGGCGTACAGGCAGCGAGTTTCAGGGCCCCTGGATGCTCGCCAGTTTCTTTGACCATCTTTGCAGTGCCTTCCATCACCTTTGCAGCACATTCTTTGGCAATAGCAGCCGGAATACCCATTCTAATTCCTCCTTCCGTCAGGGCTTCCATATAAAGCAACGAAAACGCCACACCAGATCCAACTAGTGCGGTGGCGGCGTCTTGGTTTCTTTCTGGAAGCTTGATGGCTGTTCCAACTCCGCCGACAATCTTCATCACGAAATCCTCGTGAGGAAGACACTCGTCGGAGAACGACACCACGGCCACACCACAACCAAACTTGGCAGGAGTGTTAGTCATGACACGGGCAATTTTGCCTGCTTTAGGTGACCAGATTCTCAATTGATCGATTGACCAGCCAGCGAGCAAGGAAATCACAATCTGGTCTCCAGGCAGATGGGATTTGACTTGGTCGTACACCTGTTCGCAGAGAAAAGGCTTGCATCCCAGCACAAGAATCTCGGCTTCCCCGACGGCCTTGGCGTTGTTTGCGGCACCAAAAGAAACTTCAATTTTATCACCATAAGTTTCTTTCAGCTTGAGGGCAGACTTCTCAGAGTTTGTGCAACATATGATTTTGGCTGGGTAAGGCTCAAACCTGGTATGAAGCATGGCAGCCAGCACAGCTGTCCCCATAGTTCCGCAACCGAGGATAGTGAGAGTATAATTTTCCAAAGGCATGTTTATATTAATGAGCAGATCTAACAGGAATGAAAATTGGTGTTCGTTCAAAAATCACATGGTGCGAGGGTGGACCCCGTATTTATGATAAAGTTAGAATGTGATGGGATAAATATAATAATATTTAAAGGCAACTTGAGGAATCTAGATTTTTCCTGCTGAGAAACAGGGTTGATATTAGCGCTTTACGATAACTCGGCTCAATACACACCAGACATATTCAGAATTTCGTGACCCGTACAAATAAAGTGTTCTTTTATCATATAATTTACTACTATCTTTAAGAATGACAGGTTTATACCTCAGATCCACTTTCAGCTCTCTAAGGGAGTACTTGACGCCAATCAGCCACAAGTCTACGTTTACAGATACGGGAGAGATTACTCCTGAGGAGTTTGTTGCCGCAGGCGACTATCTTGTTTACAAGTTCCCCACATGGCAATGGTCGCCTGCTCCATCGTCCAAGAAGCGCGACTTTCTCCCAGACAACAAACAGTTTTTGGTGACGCGGCATGTTCCCTCTTATGTCAGGGCAGCAGACTACGAGCATACGGAGAGAGAGACGGAAATGATGGATGAAGAAGACGGATGGACTAGTACCAATGTGGAGAGTGTGGCTCCACAACGGTGCGACACAGAGGCCGAGCGGCGACATTCAATCAAGTACATTGAGATGACCGAGAGCGGTGCGTCCTCACCAGAGGAAAGGGTTGCACAGCATGAAGGTTCTGGAAAGCACGAAATAAACGACATTGACGAACTTATCGACGAGACAGCAGAGGAAAGCGACTTTGCTAACGATGCAGGGCAGGGCGGCATCGTCAACAATCCAAAGAAACGCAACTACGATCTGTACATCACCTACTCGACGTCGTACCGGGTCCCTAAAATGTATTTGGTTGGCTTCAACTCGAATGGTGTGCCATTATCGCCAAACGAGATGTTTGAAGACATTGCCAGCGACTACAGACAGAAGACTGTGACGATCGAGAAAGCGCCGTTCTTATCCAACACCACTTCCGTGTCAATTCATCCTTGTCGTCACGCTAACGTGATGAGGGTTTTGATGAAGCGTGCTGCACATGCTGCGCAGGCGAAAAAAATACGGGACAAGGATCTCGTGACGGGGGTGGCCAAGCTTGGTCTTGCAGATGGCAAAAACGCCGACGAAGAAGATGACTGGGAAAACGTCGATCAAGGAGAGGAAGGCATCATTCGCGTGGATCAGTACTTGGTGATTTTCCTGAAGTTCATTGCTAGTGTAACACCTGGAATCGAGTACGATTATACCATGGATGCATTTTGAAGTAAGGGGTACATACTATATATAATTCAACACGGCTCAACGGTAATAGTTCAGACAGTCTCATCGATCTGTCTCCATATCTTGATGCTCTTGTCGACGTTCCCGCTAATCAACCGCAGACCACTCTGGTCGAATTTAGAGCACAAAATACCTGTTTCTCCAGCCAGCGATCCTGGCACGGCGACGTTCTGCCCCTGTTGGAAAATCTCGCCCGACTCCCAATCCCAAAAGGCAAACTTGCCGTCATCGCAACCTCCAAACATGACACCATCAGAGTTGGAGGCCAGTGTGTTGATGATGGTGTTTCCATGCTCTATTCTGTTGGTGTTGAAAAACTCGAAATTTTGCAAATAAGTACAGTCTGGTAGCTGGAACTTTTTGATTCCATCGGACGAAGCAGACACAAGCTGCTGGTCGTTAGAACCAAGAGCAAACGAGCGCACAGATTTGGAGTGATATGTCAACGTTTTGTCGCATTTTCCAGCAATCAGATCCCATGTTTTGACGGTAGAGTCCATGGAGGAGCTGATAACCTGAGGGTTCGTGGCGCGCGCCTTTACCATGTTAACGCTTGATTTGTGGCCTGTGAATGTGTAAACGGCCACTTTTGTGCGAATATCCCAGACCCGAACACTAGAGTCACGGCCAGCCGTCACTATTAGGTCCAGTGTTGGGTGCAGGTCAATAGTATAGACAGAACTAAGATGTCCATGATAGTCTCTAATCACAGCGTTCTTTTCCAGATCCCAGCATTTCACCGTTTTGTCCTCTGAGCAACTGAACATGTACGGATGTCTGTCTGAAACCACCAGTCCTCGGACTGCCATGATATGTCCTGTCAAAGTGAGATCCAACCTGGAAGCTGCCAGGTTCCATATTTTGATTGTGCTGTCAGCAGATCCAGTGACGAAGTATTTATTGAAAGGATCGAACGTGACAGAGGTGACCTGGCCCGTATGGCCAAGCAGGACCTTGTGCAATTTCCAATTGCTGTGATGGTATTTTTGGCGCGGTTTGTTGTCGAGAAGCGGGACCAAAGCGGGGTTGGTGAGTTCCTCCTTGGTGAGGATGTTATTTGCAAGGACGAGAGCCGAGTCTGAGCCCGAGTTGATGGGCTGGTTTCGAAGCTTATCCAGGATGGACCGCTTCCCAAGCTTGGCCTCTATATGTTTTGGCAACGGAAAGGGCCCCAGCTCATTTCGCTGTATCGCCCTTGCGTAAGCCGCGTCCAGGGGAATATCGATCGAGTCAGAAAACAACTGGTCTCGCAGACGTTGTATCTCGCGATAAGATGAGGTCATAAATGGAAAAAATTAAAAATATTTTTTTCCAAATATAATTACTAATGGATAGCGAAGAGCCAGAGTACGTCAACCTCCAGGAGGTTGAAGAGGTTGTTGAGGACACCGGCGCAGAACAGTACCACAGTGAGGACGAGATGGACGAAGACGATGAGCCATTAGAGGTCGACTTGAGCAATAATTCTCAGGGATACTTTGATAGCCACCAAGATTCCATCTTTGTGGTGGCACCGCATCCTTCTGTGCCGCTGATCATGACAGGAGGGGGCGACAACGTTGCATACTTGTGGACCTCGCACACCAGTCCGACGAAACAAGTCGCCAAACTCGAAGGATACACAGAATCTGTGGTTGCTGGAGGATTCACTGCTGACGGCTCGTACCTTGTTACTGGAGACATGACTGGCAAAGTGCTGGTCCATAAGGCGTCCAAGAAGTTCCAGGTCTGGAATTTGTACGGCACGTTGGAGGACGTCGAAGAGATCACGTGGATAAGAGTGCATCCGAAACAGAACGTTTTCGCATTTGGAGCAAGCGACGGCTCTGTGTGGGTCTACCAAATCGAGCCTACTTTGGAGGTGATATTCACAGGTTTTTCGCACTCAATGGAGTGCACCAATGGCATGTTCATCAACGTCGACAACCTGGACGAGCTGAATCTGGTGACCATCTCGGAGGACGGCTCTATCATCGGATGGAACTGTTTCACCCAGACACAGATCTACAAAATCGATGGCGACTCGGGACTCAAGGGAGTGGTAACTCCGTGGGTTTCGATGGAGGCCGATCCGAACGGAAAGGCACTGGTTGTTGGCTCCAGAGACTCGGAAGTGGTGGTAATCAACAGCGAAACCGGTGCGATCCAGAACTCGTTCAAGGTTCTGGAGCTGCAGGAGGGCCAGGACGTTTTTGAGGTTTCGATCGAGAGCATCAGCTGGTGCAGAGACCCCAACCTGTCGCTCGCTGCTCTGGGCCTTGTTTCTGGAGACGTTTTCATATTTGACACCAAGACGTGGAAGGTGAGACGGACTCTCAAATGCTCAGACGCGGTGACTAAACTGCAATTTCTCGACAACTCGCCGCTGCTCCTGGGAGCGTCTATGGATGGAAAGGTGTACAAATGGGACTCGAGAACAGGCGAGCAGTTATACACCTACGTGGGCCACCACATGGGCGTTCTGGACTTCGCGCTTGATAACTCTAAGATCAGACTGGTTACGGCAGGAGACGAGGGTGTCTCCTTGGTGTTCGCCCTATAAATTAATATTCATTATTTCTGCAATACTTCCCTAACTTTTCTCTCCACAAGCTCTTCCAATATTCTTCCAAAGGCGCTGTCCTTGTTCTGCAAAGAGACCTGGATCTGACGCTCGATCAGCTTTCCAGCCACATCGACCTCGACGTTGACTTTGTCGCCTATCTTCTTCAGTGGCATAATCACCTTTGCCTGTGTGTAAGACACCATCATGATTTTAAATCTGGCTTTCTCGTAGTTCACGTCAATCACAGTCAGACTGGTTCCGTCGACGCAAATAAAGCCCTTCGGAACAATGTAGTTGATAAACTCCCTGTCGCGCAACTCAAACTCAAACTGGATGCTGTCTCCATCCGGCTCTCTGCCAACAATGCTGGCAACGGTATCGACATGGCCTTGCACCATATGGCCTCCGTATCTCATGTCGCCAGAAACTGCTCTCTCCAAATTGACCTTATCGCCAACACCCAACTCTCCAATGGTTGTCTTGCGCAAAGTCTCTTGCGAAACACCAACCTTGAACTCTGAATCAGTGAACTCCGTGACCGTCAAACAAGTGCCATTGACGGCAATCGAGTCCCCCAAATGACAGTCGCCAAGAACTGACGAGGCGTCAGAAATGACGATACCAAGGTCGTCGTTATCGCCGACCTTCTTCACCTCCTTGATAGTCCCAATAGCCTCAACAATACCGGTGAACATGACTAATTTTGATTATGTAATTTCAGATCATTAAATATTGGTCAAATCGGCAACTTTTCTGCTTAGCTAAACATCACATGAATGTAAAAGAGTCATCGGCCAGAAACGTTGTTGGTCATATCAGTTGGTGACGACCATTTTGTTGACCCCTGAGTGGTTTTAACGAGACTGACGTCACCAGATCGCCTTTCTTCCTATCAATGCTTAAAGACAGATTTCTACAGCCAGCACTTGTGCCGATATTACCTTTAATTTCGCTTAAAAGCGCAGGGTATGTGTTGCTCGATAGGTTAATTCCCAAACTTGGTGCCAATATCCCTGCGAGGCCTAATTCAAAGCTCTCCGAGAGCCATCGCCTCGGGCCCTCATACGGGTGCTGTTTCGATCCATGTACACGCTCCAGCCACCCGCACCCTCACACCTGCAACCGTTATATTATCTGTGGACTAAACGCCGGCATTACATAAGCGTGAATAAAAAACCGGCCTAGTTTCAGTAGGGAACTGAAAAATTTTGTCTTCTTTGTTTCACGCTTTGTCCCGTTAAGACGCAATGTGGCCATTGTTTCTTAGCGGAACAGTTTGGGATTTATCACCACACTCACCTACGGCCAACTGGCCTGTCCTGTGGCGTACTGTGGTAAACGAATCCCATATATTGACCCGCAATTGCAGAGGCTGGATCTCGATGCTCACGAGCCCTGGCCTTTGAATATTGCACACATCTTACACCAGAAAAAACATTAGTGCAATTTTGGGCTGATAACTTGCCTCGCATAAAAGGTAAAATAAATTAGTAAAATATTGCAGTGGTGTAGGGGTTTTATCTGCAAGTGCCAGCTGGCCAGTCACTAAATCTGGGCCCTAGGGACAGCTAAAGAATGTCGGACAAAACTGAAACTTTCTTCTTTGAACTGTGTTCTTTCCGCTACCCCAGGTGCTCAACTGCCTTTTTAACAGACCAGGTTTGCTCCGTTGCTCACGCTCTCAAACCGCGGTAGCTATGTCTGATTATACTTTTTTTAGAAGCGGTTCTCAAGGTGAAGGCCTACCGACAACCCCCAGCAAGCGCGTGCGCAAGGACAAGCTGAGGCCCCAGTCGAGGAGCAGCAGCCGGTCAAGCATGACCTCTGATAGCAAAACTTATCCAGCAGGAAAGCAGAGAAAATCTTTCTGGATACTGGTGGGCCGGTGGAGACGACACAGATACATCAAGGTTGCGATTCCGTTGCTGTATCTGGTTGCGTTCATCTTGGTTCTGAACAAGTTCCAGTCTAGGGGCGACTACAGTGCATATGAAAGCTCGCGATCGTTTTCGTTACCTTCTCTTGGAGCAATTTTCAGCCGAAAACATCCTAAGCCAGATGCCAAGAACGAGCTGATGGAGGAGAACAAGCAGTCTCAAAATCAGCTTCTAGAGTTCCCCTACACGGCCGACGTGACAGTGTTACCCAACGCTCCTTACAAGCATGCCAGAGAAACGTCAGATCTGCGTGCTACACATGCAATCTATTATGAAGCGATCAAACGGCACCTCGTCGAACTACAGCATAATCCCAAGGCGCCGATCCCGGAGTTCGATTTCCATTGGAAAGACTGGATTGACATGCACGATCTTATTCCCCTGCTGGAGCAGAAACCCAACTGCTTTGTTGCCGGAGTGCTAGGGTCGAACGTGCGAACTCCGTGGCCAGGATGCATCGATGCGAAAAACAAGGACAGCAGCGAGCTGAACTTCTACTTCGACTCACCAGCATCGGATTACGAGTCCGCGTACCGCCTCAGTTTAAGGGGTAAGACTTATTTGGTTGAAGTGGCACCACTGCCGAGAAAACTGATCTTCCTTGCAGGAGATCTTGCATTTGTAGTGAAAGTGGCTGAAAAAAAGGATGTTGTGCGGTCTGGACTTCTGGAAAGCTACATCAAGTCGCAGATGGCGCGGTACAACTACACGTACCAACAGGTGATCAGCTCACCGATTTCTGTTTTTGATTCGCTGGGGGAAATTGGCCAGCTTCTGGGTAGAGACTTTGTGGACGCCACAGCGCAGGGGTTAGACAAAACAGAGGTCTCAATCGACGCGTTCGAGTTCCCTGCCAACAAGAAAAAGACCAAGCTTGCCGGAGCCGCATTCCACCACCAGGAACTGCATTATCATGATATTTTATTGAGAAAAAAAGACGGAGCCGTGAGCAGAGAAAAATACGATTGGCGCTTTTTCAGCAACCTCATTGTGGACGAGACAGATAAACGTAGCACCTGGCACCAGCTGATTCGCGGATGGCTGCATTTCTCGTCAAATTTGGGCATCACCACCTGGCTGTCGCAGGAAGCACTCCTTGGGTGGCACAGAAACGGGCTGTTGAGTCCGTGGGAGGAAAGCGTCCATTTCGAGATCCCCGCCAGGGACATGGTCAGGCTGGCCGAGTCACTGAACGGGTCGCTGGTGATCCAGGACCCAAAGGACGGCACGGGTGTTTTCTATATCGATGTCAACCCATACTACATGGAGCGCGCAAGAAATAATAACGGAAACGCGTCGCCGGAGTCGATCGACCTCAAGTTCATAGACATCCGCACGGGTCTGTATCTGGAGGTTACCGGGTTGATGATCAGCAGCGACGGGCTGCCGATCCCTGCGAACGCGATGGAGATGTTCGTCAACGAGGGGGATGTGCTCGAGGACCTCAAGGCCGACAGAACAGTGGACGGGTCGAAACGCAAAATCATCAATAGCGGGACAGGCTTCTTCTATCACATTGACCAAATAAGCCCGCTCCGCCGCACGCTTTTCGAAGGAAGACTCGCAAACGTGCCCAACCGCTTCATTTCAATCCTAGACATGCTGTACAAGGACATCATCAACACCAAGGAGTTCTTTGGCCACAAATATGTGGACCATCTTCGATTGTGGGTCGACAGCGACCAGTGCAACTATGTGCCGACCGAGGACATTGAGCTGTTCAGAAAGGGGGGAAGCAACTTCATCGGAGCGTGCCACGATTACAAGATCTGGGGAGAATATAATAGCACGAAAGCCGCAACGCTATTCAAGCTATTGGAGGCCGAGAACGACTATAATATGGTCCTGAGCTCCATCGACGAGCTGCAGTTGCTGTACGACGACTATTGGATCAACATGCGTGAGAAGACCCTCAACACGGTGTACAACATTCCACTTCGAGAGTAGTAGGATAGATGTATATGGCTTCGGCCCACGTGAAAAAAAAAAAAACCAAATCCGGATATATACCGTATATTTAAATATGCGCGCACCGTTTTTAAACTGGAGCAAACGGAGCTCATTTTTGATTTTGCCAGAAATATGACTTTTCTTCTTGCCGGCCACAGAGGGTAAGTGATTTGGCATGCCGTGCTAACCGTAGACTCAAGAAAACGTGTCCGGAAAACACGATTCTCGCGTTCGAGGAGGCGGTCAAGAATGGGTGCTCTGTGATAGAGACAGATCTCCATATCTCCTCGGATGGCGAGGTAGTGATCTGCCACGACATTGATACAAACCGTGTGTTTGGACAGGACTACGTTGTCACGAAAACCCCCTACAAGGGCATTTTGTCCGAGCTGCGCACGCTGCGAGCTCCGCATCTTCCGATTCCGACGTTGAAACAAGTATTAGAGTGGGCCGTGAAGACCAACGAGTCCCGTTCGGAGCCTATCAAATTGATGCTGGATATTAAGGCCGACAATGACCCAAAGCGCATTGTGGACCTGATTTTAGAGAATCTCGAGGCTGTTGGTGGAGTTGAGTACTGGAAGGACAAGATCATCTACGGTCTGTGGGGCGCGGCCTACTACGACGAGAGAATAGCCCAGTTTGAAGTTCTCAACATCTCTGTGGACGTGCTCACCAGTATAAAAGTGGCGAGTCAGATCAAGGAGAAGGGAGGCAGACTAGACTGTGTTTCTGTGATCGTTGTTGCCAACGGTCTGGCGTATATGGTTGAGGAGATTCTTGACTTTTGCGAGAGGGAGAAAGTGCGACTGTGGTTCTGGACAGTCAACAGCAAAGAGGACTTAGAATTGGCCCTCTCGAAATACGGAGAGCGCAAGATAGACGGACAGCCGTTGCTGGAGGGTGTTGTCACAGACGACCCAGCAACACTTCTCTCGCCAGCAAAGCCTGCGTTGACGTTTGGCTACCAAGTGCGCCTTTTCCTCAAAACCAGAGTCTACCTTTTCATTTTATTTCTCTACCGCAGAAACATTGGCTTGCGTCCGCTTCTTACCGTACTCCGGAAAGTGGGATTTTTATAAATGGGCAGAAAGGATATAAAAAACCTTATTTTAAATATAAACTCTATTTTCGAGCCCCATGAGATACGGCACACTGGCGCTAATGTCCCTGACAGGAGGCACGTTAGCGTGCGCGGGCGGCATATCGTTTCTCCCCTCACTATTCCAGCCGCTTGTACAGGAGAATAACCATCATTTAGATAGACCCGCCATAGAAATCCACAACCGAACCTTGGTGTACTCCACCAACGGGTCCATATTCAGCCCTCCGGAAATGATCCCAATGATGGACCCCAAGGCGGTGCTGGATCTGGGCCGCAAGGTGATTCAATCCCAGCAGCGGGGATACTTCGTGGTCAAACTGGGTACAATCGCCAATTCAACTTGGGATACACAGTTATACGAGGATTTTACCACGGTAATAGACAACGCGCATTTCTTTCCCACGCTGGTGGGGTTTGTGATTGAGGCCTCGTTGGAAGAACACAACCTGCCCTTTTTTAAAGCTGCCGTGCGAGACATGAAGAAGTACCTTGTGCGCAACCGAATGAGATACATCCCGATCGGTCTGGAGCTAAGTTCGCACGTCAATAGAACGGTAGACCAGTACTTCGCTTGTGACACGCTGTACCCTGTGGACTTCTACTTCTCCAACCAGGGTCTGAGCTTCCCCAGCCCTCGATCGGGCCCGTGTCCTGAAGAAATGTCCATTTGCACCTCGTCTCTTCCACACACGCCAAGAGCCTCAAGGTGCGACTGTATAATGTCAGCGCTTCGCTGCATGATAAACCCAAAGAAGGTTAACCAGGAGTTCAACGAGCTGGAACGTCTTTGCGACACGGTCTACTGCGGGTCGATAGAAAATGACGTCGAACAAGGGCGCTACGGCATCTTTGCCAGTTGCACCAAACTCCAAAGACACTCAATAGCTCTGAATTTGTACTACTCGTACAACGGCAACCAGGCTTCGTTCTGCCACGCGGGTGGGCTGGGCAAGCTGATCGCACACAACTACTCCATCGAAAACTACCAGTCGCTCTATGACTACAACGGTAAGTCATGCAGACAGGAAATCATGGACGACTGGGATCGATATTTGATTGGCAGGGCAAGAAAACAGATCACGTCAGGCGAAAGAGACATGGTCAACGAGGACATTGACAACGATTTTGAGCATGCGTACCTGAACTCTGCTGGGAGGACGGAATATACTGCCGTTCTGAATATGTTGATGATATTGGTCATAATTTCTATTTGACAGGATTGCTAAGCTCGTTAGTATTCACTATTTCTTGTTTCCCCATTTCACTCCCAGGAAACCCGACTCGTTCATCAGGCCCAGTCGTTTGTTCACAGAGCTGGACTTCGGACCTCCAACCAGATAGAACCGTTTCTGTCCTTTCACGTCCAACGCCACATACACAAGCTGCTGCTCAACAAAGTTCTCCTCAATGGCTTCCAATTGAACAACGGCAACCTTGTAATCGCTCTCAACGAAAAACTTCATCAGCATGTGCTCCTTATTGTCCTTGGCAAGGTACTTGGTAGCCTGAATTGGTCTGTTTCTGGTCCACTTGTCTCCCGCAGCATAACCATACGCTTTGAGTCTGATGTGTTTGCCGCTTTCGATCTCCTCTTTCGAGTAGCCTAGCAGCGTCAGCGCCTCTTCATTCTTTTCAATCATTGACACTACTCTGTTGAACGTTGATGTCTCACCCGATGGAGAAAATAGCTCGCTGAACACCAGATACAGCGACACAGACGAAACCCCGAGAGCCAGAAGTACAATGGACGACGAAACCAGAAACTTCGAGCCCCGCACAAAGTTGTTCAGAAACGAGAACCCCGATTTCCTGGTCTGTCGGGCCTGCTCTTGCGTGCTGGAAGTATGGGTATGTGAATGGCTATGGGAATTTGTGTGATCTTGATGGCTATGCGAATGGTATCTTATTGACACGATTGAGAACGTTGGAGATGCCAGCTGGGAAAAAAGAGGCCTCCGCGCAGAATGGGGTATGCCAAGAGTTGAAAGGCGGGACAACATTGGCTGGGAGGATATATTGCCTGAGTATCAACTGAGAAAGTCGACCAATTTTTTTGTCCATTTTTTTCAAGTCCAGAATATATTTGGTGCAGAGGTGTTTTGTCTCGAAAGACAGGCTCTCGACTCGGTGCCTCATTTTTGTAAAAGGATAAGGCGGTTCTCAGGTACTCAGTTTAATGCACGTAAGATGTCTGACAAAAGCTGAGATGCAGCTGAAGAAAAACTTGAGGCGAGGGCGGTCACATTTCTTCTTCTAACGCAGACGAGCAAGACGGAAGTACCTCGCTGAATTTTAAGTGGTTGAATTCCAGGTGGTTTATACTGAGCAGAAGGGCGTAGCACGGCATTTGCCGTAGGGTAAATGGAACAGCCGATGCACGGTTCCCTAAAGGGGCGGCCTTTGCTGATACATTCAGTGCTGGATATGTTGGCAATGGTGCCTAAAATAGCACTATATCGGGCCCGTGGTGTAATGGTTATCACGTCATCTTCCGGAGGTGCATGGTTGCGGGTTCGAGTCCCGCCGGGCCCTAGGTTTTTAATTTTTCTTTTTGCTTGTATTGCCCTATTTTTTGCCTTTTTATACGTCATACGCATTAAGGCGCATGCATGTACATAATCTCACATGAACGTCGGAAAAAGCTTTGTGGGCCGTAGTAGAAAACGTGTCGTGGTGGAAGGTTAGCATTGTCTGTCTGTGTCGCGCTGGGATTCTTTGTGGTGAATTCGTCTATTAATCTGGCTTGGTGCAGCGGCTGAGGTCACCGGCGTATTGATTGTACGAAACTGGTGCGCATTTTCCTGCAGGAGAGGACAAACCGTTGGGATGAAACATGCATTAATTCTTAACTTTCTCGTCCGTACCAGTTGGATTCAAAGTTTGCCAGATCACTAAGCTGCCCTTTCTTTTGCAATTTCAATAAGTTTATATCATTAATAAATCATTGGGTGTCGTACTTTGAGACCATGTCTGTCGACTCAGAGATCACGCGGTCGCCCCCGAGTGACAGTGATGGCGCGCGGAAACGAAAGAGGGCTTTGAAGGCTTGTGTTATTTGCCATCAACGCAAAATCAAATGTGACCTCGACTTCAAGGAAGTAGGGCAGCGGTGCACTAATTGCGAGGAGCTGAATCTGGAGTGCGAACTGTACAAGCGCAAGAAGAGAATCAAAAAGTTCCAGATCCACAAGAACCTCTCCGATCTCCTGGAGAAGACCAAGATCGAAACTCTGAATGCAGTTCGTATAGACCCTGCCGAGCTGATGGAGAAGTTGAAAAAAACTCGCCATCATGAGTACATTTACAGAAGTTACTCGGACGCCGAAAACAGGCTTGTGACCAGGCTGTTTGACGAGTATTCCAAGGAACAGCAGTTCCAGGACGTCAGCGACGCGAGTATCCGCAACCTGAACCTGCTGGGCTGTTTTAATTTACCCGAGAAGGCGGTTTGCCAGACCTACGTCGACTCCTATTTCCAAAATGTGCACCCCCTGATTCCGATCTTGAACAAAGAGACTTTTCTGGCCGAGAACAGTAAATACACCAACCCCACTTCTTTGTTGCTGCTGCAGACAGTTCTTTTCGTCGGCTCCAAGTTTATAAAGTGCGAGTCCGAGGAAAGCAGGCTCACACAGTCCAAGATTACCAACATACTGTATGGCCGGGCCAAAGCTCTCTTTGACCATGACTTTGAGGGCAACCCGGTCAGTCTGCTCGCAGCGATGGCACTGTTGGGACTGGGGCTCGAAGACCACTACTTCCACACGAAATCTCTCTACTCGTGGCTCCAGGTGTCGATTTCTGTGGCCAACTCGCACGGTTTTTTTCAGAACGACCTTTCCGAGTACACCGAAAAAGAACAATGTCAAATCCGGAAACTGACCTGGTATTTTATCTCCAAAGACACTGTGGTGTCGGTTATTCTTGGCAAACCGCGTCTGATAGACGTTTCCACCGTGCCGTCAGAGAAACTCTCGCTTAGGGACTTTAGGTTCGACACCGACATCACAGACACTATAAAGCTATACGCCATCGAACATTTGCGTCTAGCCGAGGCTTTGGCCGCCGTCGACCAGACGGTGGTAAACGGCAGCGCCGGTTTACCCTCCAGCGAACAAGACACTCTGCTAGGAATGTGGTTCGACACTGTCCCTAACGAGCTGAAACTGGGCACCCATACGCAAAAAAATCCAAATTACCACAGTCTTATTATATGCTGCAATTACTTCTGCACTCTCATCACGTTACATCACGCAAGCATTGTCCACTCAATTGCGTCCGAATCACCGTCGCACAACCAGGCGGACAGCCATAGACCTTCGTGGGAAGTGATCTTCCAATGCTGCATAACAGTCGACACGATATTGAAAGAACTGAAAAACACTGCGGCGCTGTCCATTTTTGGCACGGAAATCATTATTTGGACTTTCCTGCTGGGAAAGGTGCTGACCTATTTCCTCAGGGCGTCGGACCCGAGCGTCGCGAAAAGAGGACGCGAAATCGCAGACAATTTACTAGACATTCTCGAAAACGGTATTGATAACTGGAATCTCACACAGAAGTTCCACCACGTACTTAGCAAACTGTTCAACGACGAAAACATACAGGACGAGCTGCTGCGCATCTATGTCGGGCCGAACCACACGGGCTCGAAGGTGGACTTTTCGCAGCCAGACGTGCCTGTCAAACTGGAGAAATCTGAGGCCGATGCAAGTTTCGAACGGGCTGTCTTCCAAGACCCCGTGAAGAGCTGCGATCCGCAGGCGAGTCCGTCGCAACGGCTCAAGAAAATCTCCATTGCATCTCTCATCTCACCCCCAGACGCTGTAGAGTCTGTCAACGTTCAGAATAGTGCCACTGGCTTATGGAACTACGCTGATCAACACTAGCATTTTTTTTGTATTTCTCTGAATTTAGTCATCGTTATGCAAAAACAGGGACCCAGTTCAAATATTTGAACCACACGGGCTCCACCAAAATACAGTAGCCGTCAGCGACTTTGATCGGCGACCGTTCCAGAGTTTCCACTGTGCCCGTGATAATGCATTTGCGGCCGCGAAATTCCTGCACCTGGGCCTTGAGAACCACGGTGGAGTCAGGAGGGGCTTTTTGGAAGAAGTCGAGCTTGAGCTGTGCCGTGACACCTCTCTTGGAAGGCAGTTTTGAGAATCCACACATACATAGGCCCTCGTCGATGATCGTAGAGATAATGCCGTTGTGGATCTTCCGATCCGAACCCACCGTCTGGGCTCCAAGATGTGCTATGCAGTACATCTTTCCTTCATCGCGGTTGAGGAAGATGATCGGGTCGGTAGTCATGTGGTTGGGCGAGTTCAAGAGACCCTGTCCCACATGGTACTGTCTGTGAGCCTCTGGAATGAGCTGAGAGCCAGAAAGCAGCTCGAACGATTTATCTGCTGCCAATTGCTTGTACAACTTGGAGCTCTTGATAAATTCGAGCGACTGCAAAGACCGCTCGTTCGCGAGCTGTTTATCCTTTTCGTTGAGGACAGGCCAGGCACGGCCAAACACAGACACTCCGGCGCCGAATGACGCCACAGACAGACCGGTCACGCCGGCAAAACGTAGGAACCCTCTCGCAAACGCCATGATGGACTCTGTGAAATAAATATTCTAGGGGACACAAAGTCGATCGTCGCGGGAGCTTTGTGCAATTGCCAAAAAATAAAAAACTCCACGATAAACAAAAGTTTTATTGTTTGTTGCGCATTGAAACATAAAAATTGACACGCTAGTCGGGTCGAAAAACAGTCTGAACAACGCGGGTGACTACTAGAAAAGACATCTTTATCTGCAATGGAAGAAAACCAAGGATTGTCGCCAAGTCCCGGGCGAAATGAACAAGGTGTCGGAGTGGAACTCAACGAAACTAATGCACAACAAAACGTCGACGGAGATGTGCAAGTTGCTGAGAAAAGCAACGAGGAAGACCTGGGGGCAGAAGTCGACGAAGAACACGAGCCAAAGGCCGAAGACATTGAGGAAGCAAACGACATAGACACGAACATAATACCCGAGTCTGTGGAACAGGAACATATTCATGGCGAAGCCAGGAAGACTACAGATAGTTCTAAAGAGGTCAAACAAGAGCCTGGAAACGAGGACATTCCGCTGCCTCAGGAAGGAAGCGCATATATGGAAGAAAACAAGCCCACGATGGGCCCTCAGGACCAAGTTTCGAGTGACTACATGTTCACCTCGAGATCGCAAATGGAAAGCACGATCAGCATGTCCTCGCTCCAGAAGCAAACTCACACGGTTGTTTTGCCGTCTTACGGTGCGTGGTTCGACATGAAGAAGATCCATAAAATCGAAAAAGAGTCTCTTCCAGAGTTCTTCAACGGAAGCAACAAAAACAAGACTCCTCAGATATATGCCCGGTATCGGAATTTCATGGTGAACACGTACAGACTAAACCCCAACGAGTACTTGTCGTTCACAGCCGTCAGGAGAAACCTTGTTGGAGATGCTGGCACATTGCTCCGACTACACAAGTTTTTGGACAAATGGGGGATAATCAATTACCAAGTGAACCCAGAGACGCGTCCTGTGCCGTTAGAGCCGCCATACACGGGAGAGTTCACGGTCGACTTTGACACTCCGCGGGGGCTCTTTCCCTTTGAGAGCTACAAACCTCCTGTAGAGCTTCCTGACATGTCGAAAGTGAAAGAGCTCTTAAATTCGAGCAACAACGGCAGCGCAGCATCGAACGGAGAGCCTAACAAAAGGCGGAAAATCATAAAGCCAGACATCAACAAAGGGTGGTCTCAGACAGACCTGGAAAAGCTGGTTGAAGGAGTCAAGCAGTTTCCTAACGACTGGTACAAGATTGCAGAGCATGTTGGCAACAAGAGTCCAGAGCAATGTATTATACGGTTTTTGCAGTTTCCGATCGAGGACGAATTCTTGGAGAAAAACAAAGAGCATCTTGGCCCGTTGAAATACGTGCCCAATTTATCATTTTCGCCCAACGATAACCCTATCATGTCGACTTTGGCCTTTTTGACGTCCATAGTGGACACAGATGCGGCCGTGGCTGCTGCCGATCGGGCAAAGAAGGTGGTGGATGATAAATTGACTCAACTGCTCGACGGGTCGGGGCAGAGCGAAGAGACGAAGCAGATAAAGGATGAGCCTAAGGAGGACTCAAACGGGGAGCAGGACAACCTGGAAATGGAAGACCCCCTCACAGACGTGAAAGATGCGGCAAACACGTCGTTTGGGCTTGCGGCAGCGCGGTCGCATGTTTTCGCCAACTACGAGGAGAGAGAGATGAACAAAGCCATGACCGCTATAGTGAACAACGAGCTGAAGCTGGTGGAGTTGAAGCTGAACAAGCTGAGCAAGTTGGACAGGCTCTTTGAGTATCAGAAGAAACAGCTTTCAAAGAAGAACGACGAGCTGTTTCTGGACCGTCTTTCGTTCTTCAAGACTGCCAACACTGTGTCGTCGAAATTAATGCAGGCCATTGAGCTGTTGGACGACAAGAGCGAAGGCGGCGAGAAAGTGAAGAAGCTGGTGGCGGACGCCAGAGAGCTAATCATGAAGCCTCCAAAGAAGAGCCTAAACGTGCTTGGGTTCGAGTCGAAGGACGAAGAGCGCAGCCTGGGAGAAGAGGAGGTGAAGCCGGTGAGCTACGAAGCTCCCCAATTGTATAGATATTGGTCAGGATAATGTAATTTTATCATACTTAGGATCGTATCTAGTGAACAACAGCCTGCAGAGCTTCGAGGACCTCGATTTCGATGGCAGCCTCGGCAGCGACGGTCTCATCTGCGGAAGAGGCGTTTTTCTGGGCCTCGGCCAGGAGCGATTTGATGTTTTCAGAGGAAAATGCGTCCAATGGGTGGGCCTCGACGGTGGAGATGTTGAGCTTGGAGCCTGGCACGATGCTGGCGAAACCTCCAGACACAAAGTATTTGGAGGTGGTGCCGGACGACTCGATCACCTCGACGACTCCTGGAGCCAATTCTTCGACGGTTGGCACGTGGTTGGCCAGAACACCCATTTCTCCAGAGCTGGCTGGCAGGTTGACCTGGCTGACCTCTTTGTTTGTGAGAAGGGCCTGCCATGTTAGAGACTAGATATCGGACACACTTACCTGGTGTGGCGAGACGAGCGAGACCTTGAGGACGTCTGGGTTGACGGCCTCGGCGTAAGTTCTGACACCGGCGGTGGCAGTTCTTGCTGTTCTGGCAATGGATCTAAGGGATTGTCTGAACATTGTTGGTGAGGAAGAGAGATATTTTTTTTCCACTTCGTGGCATCTGAGAAGTTACATTTGATTGGCCCGCACGACCGTCGCGTCGGTCGTCTGCCCCTGGCTCACACGAATATATTTCATTCTACTATCGCTGCTGATCATGTCTTGGGTGCTTCGGGACTCTGCCAACAACATCTTCATCACGACAGCCACGATTCTGGACAAGTTGACGTACAGGCTGAGTGGCAAGGCCACGGGAACGGTGGTACCGCACAACAACGACTCGCTGGTGAAGCCGCTGTCGCAGACGTTGAAACAAGACTTTGACCGCTACAACGAGATTCTCGACGAGCACAACATGAATTTGCGCGAGGCAGAGCACGTTCTGCGATATTTGAAGGTGAAGTCTGTGAAGGACGAGGAAATGAAAAAGATCAAGCAGGAAGAGGCCGAGATGAAGAAAAAGATCGAGGGGGAGGCGTCCAAGAAGAAGCAGGAGCAGGAGCAGCGGCAGGCAGAGCAGCAGCCGGGCGGCGCCGCCGGCGACGTGTTTGGGTCGACAGACGACCTGATGAACCTGGATTTGGACAATTTCCGGACAGATTTCCTGGACTTTGGCGAGACGAGCGAGCGGCCGCAGAACGACGATATGATGAAGGACATTTTCGACATGAAGACAGCAGACAACAGCGAGCCGTCTGCGATGAACTCGCTCACCGACCTGAACCTGGACTTTCTGGATCAGCCCGCGCAGGCCGGCCCTGAGCCCGCTGCTCCTGCGCAGGAGGACGAGGCTGGGCTGATGCCGACAGACCAGATGGAAAACCTGTTTTCGCAGTTCGACGAGCTCGTCAACAGTGGAGATTACTAGATTAACGTGTCCTATATACTTATTTACCGCAACAAGAGCTCTCAAAGGCAAGTCTCGAGGTTTTGTCCTTGGCCTCCTTGTGCACGGCCCTCTTGGCTTCGGAGGTGGTCATGGCGTAGGACGGCTGGATGTCCAGGCCCGGGTTCTCGGTGAAGAAGTGCCGAGGTCTGAGCATCAGGGTGATCGGCTCGGCAGGCATCAGTGGGAAGTCCTCTGGGGCTGGGAAATGGGTGATCCCGAAAGTATGGAAGAACAGGATGTCGGTGTTCTCGATGTTCTCGGAGCCGTCGCCGATCCACTCTCTCATACCGCGCACGCCATCTCCAGACCACTGGGGAACGTGGTCGCCCGATGGATACAGTCTGTTGTCCTTGTAAGGCACGACGTTGACCGAGTGTGAGGCCCATGGCGCTCTCTTGGCCACCAACGATCCGTCCTTGGCCAGCAAAGGTGGACATTGCGCAGACACCAGCTTGTAGGAAGGAGGCTTGCCCGAGTACGGGTTGACCTTGTTGGGGTTGAAGATGTCCCAGGATCTGCCGGTGGCAGACTCGTAGTTGGTGAGCGAGTCCTTGACCGTCTTGAAGGTGGTCTTTTCCGAGTAGAAGGCGTTGCCGTACATGTTTTCTGGCGAGCCGAGCGGGTAGGGCGACGGCTTGGCGTCGCAGGCGGCAGCAGAGTTACCGTCGCCGTCAATTCTCGGGTCGATTCTCAGGGAGAACAGGTGCTGGTGGTTGTGAGCGTTCACGTTAGGGTACACTCTGGTTCCCCACGGACCGGCCTCCTCGTCGTCGCCCAGAATGTACGTGTTCAGAATACCCGTGAGTCTGATGTCGAGCCTGATGGCTCCGTCCTGCATAAACACCCAGTACAGACAGTACTCGTAATTGGCGGCAGTGAAGATCTGCGAGATGACCAGCTTGGTGGCTCTCGTGACGATCGAGGTGGCAAAGTTGTCTCTGAAGTCGGAGTGCTTGAAAAGCAGCCCGTCGTCCTCCTCGTGAATACAGACGGCGTTCTTCACGGTGATGGGGTCTCCTGCTCTGTCGGAGAAGTGGGCGTCGAGGTAGTGGATCACGCCTTTGCAGTCGCAGCCAAGCGACAGCGGGTTCGTCATGTACCCGGCGCCGTACTCGCCGATATCCAGAGCGTGTTTTCTCTGGTGAGGGAACTCTGGCGAGCCGTACGGAACAATCATCTCGGACAGCGAGATTCGGTGGAAGATCGGTCTCACGTTGCCGTGGTCGTTGTACGACACGTCCGACAGAACAATGCCTTCTCTGTAGTTGAAACCGATGTGGAACTTGAAGTTGGACCATTCCATGACGTTGCCGGTCATCTTGAACGAAACTCCCTCTGGCTGGGTCACGTTGATAGGAGGCGCCTCTGGTCTCATGGCGCCGACCTTCTCGACCATGTGCTTAGGATAGAAGTTGGCGTGTTTGTGCTTGGACACTTTTCTTCTTCTGTTGGGGATGTCGATGAAAATCACCTTCTTCTCCTCCGTGTCGACGATCGGACAGAAGTCGAGCGGGTGCGAGTACTGCGAGTCGTCCTCGTCGGATCTGTAGTACACAAGGGCCTGCTGCAGTCTCTTGCCGGTGCCCCATCTCTCGTCGTAGCCAATGGTCCATGGGTCGCAGTACACCTTGTGCATCTCGTTGGCAGGGATGCCCGACAGCACACACTGCTCGATGACGGCGGGGTCTTTTCTGATGACGTCCTCGGTGGCGCACAGGTCCTCGACGGTCAGAATCGGCTGGACGGTCTCCAAAGCCCTGGTCTCGATAACAGACAGGGAGGCCAGGTCAACAAGACCCTCTTTCACACCGGGCTTGCCGGCCTCCAGAATCACGTAGTACGCAAGTCGAGGAGGCAGAGGGCCACCCTGCTCCTTCCACTGGATGTAGGCCTTTCTGGCAGGCTCTCTCAGAGTGACGGTGTTGAAGCTGATCTGCTTACCGGCAAAGTAGCTCTTGACGGTGCTGGTGACGGCCTTGATCTCGGCCGTGGACAGAGGGTCCAGCGGGTGGGCTGGTCTGGCTGGGGCGGCCGAGGCAGCGGTGGCTTGGGAGGCGATCTGGCGCAGTCTTTCCATGCTGATCGATTGTGAGGGACAAGAGCGAAGCTTGCTGGCTTATATAGTGCGAGGGGCTAATTTCCGCTGATAACAGACCTGCCCGATCGGGAAATTAAGTCCACCGCTATTTTACATACTGTTTTCGGCAACTGGGTCCCAGGAAATGGTGGCTATAGTGCAAAAAGCAGCGAGTTTCTGCATGTCTCGTCTGGGGCACCTCTTGGTGCACACGGGGCATGTCGCCTGGTGGCCACCAGAGCGTTCTTATCTCGTTTCTGTGTGCCGACGCGTCGCACCTGCGTCGGTGAGAAAAAAAACATTTCCGCGAGTGAAAATTTTCCTCAAACATGCCAGAACCCATCGCTTTTGACGAATCCCAGGTCGACGTCTCGTCGATCGATTTCTCGGACCTCGAGGCACAGTACCACGTGCCCGAGCCAGAACACTCGTACGAGCACTTTGTGATCTGCGACGGCGCCCCCATCGCGCCAGAGGCCAAGGCTCCTGTTTTGAAGAAGGTGCTCACCAAGCTGTTCTCCCAGTGCGGCAAGGTTGTCGACATGTTCATGCCGCTGGAAAACGGCCAGACCAAGGGCTACTTGATCATCGAGCTCGAAAACGCCGCCGCCGCCGACAAGGCCGTCAAGCAGCTGAACGGCAAGAAGCTGGACGTGAAGCACAGATTGGCCGTCAACAAGCTGCCAGACATGGAGAAATACGCCCTCAACGACAACATCACCGAGGAGTTCCGCGAGCCGGCCATTCCCGAGTTCCGCTCGCACGGCTACCTCAAGTCGTGGCTGCTGGACCCCAACGGCCGCGAGCAGTTCATGCTCCACCACCACGACACCGTGGGCGTGTACTGGTACAAAAAGAACATCCAGCCCGAGGAGGTGATCGAGCCACGGGCCCACTGGACGTCTGCGTCGATGAAGTTCTCGCCAAAGGGCACGTATCTGTTCTCGTTCTTCCCTGGCGGAGTGCAGGCGTGGGGCGGTGAAAAATTCGACAGGATCCGCAGATTTGTGCATCCGGGCGTCCAGCTGCTGGACTTCTCGCCAACGGAAAAATTCCTGGTGACGCTGTCGCCGGAGCCGATCGTCATCCCGCCCGAGGACCACCCGGCCCGCGCACAGTGTCTGTTCAGTGCAGAAAGTGCCGGCCACAAGCTGGTGATCTGGGACTTGCAGACGGGTTTGCCGGTGCGCACTTTTGCGCTGCCCCCAAACCTGGAGAAACAGCAGTCGATGCCGTGGCCGCTGATCAAATGGTCTTTTGACGACAAGTACTGTGCCCGGATGGGTCCCGACGCGTTGGCGATTTACGACACCACGCAGGAGTTTGCGCTGCTGGACAAGAAGCTGTACAAGGCCGAGGGCATCATGGACTTTGAGTTTGCTCCGGCCGGCGTGAGACTGGCCACCACGAGGAAAAACGACCCGCCCGAGACGGTGTTCTCGTTTTGGACGCCAGAAACACCGAACCAGTCGGCGCGTGTTTCGGTGGTGCAGCTGCCGTCACGACAGGTGCTGAGAACGGTGAACCTGTTCAACGTGTCGGACGTGAAGCTGTGCTGGCAGGACGAGGCCAAGATGCTGTGTTGCAAGGTCGACAGACACACCAAGTCGAGGAAGACCACGTTCACGAACCTGGAGCTGCTGTCGCTGGGCGAAAAAGATATTCCTGTGGAGAAAGTGGAGCTCAAGGAGGTGGTGAGCTCGTTCCAGTGGGAGCCGCACGGAGAGCGGTTTGTGACCGTGTCGAAGCTGGACACGCCGAACCCGAACATCGCCGTTCCAGACAACATTGTGTCGTTCTACGACGTGGAGGAGGCCAAGGTTGCGAAACAGGTGATCAAGAAGTGGCTGTGCTACAAGACGGTGACCAAGACCCACGCGAACCAGATCAGATGGTCGCCAAAGGGCCGGTTTGTCGTGGTGGCCACCGTCACCGGCGCAAACGGCGACCTCGACTTCTACGACTCGGACTACGACGGCGAGAAGGAGAAAGAGCAGTCCGACAAGGTGAAGTCGAACCTGAAGCTGCTGAACCACCACGAGTACAAGGGTCTGACCGACCTGGCGTGGGACCCGTCTGGAAGATACGTTGCTGGCTGGTCGTCCACCTGGAGACACAAGATCGAGAACGGGTATCGGATTTACGACCTGGTGGGCATGCTGCGCAAGGAGGAGCTGATCGACGGATTCAAAGAGTTTGAGTGGAGACCAAGACCACCGTCGATGTTGAGCTCGAACGACAGAAAGAAGGTCAGAAAGAGCCTGAAGGAGTACGCTGCGCAGTTCGAGGAGGCCGATGCGATGGAGGCAGACGCCGAGCTGAGAGAGCTGATCCTCAAGAGAAAGAGACTGCTGCAAGAGTGGTACACTTGGAGAAAGGAGGTCATTGCCAAGCTGAAGGAGCTGCATCTTACCCAGGAGCAGGCAGAGACCAGAGAAGAGGTGATTGAGGAGGTCAAGGAGGAGATCCTGGAGGAGAAGGAAGAGGTGATAGAGTAGGCGTAATGAATAAATATTATATTTACAGTGTACTTATTTTTTGGCCTTGGTTTTCAGCTGCAGCCCGTGCCACTTCGCTATCTCGTCCTTCAGCAGCTCGTTGACCAGCCGATGCTGCTTGATCATGGTGAGTCCCTTGAACTTCGGGCTCTCTATGTTGATGGCGAACATGGACCCGCACCCTCCAGAGATGTCTCTGACCGACAGGTTGGACGGCTCGAGCTCCTGCGCCAGTTTCTTGTAGATCATCGACTCGTACTCGTCCATGTCGGAGGACAGAAACCGGCGGCCGAACCGCGCCAGGGGCAGTTTTCTGGCCAATGATCTGAACATGTATTAGTAATTTTTATTTTCTTTTATTTTACCTTATTTTTCCAGTTTTTTTTCAACTATCAGTATGTATTGGATATCAAAGGTCGATATGTGTCCTATAGAAAAAATAAACGAAACGGCTTAACAGCTTAAGAAGTGAAACCCCAGTACTGCTCAACGCCGTTCGAGCCTGGGCTCTTCCACAGGTCGTCGAAGGCAGTGAACAGGATGATGTCGTCGCCGACAACGCTCTTCAGAGACTCGATGGCCTTGGCCTGGTTCTCCTCAGATGGAACAGCGACACCGTAGGCAGAGCCCTCGTGTGGCCATCCGGTCTCAGTGCACATGACGCTCTTCTTGCCACCGCAAGCGGACCAGACTCTTTGCATTTGCAGCAGAAGCCAGTCACCGGCCTGGTCTGGGTAGACGGTTCCGTCCCAGAAAGCGTGGGCGTTGAAGGCAATGTAGTCGGACAGGTCACACAGACCTGGGTTGTTGATAATAGCAACGTGGGTATCGACGGAAACAACGGAACCCTTGAAGTCGGTGCTCTCGAGGGCAGACTTGGCTTCCTCGATGTAGGACTTGATCTGGGAAACGTCGGCGGAGCCAGAGTTGACGAGCTCGTTACCAACAGAGATGGTGTCGATGTCGTCCCAGGATCCGTAGCTGGAGACAGCGTCGTTGATTTGGGAAACAGCGTCGGAGATCTGGTCAACGTAGTAGATGCCCAAGAACAGCTTCTGGTTGTCGGCCTTGGCTTGCAGGACGTTTTCGACCTGGTTGCAGTCGACACCGTACAATCTGATGTACTCGTAGCCGGTCAGCTTCTCAAGGTCGCTCTTGACCTCGGAGAGAGACTTGCAGGCGCCGGTGGAAGCGTACGGAGAGTAGGTGATACCCTTGGAGCCACTGTTGAAGCTGCTGTCGGAGCTGGAGGTTGGCTCGGCAGTGGAGGAGGTGGAGGAGGTGGAGTGGGTGGTGGATTGGGTGGAAGCAGGGGTGTAAGAGGTGGTTTCGGTTGGAGCAACCTGGACACTGTTGTCGTGGGAGGAGACAGAGACGGCAGTTGGGTCGGCGTGGACGTACTCGACGGTGCTTGTTTGGGCACCGGCGTAGACGACAACGGTCTCGGTGACAACGACAACGTTTCTCTTCTCATGTTGATGGTGGAGGTGGCCAATTGGCTGGGCCAGGCCGGTGGTGGCTAAAGCAGACAGGGCAAGGGCCTTGATAATGGTGTTAGCTAGCATTGTAAGGAGCGAAAATAACCAAGTTAGGGATGAGTACTAAAGGAATGACTGTAAGTTGGTTATTGGACAACTGAGAAAAAGGATAAACAGCAGCAGGGCCTTTATAAGAGAGAGAATGAAAACAAACCCTTTTCTCGTTGGAGATCGTTTACGGAAGTAAACAATGGACACAGGAAAAGATTTTTTCTATTGTTTGGTTGTTTACGTTTTGCTCGAAGAGTTTGCGAATCGGGCAGATAGGACACGACCTTGCCCGAACGGGGAATCTGGACCAGATCTGGCTTCCCGATTGGGACGACGTCCAAGGCTACAGTACAGCACGGGCCAGGCAGGGTTTGCGAAGCCCGGCCCATTTCACTGTGACACTGCCTGTATTGGGTAAATTGGATGCTCCACCCCTGAGACAGGTGATTGTTATATTATTACGGACCGTCCAGGTATGCTCTGCTTCTGCGCCAGACAGCCTGCAGCAGCTTTTTCCTGGGTAGCAGATTTGGGAAAATCACCACCATTTGTAACTGGTCGTCCTGCGGGCCCTCCCCGACCACGAGAGCCAGGTAAAAAATGACCTGGAAGTTCATGAATCCCTCCACTATTGCCAGATCATGCACGTCCTCCATCGGGAAAAACTGTTTGTTGAGCGTCTTTGCTGTGTGCACAGGTCTGCTTAATTCCGATTTCCCCAATACCCTGCCAAGCAGCAGTCGCACCAATGCAAGCCCGCTTTTTCGCACCCGGTACGACTCGCTCTGCACGCCCAGATTCGGAATAAGTATCAGGCTCTCTTCCGTCTGCGCCAGCAGCGAGCCGTATCCCCAGTTCACTATGTGGTAGCAGGCGAGAAACACAAACGCTCGCGCCGTTCGCGCAGTCCAAACGTCGTCCACGCTGGTTGTCCCAAGTTGCGCCTGTCGTAGTATCCTCTCCAGTATCTGCCCGTTGCAAACGGCAACATACATCGCACAAACTGCAGTAGCCAGCACTACGAGCTGCACCACAAGAGTCAAGGTCCCGTCCCGCTGTCGCGCCGGCCGCACCGTGAACTTGATGTACTTTTGCGGCTTGGTCTCGCTGGCGTCCGTGTCTTTCGGCTGCTTGCGGTCGTCCTGGTATATCACGTCGGGACACTTGGTGTCGGAGCTCTTGACCTCCAGAACATAGTCTTTTCTCATGCCACTGTAGTTTGCAAACGCCACAGATCTGTATCGCTCTTTATCGCACTTTTATTTATTTACTCGATTTTATTTATTTTTCCAAGCTGCGCCTTGATAATTATTTTCTGTCGATAAATCCAACCACCTCCTCGTCTTTGCGGAACGCGAGCAACTTTTCTCTCCGCGACCGCGACGTCACCCTTGTCGTCTCCAGCTCGTTGTTGCTGTTCAGGTCCTCCAGCCGAGCACGCTCCTTCATCGCTTTCATCTCCTTCATCTCGTTCTCGTGCTTCGTCTGCAACGCCTTGATCTCGGCCTCGTACTCCTCCAACGTCTTGAAATCCTTGCCCGTCTTGGCAGCATACTCGGCAATGTCGACGGGAAGCTTGCGTAGCAGCGCCAGCTCAACGAAATGCGGGTTGCGCCGCTCCTCAGACGCAAACTTCGCTTTCACCTGCCGTCGCGTGCGGTACGGGAACAGCTGCGCAATCAGCCCAAAATCGGTCCCCCATGTCGAGAGCGCCTTGTAGAACTCGGCCGTCTCCTCGGCCGTCCACTTATCCACATACTTCTTCTTCGAGTACGAGCCAGACGTGATCAGGTTCTGGTACGGGTTCTCGTCCACCACTTCTCTGGCGGAGTCGGCCGGCCCGCTATGGCGGTCGATCACCGTCGACTCCGGGTCCAGGATCAGCTTCTGGTTCTCATCCAGCTGAAGCTGCGGCTGTCGCTTGTTTCTGCGCGCACTCTCAACGTCCCCAGAATCCAAAATTTTCTTTGCCTTCTGCTGCCGCTCTTTCTCCAGCTTTTCTTCCTCCTCTCCTTCCAGCTGGTTCAGGGGCACCCGCATCTCGCGTGCAAGCTTCCGCCGCTTGCAACGGAGCTCCCGCTGCGCCATCCGCCGCCTGTCCCCCTCGATCGCCAGCTCGTAATTTTTCGACACTTTTCCAAACGGTATCACGGGCTTGCACAGCTCTTCCAGCGTGACCTTGCCGTCGTTGATGACGAAGTTCTCAAGCAGATCGGCGTCCTCCGAGTTCCGCACCTTGTTCAGCGCCCTGATCTCGTCAATCACCAGCGAGTTCGGCACATTCCGCATCTGCTGGTACTCGTCGATACTCACTTTTGTCAGTACCTGTTTCTCAGGATCAATAATGAACTTGACCTGCTTTTCGCGCTCTGCTTTCGTCAGCATCACCTCCTGCGGCTTCCCCTGTTTCAGAGGATCGACGTTGTCGTCCGTCGCAACACCGCTGGCTCGCGAACCGATTTTCTTGAATTCGACTCCAAAATCCGCTTTGCTCGACTGCACCGAGCTGCGTCTCCGGCCCAAACTGCCCGCGATCTCTGGAATCCCGATCTTCATGGGCTGCGCGTCTCCCTCGTCAGAAGACCGCCGTCTATCAGAAATGCTGCTCACACTGCTCTGCCGGCTGCGCAGCCCCAGAGGCCCAGCAGCGGCGCCAGGCCCCAGGGAAGAGAGACGTCTCTGGCTGGTCTCCGGGGTCTTGAGCCCTGTCACAGACGGCCGTCTCAGATTCCCCAGCGACACTACCGACGCTCTGCGCGGCTTTGCAAACACGTCTGCGTTCCGCTCGCCGTTGTCGTCGCTCTGGTCGTCAATAGCAGAGGTTTCCTGTGTAGTGCTCTTAGCTGTGTCCTGCGCTGTCTTCTGCGTCGAGACGGGGGTCGGCAGCTGCTGTTTGCTGGTGCTTACCGATCGCGACCGGCTTCGCTGCGTCAACTTGGGCGTGAACCGCGTTCCCGACTTGTTGACCGTACTCATGTGGACTGGATTTATCAGAAAATAATAAAAAATAAAATAGAAAAAATATTTTTACATAAGCATGGAAGCATGCCCTCTACAGCTCGATTTGCCAGAATGAATACTTAAGTGAATAAGTACACAGTTGTTTGCCGGAATTACCTCCTTTCAGAAGCAAAATTGACACGGGACCCCCCAGTTTGACGTGTCAATATAAACAGCTCCCTAGACACCGTTGAGAACCAGTCTACGGTAGCCACCGTTGCATTTGCACTGTTCCTGATGGATACCCATCAATCTCTGGGCCTCCTCAGGGTCATTGACCTCCCGAGGCTCGTCCCAGGAAAGGAACTCGTTGGTGTAGTTTGGTTGGAAGTCTGGTGGAAGCACCAATAGTCTCTTGCCGTAGTTGTTGACCTTCTGCCAGTCCCGCTTGACGTTGTAGCAGGAGTCGCTCAGATAGGCGAAACATCTCTCAAAGATCTTGGTGTTCAGGTCGTTGTTCAGCTGCGGCTTGAGTCTGCATAGCTGCTCAAACGCATCGAGAGGATGGGCAATGACGTAGTCGGTGGCCTTCTTGATGGCCTTCATGAACTTTCTGACCTTGTCAGGGTTGGCCTCGATGAACTTGTCGTTGGCAATGTACAGGACAGTGCAGAAACAGCAGCAGCCGAGCTCGGCCAGCCTGTCGATTCTGAGCATGCCAACGTTGTTCACGTCGCTGCCTTCTGCCCTGAGATGCTCCTCCAGCTCGACCTGCTGCACACACTCGATGCCGATGCCGGCGTCGATGTTGCCCTCGATGATCTCCTTGGCGACGTTCATGCCGCAGCGGACCGCGGTGTAGTCGTCTGGAGTCATGCCGTAGTGGCGGGTCAGCTCGTCGATCTGGATCTTGCCGAACTCGCCCACGTACCCGATTCTCTTGCCTCTGAGCGACTGGAAGTCGTCAGTGACGCCGTTGGGCTTGTTCTTGAGATACAGCACTCCGGTGAACGGCTCGTCCAGAAGCGACCCGATCGAAGTGACGTTCCAGCCGCGGGCCTTGGCGGCGAGCGTGTGGATCATCGCCTTGAGGCCCATGTCGACCTTGCCCGAGCCGATCAGCTCGGTCACGTCCGAAGGGTTCGAGGGCTCGAGAATGGCCACATCTAGGCCTTGTTCCTTGAAATAGCCCATGCTCTGGGCAAGGAACACAGGGATGTGGTACGGCTCAGGAGTCCAGTTGAGACAGAAGGTGATTTTGTTGGAGGTCATTTGTGGGAGTAAATTCCGGCAATATAAGGGGTAATTTGCAAGGGTAGCATCTCTCTCCCTTATATACCTGTGTCGTGCGCTGCGCACAGAAAAATATTAGAGTCACTGCACGCCCCCGGAGTCATCTGGACAGCGGCGGCGTAGCCTATGGCAGCAGCGCGAGCCGCACAAGCATGTCTCCACGTCCAATGACATACAAGCATACCAGGTCCTCTGGCCGGGTAGCTCCCGGATGGCTCCCGTGCGCGCTGCACGAGCTGTCAATTTTCCACCACAGCCCTGAAATGGACGCCGTCCGGGGCGTTGATTGGCCGATGCCAGGGAATGCGCGATTTGGGCCATCGACACGGGGCCAATAAGCTTCCAGATCTGCCCAAGATACAATTACGTGACGCCATAGCCAAATACTCAATCACATTCTTTATACCATACTTGCTACCCCGGTACATCAGTACACTAGTAGGAGGACCCGCGGACGACTTCTCTGAAATTGCCGTGGAAGATGTTGTAGAAGTCTTTCTTCGTGCACTTGAGGTTGATACCGACGAGCGTGAGCGTTGGCTTGGAAAAGAGATCGTCGATCTCCTCGAGCGACCGGCCCTTGGTCTCGACCACAAACAGCAGCTGGTAGATCCAGCCGACGGCCGCAATGCCCCCGTAGAAGCCCAGCGTGAGCCCCGTGTTGGTGAACGCGTTCCACATGTCGGTGAAGTTGTACGTGATGATGAAGGTCCACAGGTAGAGCATGGTGCTGGACGCGGTGATTCCGTAGGAACGCAGGTACGTCGGGTACACCTCTGACGGCACGACCCAGGTGAGACAGGCGTAGGAGCCGAAGAAGCCCATGTAGAGGACGATACCGGTGAGGTACAGCCCGAGAGCGGACGCCCCGGTGACAGGCAGCTGGTACGAGATTCCGACAAAGACGAGGCCGATGAAGAAGCCCGGAAGCATGGAGTTGGCCCAGAACCGGCGGCCGCAGTAGTCCATGTACAGGATGGCCGGGATGGTGCCGAGCAGCAGGGCGCCGCCGCCGACAAGCGACATGAAGACGGAGTTTTTCTCGTCGAAGCCGATCGACGCCATCAGCGTCGACATGTAGTACATGATGGCGTTGACACCCGTGAACTGGCCAAGGAAGATCATGATGTTGGCGTAGACAAGCGACCGGCGCGCTCTTGGGTTCGTGATGAAATCCATCCACTTGTGTTTAGTCGAGAGATGCGCGTCCTCGAGCTTCTCCTGCTCGAGCGACTGGATCATGTCGAGGAACTCCACCTTGTTGGACACGTCGGAGATGTCTCTGAGCCGTTTCCAGATCGCGTACGCCGCGCCCACCTTGTTCTTGTGGACAAGATATCTAGGCGACTCTGGCAGGAAAAACATGCCGATGAACAGCAGCGTCGAGAAAAACAGCGACGAGCCCAGAATGTATCTCCACGCGCCGTCGAGCGAGTAGAACATGGCTGCTATGGCGTAGCCAAACACCTCGCCGAGCGCGATGTTGAACTGGTACAGCGACACAAGGTTGCCTCTGAGCTCTGCCGGAGCGCACTCAGAAACATAGGCAGGAATGATAGACTCCAGGCCGACTCCAAAACCAATGAAAAACCGGCCTGCGTACAGGCCCTCCACGTTCGGCGTGGCAGCACACAGAATGCCGCCCACCGTGTACGAGATACACGCCACCATGATGGACAGTCGTCTGCCCAGAAACTCGTTGAGCGGCGACAGGAAAATACAGCCACCCATGGCTCCCACAGGCATCAAAGCACTCACCAGCGACTGCTCGTGCGAGGTGAGCGACAAGGAGGGAACAAGAGACACCTTGGCACCGGAAATGAGCGACTGGTCAACACCAGACAGCATGCCGCCCAACGACGCGAAACACGCCAGCATGCGCACCATATGTTTTTTCTCCTTGAACTGGAAAGTGTAGCCGGACTTGAGCACGAGTCTGTCCCAGAACGTGTTGTGGGACTTGGCCTCCTCGGCCATGATCTCGTACTGCTCGAAGCGGGCCTCGAGCTCCTGGCCCTGAGGTCCTAGGGTGTCGAGCTTGTCGACGTGGCTGAGCTCGTCGATCGAGCGGACGTCTTTGAGTTCTTCCATCTGATCGGATTAAAAAACAGGGGGGGCGTGGCCGCAATTTATACAGCAGCCGGAGTAACCTGTGACGCGAATGGATGTCCCCCGCAGACGGGGCTGTCTGCAGCCAACACAATAGCGGCCGAGCTGTCGAGAGTGCGGCATGCGGAGTGGTATCTGCAGAGCCTGGGGTGACAAAGAACTCGGATATTTTTTTGGGTAATCGTGCATCACGTTCGTGCACGGCTTAGCACACATCGTCGATCGCGGAAAAATCTTTGCGACCATTGCCGCGGATGGCGGGGAAGGCACACTGGGCGTGCCTGGTTTTTCCGGCGTCGATGGCGGGTGCAGCTGAGCTTGCAAGCCGGCCCGGAGCGTTGATCGCGCCCAGCGGCGTCGTCGCCCCCCGCGCCACGCGTGTCCTTTCTGCCCGGATAAAATGCCTGAAATTCCCTCAGCCCGCATTGTTTTTCTCCATGGGACAAGCGCAGGCCCTGTGGAGGACAACAAAGAGCCACACCTCGCACCAGATCCATTGCACCACGCGTGATGTCACAAAGCGCATTCTTGTGGGGAAAGAAAAAAAAAGTCCCAAAAGAGTGTACATGATCTTGTACAATGACAATGGACGCCACCAAACAGCACTCGTGCAACGAATGTCGCCGGCGCAAGCTGCGCTGCTCGCGCGACCTGCCCACGTGTGTCTCGTGCTCCAAGTTCAACAGACACTGTCTCTACAACAGACACAGCCATAGTCCGCTCACTCGCAAGCATCTGACCCAGGTGGAGGAAGAGTTGCGGGTCGCGACAGAGCTTCTGCGCGCGCTGTCGCCCGAGCTGGACATCCACTCCATCCTGGCGAACGTCAAGAACGGGTTTTCCGTGTGGGAGATCCCGGAACTCGGCCGTCTGAGACAGAACAGACAGGACCCGATCGTGTCGGATAAAAACTTCCAGGTGCCGCAGCTGTTGCCCGTTGCCGTGAGTGAGGACTACAAGAGCACGAGCGAGAACCCGAGACCCGTTTACTCGTGGGATGAGCGGGACCACAAGGCGATAGACGGCATGGCCATCACCGATAGAAGCGGGTATCTGGGGTCGCACTCGAGCGTGGCGGTGATCAGTCTTGTGTTTGGGGGCTACTCGTGGGGCGGCACGCTGCGCAGCCCTGTGCGGCGGGACAACCGATCTGTGTCCGGCGCCCAGGTCGAGCACTATCTGAACCGCTACTTCGAGACCTACCACGTCTCGTATCCGATCGTTTACCGGCCGCTGTTCTGGGCGCAGTACAACCAGATCGTGCCGCGGCCCGAGATCGGCTGGGACAGTCTGATGTACACGATGGCGGCGATCGGCGCGTTCATGGGGTCCACCGACCCAGACAACCAGGACGACCTGGTGCTGATCGACAAGGCCAAGTCGCACCTGAATTTCGAGCTGCTCGAGACCGGCAGCATCAGCTTGGTGCAGACGCTCGCGCTGCTCTCGAACTATCTCCAGAAAAGAGACAAACCCAACTCGGGATACAACTACCTCGGTTTGGCGGTACGCATGGCCATGGGACTCGGGCTGCACAAACAGACCGACTGCTCGGACAACCTGCTGGAGCAGGAAATCGGCCGGCGGATCTGGTGGTGCATCTACGTGTTTGACTGCGGCCAGACCATCACGTTTGGCCGTCCGTTGGGGATCCCCTGTGCCGGCATCGACGCACGGCTGCCGCTGAATATCAGCGACACAGAGCTGACGGCAGCGTCAGAGTGCCTGCCGAGCGAGGTCCAGGAACCGACAATCTACACGAGCGTGCGGCTGCAGAGCCTGTTCCATCTGCTCACCAACTGCATCTACGAGCGCATCACCTCGGACCCGTTCCCGTCCGCGAAAGAGCTGCTCGAATGGGACACGCGGTTCATAGGGCGCTGGAAGAGCCTCGTGCCAGACTACTTCCAGCAGGACAGGGAGGTGTCGCAGCCGTTCACGCTCGCACACCACGTGCTGCACTGGAGACGGAAAAACCTGCAGATCATTATGTACAGAACAAGTCTGCTGAAGAAAGTGTTTCGCCGTCCGGGCGACGAGCCGCTGTGCAAGGAGGAAGAGGAGGCCGCGGAGAAGTGTCTGCGCAAATGCTCTTCGACCATCCAGAGCATGGCTGCGCTGTGGCAGCGCAAAGAGACCACCAGCAGGATGGAGGCATGGTACACGGTTTTCTTCCTGGTTCCCGCATTGCTCATGCCTCTTGTGTGTCTGCGGAACGACCCGCTGGCGGCACAGGCAGAGCAATGGAAACGGGACATTTTGACGGCAGAGCAGGTCCTCCAGAGACTGCTGCACATCTGTCCGATAGCTACCAAAATACTGGAGCTCAGCAAGTCTCTGGGAGCAGACTACGTAGCCTCTGCCGACGCGGCAGCCGACTTGCTTGCCAGCGCCGGAACCGACGAGAGCCCGATGTCGCAGCTGACGCACCTGCACTCGGTGCTGTGGCCGTTGTCGTTTGACATTGAGCAGCAGTTTCTGTAGCAGGATTACATAATTTCTGATAAATAAAAAATTTTATGGTGCTTTGCGGGCCACAAAAAGTAATTATTGTATTTTTTTGTTTGCGATAATTTATTCATCATGTCTTCCACTGGCGTTGAGGTGCACGGGTCCGACCTGTTTGATGAGCACGACCAGAAGCTCATGCAGCGGATCAAGTCGCAGTCCGAGCTGAACAGCGACGCGTCGCTCGAAGAGCGCGTGCTGGAGCGGTTCGACCGGTTTCTGGCTAAGCTGGAGTCGCGGATCGAGGATTTCGAAAAATACTTCACCGACTCCGCCCACAAATCGAATCAGACCCACTACACCTTTTTTGAGGCGCTGAAGTCCATCAAGGCCGCGGTAATTCAGAACCAGCAGCGCAGTCTGCACGCGTTCGGACAGATCTTGGATAGGTACTATGGCAGCTTGCTGGACGAGAAAAAAGAGTACGACTCCACCGACATGTACGAGAAAATATCCACCGGGCTGCAGTTTCTGGACGAGAAAATCGACCTGTTCGAGAAAACCTTCAACATCCCGCTGAGCCCGCAGGAGCATCTCGGACGACTGAAAGAGAAGCTGTACAATTTCGATAAAGCCGTGGCTACCGGGTCGAAAAGACTGCTCCATTTCTATGAGCTGCCTTTCCAGTGGCGCGAAAACAAATACATCATTTACGGCTACCGGTTCAATTCGAGCCATCTGGCTGTGCTGAAGAGCGTCTTTCAGCTCCACAACGAAACTGCCAATATCTGGACACACATATTCGGGTCTCTTCTCCTCCTGTACATTATGCTCAAGCACTATCCGGCAACCGAGGTCTATGCACGCTCCAGCTTCGGCGACAAGCTGGTGACCAACTGTTTCTTCCTTGCCTCCATCAAGTGTCTCATGTCGTCTGTTATTTGGCACACCTACGACTGCATCTCGCAGCTCAAGCTACGCAAAAGATTCGCGTGTATCGACTACACAGGGATCACCGTTCTGATCACGGCGTCCATCATCACCACCGAACACATCGCGCTCAAGGAGTTCCCGGCCGCAGAGCTCGGTTTCATCTCATTTTCCACCATCGCCGGCGTCGTCGGGGTGCTGTTCACGTGGTCCGAGTTTTTCGACAAGCCCGAGTCGCGGCCCGTCAGAATCCTATTTTTCATCTCGCTCTCGGCGCTTGGGGTCGCCGCCTTCTGCTCCAGTGCCGTGCTCAAGGGCCTCGAGTACTCGCTCCGCCTCTATTCTCCGCTGCTCAAAAGTTTCGTGTGGTACCTGACCGGAGTCCAGTTCTACGGCACGCTGGTGCCAGAAAGATGGAGAAACGACGTCATCGTCGACAAGCTGGACATCTGCGACGAGGCGATCAGCGCGCTCGAGAAGTCGGACCAACTGGACGAGTACCTCAACAAAACGCCTGACGAGACGCCGATGCGCAGTAGTTGGTTGTCCATGTGGTGGGTCGACTACGTCTTCAGCTCGCACCATATCTGGCATATATTCGTGTTGCTGGGCGTTCTGGGCCACTACACGGCTATTCTGGAGATGTTTTCTCTCGTAAACTAGGTAAAAAATGATGCATGGTATAGTCACGGCTGGTCCACGTCGATCGGCCTTGAGGACGAATGTGTAGAGTAGTAGTTTGAGTAAGACTGGGTCTCGTTCGGCGGCGGCGAGTTTGGCGGCGTGGGGTTTTCCAGACGTTCGTGCGCGCGCAGCAGAGGAGCCGTTTCGCCCGAGACTGGCGTCTGCTTGCCGACAGAGCACACCAGACAGCACGACGCCCCGACCGCAAGCAGCAGCATGCCAATCACGACGCCGATCAGCAGAGCCACAAACGGCAGGTGCAGGTGGATCGGGCCCCTCGAGCCGCTGAGCCAGTCCGGGTTGATCGACCGGTCCACGAGCAAAATGCCTGTGGCGGTGTCGCCGCCGTTGATGGCGAGTCCCTGGCGCAAAACGCGCACCTCGCGGTCGTTGCCCTCGCGCACGCTCAACATCGAGATGCCCGACGTGAGCTCGCGACACGACAGGTGCACGTTCTCCAGCAGCGTCGGGACGGTGTCGTTGCACTCGATAACTTTTTCCATGCCTCCAGCAGGCAGAATGTGCAACCGTGCGAATTTTTCGAGTCTGGCGAGGTTCGGCAGCTCAGACGTGAAGTTTTCGAGTCTCATCGAGCGCGAGCTGGGCACAATGAACGAGTAGTCCTCGTAGAGAAGATGGTCGAGCCGGAGGAGTTTCAGCACCTTGAGAAACTCCTCGCCGTCGACGGTAGAGAGCAGTTCTGGCACGCCGACCTGCACCGTGGCAGGGAACACGAGCCTCTCTATTGGATGAGCCACGCCTTTGTCAAATAGCACCTCAGACTCAATGGAAACGTCCACCGCAGTGCCGTTTATGTAGAGTGTGTCTGAAACTGACTCCACCTCAAGCGGCTTGTCCAGCAGCGTAGCCAAGGTAGCTGAGCCCTGGAAGTCGTCGTAGATCAGGCCGTTGACAATAAGGTTCCCCAGGATCTCCAGCATGACGTCGCGGTTCGCGTACAGATAGTCCAGGACGAGATCCAGGCCCCGCCACGCGTCCGCGTTGGGCAGAAAGACCGTGTATCCCAAACCGCCGTTGTTGCGGAACTTGAGCAGGCCGAAGTCGTGGAGCAGCTTGATGCTCTTGGCGCACCGCAGAAACGGCGACACGGCGTGCTGGAACGGAAGCGGCAGCGTGAGGTCCTCGTCGACGTAGTAGATGTATGTGTTGCCGACGCGGATTTTTGGAGACGTGACAAAGACGTTGTTGTTGAGAGACACTTGGTCGCCGCGTTTCATGACCTTGAGCTTCTGGCAGTGGCCCAAAACAGAGCTGGAGCAGTATTTCGTGGTGAGCAGCTCGTCGCGGTCGAACTCCACCCTGCCATCGACAAAATGGTACAGCAGGGAGCTTTTCGATTCCGTCGACTCGGCACTCTCCGTCACGAAAATCGTCTGGTTGACGTCGCGGTCGTCGATGAGACTGGAGAGTTTGTGGAAGTCCAGTTGGTTCACCACAGACGTGAGGCCCAGGCCCAGAAGGTACTTGCGCGGAGTGAACACGGGAACGGAGTTTTCTAGGAGAATTGAATCGTACAGATGAACAATGCCGTCGGAAAGAAGGTAGTTGGAAAACGTAGAGCTGGTGTTCTGCACTATGATGTTGCTTCCTTCCGAGTTGGAAGAAATACGGATTTTTTGGTTGGCCAGAGTTTTGGTGCTGACTGGCTCCAGCCGGCCTCCCCAGATTCCAGCAACGGCATGCGACTCAAGGAGCCTCGTTTTATCTTCTAGACCTTCGTTTGTGTTTAGGTAGTTTAGCTCGATCTCATTGAGGCCCACGCTGGCGTCGGAGGGGACCAAAAAGGTGACGTTGGTGATTTTCCGAGCAGCACAGAATTCGTTATCGGAAAATAATCGAGCTATGATCTGGTACTGCGCAAAAACAGGATCTGCGTCGGCGATGTCTGCAAAAAAGTCACACGCAGACTTGTGGCGCTCCAGGAACGAAGAGACGCCGTAAACAACCGAGTTGCTCGACCTCACGTCGTACTGCTCGGTGACGATCGCATTATCAGCCAGAAACAAGTCGTCTCTATTGTCGAGCAGAATCGGCTGCTGAACGCCTTCGGGCGACAACGACGTGTTGACAAACAGTGTCCTGTACACTCCCAAACCGCACACGTCGTCCGCGTCCACCGGCTGGTCGATCATATGTCGCGAGACGTCGTTCTGAGAGAGGTCCAGGTAGAACTGGTCATCGGGGAACGCCAGATTCAGGGGAGCAAGAAAAGTGACATTCTGCAGCTCGTTGATGTAATCGACCAAATCGCTGCGCTGCAGACTGAGCAGGATTTTGCTGAAGTTGGCGTTGCTCGAAAGGATGTCTATAATGGTGGTGGTGGGGGGTATGTCGTCGTCGGGGCTATCTTTGCAAACCCCTGAGGTGAACAGAAGCCCCAGAATCAAAAGTCTAGAGAGCAGATCCCACATGGCAGACACGGGGCCGGGATGTAGCAAAGCACGGTAACAAAGAGGTTGCTAATTAAATTAAATAGACAGAATTAATAGATACTCCCTGCACCGTCAATTAATTGAAAAAAAATAAAAATGTCCGAGCCAAGCATGTCGCAGAACGAGCCGTCGAATGGCGTCGAAACGGCGCAGCAGACGGAGGAGGAACGGCTGGCCGCGTTGAAAGCAAAAGTGCAGGAGATGGAGCAGGAGACCGCGAAACTGCGCGAGCTCCAGCAGCAAATAAACGAGGAGGGTGCAGACCCGAACGTGTCGATGGAGGACGCGGACTCGCAGCTGGATTTTGCAGAGCGCGAGGCCATCGACTCGCGGTCGATATATGTGGGCAGCGTGGACTACGCGGCGACGCCCGAGGAGCTGCACAGCCATTTCCAGGACGTGGGCAGTATCAATAGAATCACGATCCTGACCGACAAATACACGGGCAACCCGAAAGGGTTTGCGTACATTGAGTTTTCGGAGCCTGCGCTGGTGCAGAAGGCGATCGACGAGAAGAACAGGTCGCTTTTTAGAGGCCGGGAGCTCAAGATCAGCCCGAAAAGAACAAACCTGCCTGGAATGGGCAGCAGGGGCCGCGGCCGCGGGCGAGGCGGGCCCAGAGGCAGGGGCGCGTTCAGAGGCAGAGGCAGAGGATTCCGGGCCAGGGGCAGGGGCGGTTTCAGACCGTACTAGGATGTAAAAACAGTGTACAATACAGTGACCTTTATTAGCGTGTTTATCTACAATTTTCCACGATTGATTGCCTTGATGATTTTTTCCGTTTCCCTGATAGCCGTCATCCACGCGCCGTGCGCACACCCGTTTCCTTCCTCGATTAATGCCTCGCCCACAAACCTGACCCTGCCCTTTCCGTCAAAAACGTCCTTGGCCTCGGTGAACGCGTCGATCGCCTCGTCGACCAGGTCGCCGACCGCGCAGCCCAGATACGAGCCCCTGGCGAACGGATCGACCGACCAGTTGGACGTGACCACGTTGGTCGGCCGCGGAATGCACGAGTCCGGCAGGTTGGCAATGTTGGCGAGCGCCGGCCTGAAAACAGGCCAGAAGTCGTCGATTTCGTGTGTCTCGATGTACCTGGTGAGCGGACTCGACGTGAGCGCCAGCAGCACCGGTCTTCCGGTGCCTCTGTACACGTTGAGGAACAGGATCGGCTGTGTCCACGGTTTAGGCGAGTTTTCCAAGACCGGGTCCTGCTTGAGGTTCTCGAACTTGGTGTCCGTGTTGGCCTCGATGAACTTGGTGATCTCGTGGTCGAACTCCGGGATGCAGAAAAATCTGTCGGCGTCGGTCGGCCAGAACACGTGATCGAACTCGAAGAACACCTTGCCGAGCTGCGAGTACGTGATTCCCTGGAGCTTATTTCTGAGCGAGAGCGGCAACGGCGGACTCCATTCGATATGGCCCTGTTCTTTTTTGTCTTGCAGCTGCAGCACGCTCAGAGGCACAGAGCAGACCAAATATTCACAGAAAAACGTCTCGATTTTGCCGCTGTAGTCTCTCGTGTGGACGGCGATCTCCTTGGTGCGGTCGTTGAACTCGATCTTGAACACCACCTTCTGCCGCAAAATCTGCGACCCCACCAAGTCGCGGCGGCCCATGATCTCGTACAGCTCCTCGAGCTCGTTGTCGTACACGGTGCGGTAGCCGTTGGTGACCATGGCGTCGCGGCCCTGGTGGTTGTCGCTGGCAATGAGCCGTGCGCTCAGCATGTTCCACGACGACCCGATCCACATCTCGTAGTATCTGAGCAGCTGCGGAGCAAGCTTGATCTGGCACTCGGTCAGGGTGTTCTTTTTGTCCTTGAGGTATCTGAGGGCAGCGTTCTTGACGCTCATGTCGTCTGAATGGGCCATCTGGGCACACACATACTGCAAATAATCGGACATCTCGTCGACAACAGGCCGGACTTTGTAGTTGTCGTCGACAACTCCGATATCCTTATCGTGGACATTCAGCTTGCCGTTGTCGAAGTAGATCTCGACATTGCCTTTCTCCAAAGACTTTTTCAGAAGCGGGTTATACAGACAGTCGTGGAACCAGGACGCGCCCAGATCGACTTTCAGGCCCGACTCGGTGGTGACCGTGTGGAGACGTCCTCCAAGCCTGTCGCGGGCCTCGAGCATCAGCGTGTCGATTCCGTTCTTGCTGAGCTCGATGCACGATTTGAGGCCAGAGATGCCGGCGCCTATCACGATGGCTGTGTGCTTGTTGTTTGTCATAGCGAAAATACTGAGATATCCCAAAGAAAGTTGGTCTTTTAAATATGTAAATCGTACAAAATCGGCCGATAAGTTATTTTTTTCAGCTACATAATCGCATGAACAATGAATTTATCCGAAACCAGCCCATTCAACAGAGAAACATACGGTTCTGGTTTCCCGATTCAACACCTGCAGAGCCGTTTTTTTTCGAGTCCCAGGGCCCCTTTCTCCGGCCAGTAGCCACATCTTCTTCGTCCCGGTAGCCAGTCGGCCGCCCTTCACCAGCTGCACCAGGTCCAGCCTGTCGCGGTAGAAATCCTTGGTATTTATGATGAAATGCGAGTGGTATCGCAGCGGGTCGCCCGGATACGACACGAACTTGCCCCCAAACCGCAGTCCAGGAAGCGTGAAATGGCCCTTTTCCTTCACCGTCTTGAAAATGCAGTATGTCCGATAAAGCTCGTCCAAATCCCGTCTTTGTCCAGACACGTACTTTGTCAGGACATGCTCCTGGTCCGGCATCGCAGCTGATTCCGCTGCATCGGGCGTCCGAAAAAATGAATCATCGCGGCTTTCTGCACTAGTGTCCGGCTCAAGCGGCCGAACAAATTCAACGGCCTCCTGCTCGTACAGATACAGCACTTCCTCGACACACAGGCGCAAGGGAACACCCAGCAACAAGCTCTGCTGCGGGGCGCTGGGAAGCGTTCCTGTGAGCACGCCAGCAATGCCGTGCTCCTTGCGCAGGATGACGCAGTCAGACGGGTCGAAAACCAGCGCCGTGCCCCCAATGACAGACACCTTTATTGTCATGTCATGAAAGAAAAGTTTTTGGTCTAAAAAATAAGTGCACTGCCCTAATACACCGTAATAATTTACACTACTTATCGAAATATACACGACGGAAAATATTCCCGTCCCGATCACTCCTCTTCGGAGCTCTCGTCCTCATCGTCGTCATCGTCCTCGTCGGAGCTCTCGTCCGCCTCGGCGTTCTCGAACTGCGCGAGTTTCTTCTTCAAACTCTCGATCTTCTTCTCCTCGCTATTGCCCCCCTTCTTCTTCTTGCGCTGGGACTTGGAACTCTTGCCCTTGACAATATAGTTGTACAGTTTCAACAAGGTCTCGTTGTTCAGCTGGTCCATGTCCAGCTCGATCTCCTCGTCGTCAGCAAGATCCGGGATTCCTTCTTTGATGATAGCGATCACGTTCTTCAGCATCTTTTCGTTGATAGACCCCATCGCCTCGCTGATCTCCTTCTTCATCTCGTAGGTCACATGCGTAGGATAAATACCGTTAGGCTGCGAAACGGACTCCTTTCTTTTCTTCGTGCCCTTCTTGCCCCCCTTCTTGTTCTTGCGCTTCTTCAGCCACTCCTTCCTCATCTGCTCGTACTTCTCCTGTCTCATCTTCTTGAGGTCCTGGGTCATACGCTCGATGTTGGCCACCAAAAACTCGATCGTTGGGTCCGTGATCGAGTCGATGTCCACGTTGAAGTCGTCGTCGTCGTCGTAATCCGAGTCGAAATCAGAAATATTTGCAGGCGACACCGGAGTCGTCGGACGATTCGCCCACTTCTCATTAAATACACTCTCCAGCCTGTGCCCCATGATGTTCACAGCCGTTCCCTCAGGGTTGAACAAGTAGCAATTGTGGAAAACGAGTCTCACGTCCTTCTCGAACTCATCTGCGTTCTCGTACTCGCCATTTTGCAACTTGCTGTAGATAGTTCCCAGGTCCATAGGCTCCTTCACAACGTCGAAATAGGTTGGACAGTCAAGAGCCACCGGATCAACGGGGGCCAGAAACGGATACGAAATGGAATCGTACTTCTTCGACATCAGCTCCTTGATCACCTGCTGACAGAAACGCAGCTCGGCCTGGAACTTTTTCTTTCTTGGTCGGATATCGTATGGCATGTCCTTGGGCTTTGGCGGATGAATCTCCCGCTTGGGTCTCCCGTTGTCCAACGCGCTGTCTCGCCTAAGTTGCGGAACTTCCAAGCCGGCGTTTGTCTTTCTTCTGGTGCCCTTGGTGGCAGAAACTTGCGTTCCCGGTGGCAATTCCTTGGGTGGCATATTAAGCATGTGTTTCTCGAAGCTTGCCTGTATATTTCTGGCCATCTGGGAAATCGCAGAGTCCTTCCCGTTGAACGTGATGCAGTTGTTGACCATCAAATTGAAATCGTCCATAACCTGCTCCGGGGTCTCGTACGCGTCCACATTCAGTTTTTTTTCGATCGTCGACAAGTCCATTGGCCGTTTGATGAAATTGTAGTAGAATGGGATGTTGAGCTTCACTGTGTCGACCGGCGTCAGGAACGGGCCAGCATCCTTCAGTCGCCGCACGGCCTTTATAGAGGTGATGGCATGCTTCTTCTGATGTGCTGGTAGCGGATGCTCGGGGAGGTTGTTCATGTCTGGCTCTGGGGGAGGTTTGGGAGCAGGCTCCATGTTGGCAGGAACAAGCGCAGGAGCCCCCGTATCTGGAGAGGCCTCCACCTTGGGCTGTTCAGACTGCTGTTCAGGAGCCTCAGCAGGAGGAGCCTGGTCGGGCTGTGCAGGCTGTGAAGGTTGCTCATCTGGGTCCAGTTTCTGCTTCTTCAAGTCAGAGCCGTCCGGAGACTCCGGATCAAGGGCGTGTTTTCCCGAGACCTCCAGCTCAGGCTTGCCATTAACCGGGATGTCAGAAATAGAAGAAGGCTGTACGGAAGCACTTGGTTCTTCTAATGACATCACCACTAAACAATTAACTGCACTTATCTGGATTGGCAGAAAAAGAAAATTTTGTGAAACACGGCCGCGAATGAATAATCGGGGGATCGCGACATTTAAATAGCAGAAATTTTTTTTTTCGCCAACGAGACAAGTTTTTGGCCAAATAAAAGACTTCAGCTATCTTTCTGGGTGGCGCACGACCAGAAGCTTTTCGCTGGGAGGAACGCCACTGAGGGGGTAAACAAGGGCTGTAAACAATAGCAGTATTTATTTGAGCTTGACTACAACAAAACAATGAAGGTCGCACGCCCGCGACCGAACCCCTATACAACCTCTTGTACTGCTCGCGTTGTTTTGCAGGGCGCGGTTTTGAGCCGAACTGAAAAATGCTTCCGCGAAGACGTTTGATTATGTCATGCAGAGTTTCCTGCTACCACGGGAGCTCACCGTGGAGAGCGTTGCAATCTATCTGCATCGTTTAGAAAGGCGATGCGTGGGTCTGTCGCCGCTTGAGCTCTCTGTCGCCGCGTTTCCAAGCGCGCAGCTCCCGCATGTTGAGTTCGCCGAAGCAGGAGTCTGTGCAGTTTTGGAGCATGTTATTGACTTCTCGTTGGTGGAGCTTGAAAATTTCGTTTAGTCCCAGCACGCTGCCGGCGGACATGGGCTTCCAGTTGATGTCGTCGCCGACCTTGCGTCTTTTGTTGGAACATTCGGCGATTTGGTCGAAAGAGGTTGGAGTCTGGCGTAGTTCCGCCACCAGGTCATAATCGGTGAGAAGATAATTCATCAATTTTTGCGAGGTTTTTTCTAGCTGTTTTGCGGTCTGGACAAAAGACACAGCGAAGGACGGCGGGGCGTTCTCTTCGCACGGCACAGGGAGGAACCTGTTGACATTCGACCAGTATTCCGCGTCGAACATGCACGAGTCGGACCGTTCTTTCATGGTGACTTTCGGAAATGCAGGGCCCTGATTTTTAGCTCCGAAGACCGGCTCGGAAACTGTTCTCTTGTGCCACGGGCGATAATGCGGGTCAGACGGAGCGAGTGGCATGGAGTGGCGGGGCTCGGCGACAAAGGACGGTTTTTTGAACTCCGTCAGGTCCTGGTGGTGAGTTGTTGCTGTCTGCTCGGCTATGGACTCGTCAATCCACAAGACGGGCTGTTTGAAGGAATCCAAGGAGACGGTCGACTTCGAGTACGGCACATGGGCAACGTTGAGGGGCTCGGTAAACCGCGGCGGACACACTTCCTCGTCGTGGCTGAGGAGGTGGTAGTTGTTGTCGTGGTAGACGTCGTGAACGGGGGACTGCTTTCTGGAGAGGTCGCTCTCATTTTCGGTCTGGGTCTCCTTGACGATGAGCAGCGGGTTGATGGAGTGTTGGGCCACGGAGTGCGGGTCATAGTTGGTCCAGGCCGGGTGAGCGATGGTGGCAGATTGGTCTGGGGGCATTTTGGGCCAGTAGTATGCGGCGAAGCCGTCGTGGGAGGGTGGCTCTGGATTAAACTCCATGATTCATAGCAGGCAAACAAAGATGAGAACGAAGTTTGGATGGCCGGGCCGGATTATAGTATATTTCTGGGAGAATTGCAATACGCATTTTTTTCTGTAGATATGTCATTTTGGTTCGGGGTTCTCCATGATAAGCTGCATGAGTGCGACTATCGAAATGGCCGGATGCGGGTGTCCTAATGCCTCAAACAATCCACTGCTATTTCGGAGGGCACTGTCATGGCTCGATCAAGGAAACTCCAACAGGAGCACTGCTGTCAACTAGCGACTTTTTAGTGCAGAAAGTCTGCTCGCTGCATGCATCTGTAGCAAGATTGAAGCTATACGTCAGAGAGCCGGGTATAACGACGGGCCTGCATGTGGCTAAAAATTTTGGCGTGCGTCTCGTATTGTCGCTGGGCTCTGGCAACAAGGCTAGAAGCTTACGCAACAATGCCGGTTCCGGAAATAAAGATTCTGGCTCGAGCATCGGCAGAGAAATTTAGTTTGCTGCCTGCTGCAGACGACGGCGTCGCGTCGAATTTCGCAGGAGCCAAAATTTCTTTGGTTCCAAATTATATATATCCCCTATACCACGAACGAATGCTGCTAAACACCGGGCTCTGCGTCCGGTACGCGTCCAGACCGCAACTGTGGAGATCCGCCCGGCTCGCTCTGTTTTGCAAGCGGCCGCTGGCACTTGTTGTCGGCCCAGCCCGTCCGCGGTCCCTCATCCGAGATGTGCGAGCCACACCTGTGCCATGGCACTCTGTCAGAGGGTTCCATTTGTCGCGGACAGCCGTCCAGGAGAAGAAACCGTCGCCGGCCGTGCTCAAGGAGGAGCGCCACTCGCAGATCCGCATCCTCAAAGACCTGCTGTCGTACATCTGGCCCCGTAACAACCCGTGGGCCAAGTTCCGGGTCGTGGTGGCATTAGGCATGCTGATCGCGGCCAAGGTGCTCAACGTCCAGGTGCCGTTCTTTTTCAAGTCGATCATAGACTCGATGAACATCGATTGGGTGTCGCAAGCTGGGCTTCTGACCACCTCGATCGGAGCCATCGTCCTGGCGTACGGCGTGACCCGTTTTGGAGCCGTGCTGTTTGGCGAGCTCAGAAACGCCATTTTCGCCAGAGTCGCCCAGAACGCCATCATGAAGGTCGCGCACAACACCTTTGTCCATCTGCTCAACCTGGACCTCAATTTCCATCTCGCAAGACAGACGGGCGGCCTCACACGAGCCATCGACAGAGGAACCAAGGGCATCTCTTACGTGCTCACGGCGATGGTGTTCCATATTCTGCCAATCACGTTCGAGATCTCCGTTGTGTGTGGGATCCTCACATACAACTACGGCGCCTCGTTTGCTGCCGTCACGCTGATGACCATGCTGGCGTACTCGGTCTTCACCATCAGAACCACCGCCTGGCGAACCGGGTTCCGAAGACAGGCCAACAAGGCCGACCAGAGGGCCGCCAGCGTGGCGCTCGACTCGCTGATTAACTACGAGTCGGTCAAATACTTCAACAACGAGGGTTTCCAGTCGCAGAAGTACGACTCTGCGCTCAACAACTACAAAAACGCGTCGGTCAAGGTGGCCACGTCGCTGGCGTTCCTGAACTCCGGCCAGAACCTCATTTTCACCACCGCGCTGACCGCAATGATGTACATGGCGTGTCAGGGCGTGGCAGCCGGCTCCTTGACCGTTGGCGACCTGGTGCTGATCAACCAGCTTGTGTTCCAGCTGTCCGTGCCGCTCAACTTTCTCGGGTCCGTGTACCGCGAGCTGAAACAGTCTCTGCTCGACATGGAGTCGCTGTTCAACCTGCAGAAGGTGGACGTGAAAATCAAATCCAAGCCCAACGCTCCTCCGTTGGAGCTCAAGGGAGGAGAAATCAAGTTTGAAAACGTGACTTTTGGCTACCATCCGGACCGGCCGATCTTGAAGAACTGCTCGCTCACCATTCCTGCGGGCCAGAAGGTGGCCATTGTGGGTCCATCCGGAAGCGGAAAATCAACGATTCTCAGACTGGTGTTCCGGTTCTACGACGTCACCAGCGGAAGAATTCTGATCGACGGCCAGGACATTAGAGACGTTGATCTGGACAGCCTACGAAGACACATCGGCGTGGTTCCGCAGGACACGCCGCTCTTCAACGACACCATTTTGGAGAACCTCAGATACGGCAACTTGGCTGCCACCGACGAAGAGGTGGACGCGGTGATAAAAAAGGTCAAGCTGGACACTTTGGTGCACGACATGCCTGATGGGGTGCGCACGATCGTCGGCGAGCGTGGAATGATGATTTCCGGAGGAGAAAAACAGAGACTCGCAATTGGCAGACTGCTGCTCAAAGATGCTCCAATTACGTTTTTCGACGAGGCAACGTCTGCCCTGGACACGCACACCGAGCAGGCTTTGCTGAAGACGATCCGGACGGTGTTCAAGGAGAGCAACAAGACCAACGTCAGTATCGCTCATCGTCTGAGAACAATTGCCGATGCCGACAAGATCATTGTTTTAAGAAACGGAGAGGTTCTGGAGGAAGGTACTCACTACGAGCTTCTGGGACGCCAGCAGTCATTGTATAAGGAGCTGTGGAATATTCAGGAGAACCTGAATTTGGAAGAAGAGCTTGCTGAGGAGGACAAAAAGGAGGAGGCCAAGATAGAAGGAACGGCATGAACGAACGTATTCTAGATGGTTACTGAAAATGAAGTAGAAAAAAATCTAATAAAAGTGAAAAAAAAAAAAAAAATAGAACTTAGTAAGTCAACTACGAAAATTAAAAAAAAATAAAATAGGCCATGGTCGACTACCGCGCAAAGCTCGTTCTGGCTCCGATGGTCCGTATAGGCGAGCTCCCGACTCGTCTCCTGGCTCTCAAATATGGTGCGGATCTTGTTTGGGGACCAGAAATCATCGACAAACGGCTCGTTCGCGCTGAACGGGTCTACAATCCAGTTCTTAATACAGTTGACTTTATTCAAAAAGACGGCAATAAAAAGGTGCCAGGAACCACTGACCTTGTTTTCAGAACGTACAGAAAGCTCGAGCAGGGCAAGTTGATTTTCCAGCTCGGCACCGCAAGCCCAGAACTCGCTGTTCAGGCTGCCAAGATTGTGGCTGCCGACGTGGACGGCATAGACATTAATGCAGGCTGTCCAAAACATTTTTCCGTTCATTCGGGAATGGGGGCCGCCTTGCTCAAAACTCCAGACGTTCTGTGCGCTATTCTATCGTCTCTCGTGGAGCAGGTTGGTAAACCATTCCAAAAGCCAATAAGCGTCAAGATCAGACTCTTGCCAGAACAACAGCAGACCCTGGACCTTGTGCGCAAACTGGTCAAGACAGGAATTGCAAATCTGACTGTTCATTGCCGGACGCGAGAAATGAGGAATGGCCAGCCCCCAATCAGAGACTACATTGACAAAATCAAAGAGATCTGTGTTGAGGCAGACGTGAGCTTGATAATCAACGGCGGGATCAAGAGCTACCATGAATTCAAGGAGATGCAGGAAAAGTATGGAAGCGACATCAGTTGCATGATTGCTTCCAAGGCAGAAACCAACCCTACCGTATTCAATCCTGAAGGGCCGCTTCCATGGCCCAAGCTTGCCAAAGAGTATGTCAGATTTGCACAGCAATTCAACAACTCTCGAACGAACTCGAAGTACTGTCTTGCGGTCATGATGCCAAACACGCGGGGCAAGAACGTGATATGCAGGCTGGTGAGTCAGGCTAAGGAGAACGATGAGATCTATGATGCTGTGCTCAACAAGATGGACGACGAGGGTAAATATATCGGTGAAGAGATCCAGGACAGCAACGCAAAGGTCGAAGACAGACAGGAGTTGAAGCGCAAGCTGGATCTGGAAGAGGCAGAAAACCTCAAGCGCATAAGAGTGTAGACTCATACATTATTCCAATGACAATTTTCACGTAGTTTTGTTGGCGTTCTTGTAAACCTGCAGCGCTTTGTATGCTCTTCCCATGTCCTGTGGGGCTGATCCGGTGAGGCGTTGGTAGAGCGTCTCGAACCGCTGCTGGTGCTCCTTCATGCTGAAAGCAAGACCGCCCAAGATGCTGGGCAGTCCCGACGAGTTGAGGAAGTGGCTTTGCGTTTCTATCACTGTTTTCAGTCCCTGTGACTCAAACAGCCGGCTCAGCTCCAGGAAGTCGACGTCCACAGAAAGGTCGATCTTGCCCGGCTCCGAAAACGGGTCCACAAATTTGTGGTCCTTTATGCCCCGCAGAGAATTTATCGGTATCGTATCCTTTGGGCCGTAGTCTATGATTAATGCTCCACCCACGTCGCCAGAGTTGATGATTTTGGCAAACTGCGACGCGTACATGTGAGCGTCTGCCGAGATCTCCACGTTGGCCCCGACGGCCAGCTTATTGTAGCGTTCGTTGGTGGCCGGAATGAACGACCCGGGCGTGGCATGGGGGGCCACCACGAGCCCAAACTTGCCTGGTCTGCCTGCTTCTGGCCGCCGCACATCCACCAAATACTCTCGCCATCCGTGCTTGGTCTTGATGTACCGGTCGATGGGCAGGGCGTCGAAGAACTCGTGAGCAACGACAAAGTTCATGTACCTGGGGTCGAGATCCAGCTCGACAAGGTCGTTTTTCTGCCACGTGATCGGCTGCCCCCACTCTGTGACACTTTTGAAGTTGTAATCGTCGATCTGTTGCAGCTCCTGAGCCTTGCACAACAGCTTGTGCTGCTCCCTGATAAGAATGTCCGACTTTTCCACCATCACGATCTCCACGGGGTTGTCTATTATGTACTGCTTGAAAACCATGGCAAGTCCCTTCATCATGGAGCCCTTGCCCGGGCCAAACTCGATCACGCGGAAAACATTGTCCTTGACCTTGAAATCAGGGCTGTGTCGACTCTGGTATTGCAGCTGGGCAAGAAACATTCGCACAAATGCCAGCCCGCAGGTCATTCCGTACGCCACAGACATCTCCGGCGCAGTGATAAAGTCGCCGCTGTCGGCGTCCAAAGGGTCCTTGTGTATGTAATAGCCGTGTTCCGGGTGGGTAAGACATGTTCTCATAAACTTGGACAGGCTGATGGGTCCGATGGTTTTAATGGTGTCCTCGATGATTGGCTCAAGAGGCGTCGACGCAGAGACTGTGGCTGTGAACCGTTTTCCAGCTAAACGCAGCAGCCGCGAGGCCCCTATGTTCCGCGCTCTTGTAATCATGGCCCAAATTGTATCCCCTCAATTATTATTTTTATTCTCACCACCTTTGCACCGACCATGAACCGAATTCACCGGGGTAGTTACTATAAAAAGACACGTTTGTCTCGCGCTATAAAAATTTTATACAGAACCCAAATTAGTGGTACCATAAACAAACGGCTAGATTCAGCTCACAAGCGTGTCTGTGACTGGAGACGGCTGTAAAATCTTTTCCATCCCCTATTCATCGAAAACGCGTCTTTTATGGACTATATAAGTCTCCGCGCATCAGACCGTCACGCAAGGCACCAAGTCCCCATTCAGGATAATAGCGGCCTCGAGAGCATAACGGGAACATCGGACCATTCTAATTTTGAACTGAACAACTCAACAGATTCTTTTTTCCCAGAAAACGACACCGACGACGAACTCCCGAAAATGGACTCCAAACAAGCCAAGGTGATCCTCGTGTTGAAGAGATTTGTCAAGTTCATTGGCCCAGGACTGATGGTCTCTGTGTCGTACATGGACCCGGGAAATTTCAGCAGTTCCATCTCGTCTGCGCAATTCCAATACAAACTCCTGTTTTCGCTGCTTGTGTCCAACATGATGGCTGGGTTCATGCAAATCCTCGCCAGCAAGCTTGGAATCTGTACCGGCCAGGACCTGGCGGCCAACTGCCGCGCCCACCTGCCGAAGTACGTCAACTTTGCCATCTACATCTTTGCAGAGCTGGCTGTTGCAGCCACAGACATGGCTGAAATCATCGGTACTGCCATCGCATTCAATATTCTCTTTGGTCTGCCGTTGCTGGGCGGTGTCATGCTGACGACTCTTGATGTTCTCTTTGTCCTGCTTGCATACAGGCCGAACGGGCCACTTGTCGTGGTCCAGGTCTTCGAGGCTGCCGTGGGATGTCTGGTCCTGGGCACGGTCGCCTGCTTCATCGTGGAGCTCGTGAACGTTTCTCCCACAACCAACTGGGGAAGCGTGTTCCGCGGGTTTCTGCCCTCCAAGGAGATCTTCACCAATACCAAAGGTCTCTACCTCACCGCTGCATTGCTGGGAAGCAACCTGATGCCACACTCTTTGTATCTGGGCTCGGGAGTTGTCCAGGCGCGCATGAAGGCCTTCGACATGAAACGCGGCCTGTACACGCCTCCAATGGCAAAGCACAAGAAAAAAGGTCTGCTTTGCAACACCATCGAGGGAGACTCCGCGGAGGTGAGATACACCCCGTCGATGGAGGCGATCGACGGGACCATGTCGTACATCATTGCCGAGATGGTGGTCTCGCTAATTACCGTTGCGCTGTTTGTCAACGCTGCCATTCTGATCGTCGCCGGCTCGGCGCTGTCGCAACCTATGGACGACGACGGAGACGGAGACCTCGAGAGCGCCGATCTGTTCACACTGCACTATCTTCTCTCGAGTCAACTGTCAAAAGCTGCAGGTACAGTTTTTGCGCTGGCACTATTGTGCTCGGGCCTGTGCGGCGGCACGGTGGTCACCATCGCGAGCCAGCAGATCATGGAGGGCCATGTGCACATCTCCATGCACCCTGCCATCAAGCGTATCATCACACGTATCATTGCCATCACGCCATGCATAGCAGTTGTCGTGACTCAGGGAAGAGAGGGCCTGAGTACCGTTCTGAACGCGACGCAGGTCGTTTTGTCGCTGCTGCTGCCGTTCATCAGTGCGCCGCTGGTGTATCTGACCTGCAAAAAGAGCATCATGCGCGTCCTGATCAGCGGAACCGAGCGCGCGGAGGAAACGGGAGAGGACATCCCCTTGGACTCTGTCTCCAACACCACCGACAGCACGCTCAGCCTGCTCTCCGACAGGGAGGAGAACATGACGTCGGACCGCACGCTGCAGTCGAGCGAGCTCCGGGAGCCGCAGCTGGACGACACCATGGACCAGCCAAAGTACAAGGACATGAGCAACAACCTGGTGACCGCTGTGGCGGGCGTGATTGTGTGGCTGGTCATCTCGCTCATGAACTTCTGGCTGCTGATCAGCATGGCCATGGGCAAAGACGTGGACTAGAGAAATAGACCGATATAATCTGTTACGTAATCACACCTGAGAGTATTTTCTTGAGCTACGCGGCGAGACTTTTTTGCAAAGCCTTTCTTCCATGCAACTTGCGAGTCTTTTTGTTCTTCTGGGGTCGGCGATGGCCGTCGACCTCGACATCAACAGCTACGACTCGATCCAGGCGGCGACGGCGCTGATCGCAGACGGCCTGATGGACTACAACTGGGGAGACAAGTACGGAGGAACCATAGGAATGTTCACGAATCCGTACTACTGGTGGGAGGCCGGCGGAGCCTGGGGGTCGATGATCGACTACTGGTATTTTTTGCAGAACGACACGTACGAGGAAACCATCAAGGAGGCGATGCTGTACCAGACAGGAGACAACTGGGACTATATCCCTTTGAATCAATCCACCACAGAGGGTAACGACGACCAGGCGTTCTGGGGCATTGCTGCGATCCAGGCGGCCGAGCGGAACTTCACGAACCCGGCCTCGGACCAGCCGCAGTGGCTGTATCTCGCGCAGGCGGTGTTCAACACGATGGCCTGGAGATGGGACACGGAGCACTGTGCTGGCGGGCTCAGATGGCAGATTTTCCAGTGGAACTCGGGCTACGACTACAAGAACACGGTTTCGAACGCGGGGCTGTTCCACATTGGCGCGCGACTGGCGAGATTCACGTCCAACGACACGTATGTCGACTGGGCCGAGAAAATCTACGACTGGCTGCTGGGCGTGGATTTCATCACCGAGGGAGACACGTACAACTTTGCGTACGACGGGGCCAGCATCACGGACAACTGCTCGTCGGTCGTGAAGTACCAGTGGTCGTACAACGCCGGGATGATGCTCTCGGGCTGTGCGTACCTGTACAACTACACAGAGGACGATATCTGGAGACAGCGGACAATCAACTTTCTGAACGGGCTGGTTGTGTACACGCCGAACAGTGCGCAGGACGGGGTGTACGTGCTGCAGGAGACGGCGTGCATGGGGTCGGGCTCGTGCAACAACGACCAGCGCTCGTTCAGAGCGTACCTGATCCGGTTCATGGGGCTGACGGCCATGATGGTGCCGGAAACACAGGACACCATCAACAAGTACATCCAGCAGTCGGCGCAGGCGGCCGCGCAGTCGTGCTCGGGCGGCACGGACGGCCACACGTGCGGCCTGAACTGGACGTACAGCGGCTGGGACGGCTACTACGGGCTGGGCGAGCAGATGTGTGCTCTGGAGGCCATCCAGAACCTGCTCATCTACGACAGGCCGGCCCCGTACACCTCGACGAACGGCGGCTCGTCGACGGGAGACGGAGCGGCCGGCTCGGAGAGCACGCAGCTGACGGACCAGCCGCTGAGTCTGGACCGCGGCGACACCGCCGGCGCGGCCATCATTACGGTGCTGATCGGGGTGAGTATCATCGCACTGGCGTGCTGGCTATTAGTGTAATGTACATGGGTCATTTCTGTCTGTTGGCCTCCAGCACCTCCCGCAAGTACGCGTCTTCGCCGCGCTCTTTGTGGTTGAGGTGGTGGTTCTCCTCGTAGACGCTCAGGCCGATCGACCCCAGAAGCAGGGCCACCGTGATGAACTGCGCGTACATTCTCGCCTGCACGAATTTCTGCGTCCGGGTCAGCAGCGGGTCTCTGTTGACGTACATCCAGGACCCAACCATCGACGCGGCCCAGAGCCCGGTGATGATTTTGTACTTGTTGTTCGACAGGGACTCCACCACCTTCTCTGTCGGGGACAGCTTGGCCCATCTTCTGTGCTCCTCTAGCACCTTGCGCTGTTGGAACTCGGACGAGTACATCTCGGAGTCGAACCTGGTGGACGCCAGCTCCGCGTTGACGGCCGTGGTGAACGCTGGCGGGATGATGGCCGTGGCCGTCTTGATGGACCACGGCATCTTGAGCAGCTTCGGATAGTGCCGAGGGGCCATCGCGTACACCCCGACGGAAATCAGGGTTCCCAGGCAGAACCCGTTGAATCCTCCGGTGATGGTAGCCCACGAGTGCGCGTCGATTTCTTCTTTGGTGACAATCTTCATATTGGTTGCGTCTGGGTAGTTGCGAATTTTACTCTTTAAATACTTTTTTTACCCGGAACTGGAGGACCGATCAAGAGCCAGGAGCAGATTGGCCAGAGGACTATTTGCGTATTTTGTTCTGGCGCTCGTGCAGACGCCAGTCCGCAGGCACCGGATAGGTCGCACCCTCGATTCCCATAGGCGCATGTCGCTACCGCAGCCGACTGCAAACCAACCAAACCCCGAGCCACCCACGTCAAAAACCGCCGACCGCACAATGGCTGCTGACGTCAGCATCGTAAGGGGAGATGAATCATTAAATAATAAAAAAAAGGTGAAAAAATTAAAACATCAGTACATGCGGAAGGTGGCACAATTGAGACTCGCCCAGACCGTGCGGCGACTGTATTCCTCGGCCAGCGACATCTGTCGGCGGTTCCCGGACCTCAGCCCGGCAGACGTGCTTCCAAACGGCCGGCCCGACTACGTCAAGATGATCCTCACGTCGCGGGTGTACGACGTCATCGACGAGTCTCCGATCTCGAACGCTGTCTCGCTGTCGCAGAAGACCAACTCCACGGTGATGCTGAAGCGCGAGGACCTGCTGCCTGTTTTTTCGTTCAAGCTGCGAGGCGCGTACAACATGATCGCCCATTTGTCGGACGAGCGTAAGTCTAAGGGTGTCATAGCGTGCTCGGCCGGCAACCACGCGCAGGGCGTGGCGTATTCCGCGAGGGAGATGGGCATACCGGCCACCATTGTGATGCCTGTGGCCACGCCGTCCATCAAGTTCAAGAACGTGAGCAGACTGGGCTCGCGCGTGGTACTGTTTGGCAACGACTTTGATTCTGCCAAGGCCGAGTGCGAGAGACTCACGATCGAGCAGGGACTCACGAACATTCCTCCGTTCGACCACCCGTATGTCATTGCTGGCCAGGGAACCATCGCTATGGAGCTGCTCCGCCAGGTGAAGAGCAACAAGCTGAGTGCTGTTTTCGTGGCCGTGGGTGGTGGCGGACTGCTTGCCGGCATCACGGCGTACTTGAAGCGGCTGGCCCCGCACGTGAAGATCATTGCTGTGGAGACGTTTGACGCGGATGCGCTGAGACACTCGCTGGAAAAGGGCGAGAGAGTGACGCTGGACTCTGTTGGCGGTTTTGCGGACGGAACCGCGGTCCGGGTCGTTGGAGAGGAGACGTTTGCTGTGTGCCGGGAGTTTGGCGTCGACGAGGTTGTGCGCGTGACGACAGACGAGATCTGTGCGGCGATCAAGGACGTGTTTGAGGACACGAGATCTCTGATGGAGCCGTCGGGAGCCATGACGGTGGCCGGGCTCAAGAGATACGTTGAACTGCACCCTGAGATCGACCATTCCACGAAGACGTACGTGCCTGTGCTGTCTGGAGCGAACATGAACTTCGACAGACTGAGGTTTGTCAGCGAGAGAGCCGTGCTGGGTGAGGGCAAGGAGGTGTTCCTGACGGTGCAGATCCCAGACAGACCAGGCACATTTGCACAGCTGAACCACATTATAGACCCGAGAAACGTGACCGAGTTCTCGTACAGGATCTCTGCGGACTCGGAGGAGACCGGCCTGGCGAACATTTTCACGTCGTTCTCTGTGATCGACAGAAACAAGGAGCTGGGCAAGGTGATGAAGGAGCTGGAGCAAGCCGGGTTCAAGGCGCAGGATTTGACCGACAACGAGATGGCCAAGAGCCACGGCAGATACCTCGTGGGGGGTAAGGTGCACGTTCCGGGCGAGAGAATAGTTTCGTTCGAGTTTCCAGAACGGCCCGGTGCTCTGACACGGTTCCTGTCCTCGATGGAGATGAACTGGAACCTGACGCTGTTCCACTACAGAAACCACGGCGACGACGTTGGCAAGGTGCTGGCCGGGATCTGTGTTCCGCCCGAGGACAACGCGAAGTTTGACAAATTTTTGAAAGACCTGGGGTACAAGTACAAGGACGAGACAGATAATTTGGTTTTCAAGACGTTTCTCACTAGATAGAGGAAAAATAAAAAAAATATAAATACAGTAAAGTAATTCTTCATGATCCGGGCACTTCCCCGAATAGCGGGTTTTCGGGCGTGCTGGGGGCATAGCGCGCCGTATAGACTTTACCACAACGTTCCAAGGACTGCAGGAGTGTCTATGGAGCAGCAAAATGGTGCACAAGACGGCCTGCCAGATAGTGCGCTGAACCCTGCCGATTACAGTTCTGTGGTGAGAACGATCCCCGACAACGCACCAGACACAAAAGTGCTGTATACTCTGTCGGCGCGATATTTTCCTCTGAACCTTAAAGTGTCCATTTTCGACACGCTCAAGGCCAAGTCGATCCCGGCCAAAAACGTGCTTTTCGTGGTCACCTTTGCGGACCAGGTTCTGGATACGCCTCTAGAGCGGGACGCCGATTTGCAGAATCTGCGTGAAAGCTACGCGCGCTCGTTGAACGGCTACTTGTCGCTCTACAGCTCGCAAACGGTAGACCAGGAAAATGTCATGGTGACAAGCATAAAGTATCCCCGGTCGGTCGCTAAACTGTTTGAAAAGCTCATCCAGACAGAACACAACCAGACGTACTACGTGATTGGCCAGACAAACACAGGCAAAAGCTCCTTGGTGCAGCGGCTCATCCTTGAAAGCAACGACTACGGGTCCGTCCCTGTGGTGCCCAAGGTCTCAGCAAAGCCATGCTCGACCCGTCGCAACGGGACGTTTGTTTGTTCGTATTTCGGGCTCACTTTCGTGGACACGCCGGGGATGCTCCCGAAAACACACAGCATCTATGCTGTGCTGCGTCCCCAGCTCCGGCAGAGCGTATTGTCGTGGGGAGCTACCAACTCCATTCGGACCCGTGAATTTGTGTTCACGGACACAGAGCAGGTGGTGGGGCTCGGCCCGTGCGTGGGTATATACTCGCCCGACTACAGAGGACCGCTGGCGTTGAGACAGTATTTCTGGGGCCCAGCAAAAATGTTTAGAGACCTGGCAGAGTGGCAGGCCCAGCTTGCGGACCACAGGTACGTTAGCAGCTCGCCGTGGACAGCATACAAATTGCACGCTTCTGGCGGCCCATGCGACCTGGTTATCAGCAACCTAGGCTTTGTCAGGTTCGAGAAAGGATGTGCTGCGTTGACCGTCTACGTTCCTTCGTGTCTTCGTGTTGTTCAGCGGTTCTATACACAGGAACACCATTATTATAAAGAGCTGGATCTAGAAGCTGAAGCTACCTCTTAGCGGCCTTGGTCAGCTTGCGCTTCATGTGCCAGCTGAAGAAGAACAGACAGAACGGGAGCAGGATGTTGTTAAGAGCGATCCATGCCACCAGAATACCAAAGTTCCTGCCCAGATGTCCGCGGTAGGTGTCGAAAAGAAGCACCTTCATTAGCTCGTATGAGTTCTTGATCGGCATCGCGTACGCGAACCGGTAGAACTCCGGACACACCTCGACGGGCGCAAAAGTGGCCGAGATGTTGCACACGACAAAGAACACCAGCCAGAAGCCCATCAGCGGCGGCAGCACAGCAAAGCAGATTAGCGCAATGTTCTCGTTGGCTCCTCCCACCGCCGACATCGTCAGGTACGAGATCATCCAGTGCACTCCAAAGCCGCCCTTCCACGCGTTGTTGAGCTTGATCTGGAACGCGGCGTTCACACAGCTGTATCCGAGCGAGATCAGCAGGAAGTTGGCCTGCGCAATCACGATCCGGTAGATAATATAGCTCCGTGGCTTGAGCGTTTCGGCGGCCTCCTGGTTGACTCTCTGGAACCACATGACCTGGAAAAACGTGACAATGATAATGTAAATCAGACCAACCTGGAGTGGCGCCATGACCGTGTAGTCGGACACCGGAATGCCGTCTGTCAGCGTGACGTCCGGCGTGCGGGATAAGGTCGTGGTGTTTTGCAGGCTGGCAAACTGCTCCGCCGACAGCTGCGAGAGCAGCCGTGGATACACCTCCTGCTGCATTATGTCGGTGAAGGCGGCTGCGAACTTGAGCAGACCAGGCTCAACGTAGGCACTCATCCCATTAAGGTCTCTGGCGGTCTCATAGTAGCCGTAAACGAGCGTAGAAGTGTTGAGATCCTGTCCGTTTTGCAGAGCCTGGACCAGCTGCTGCGAAACGTTGTTGCTGGTGACGTAGATCGCGCCCCAGTACTTTTGTTTCCAGACTTCGTTGACGACCCAGTCCTCGTCCGTGTAGTTATGGCGAGTCCATCCCAGCAGCGGCTTCACCGCCGGCGACTCGGCCACCTGAAGCAGCGCCTGCGACACCGGGTAGTCGTTGTTGTCGACGCTGGCGCCGTCCTCAACAACCAGGAGAATTTTCAGGTTGACCAGGCGACTGCCACGCTGGTACATGGCGCCCCAATAAATAGAAAACACGCTCAGAATAAATATCCATAGAACAACAATAATAACTGCGTATTGCTTGAAAAACTTCTTTCGTTGCTGGGCGTATCTTTTGGACAGAAACCCAGACCTGACCGGCTCCTGCCGTTCCTTCGCCATTTCCTCGTCTCTCTCGCGCTCGAGTCTCTCGATGTCCTCCTCATTGGCGTGGGAAACAGAGTACTCTGTGTACTGAGTCACCACCCGCATGAGCGAGTCGTTGTTGTCTTGACGGTACTCCTGAGGCTCTTTCTGGTTCATATCATCAGTCGCGTCGTTTCCCAAAGACGTTTCGGAAGAGGTCATGCTGAAACTGCGAATTTGAACAGCGTGTGTTCAGCTTTATATGTGTTTTAGCCCTAGAAATATATGGATTTTTTTTTTAAACCCGCGAAATGAACGAGTTTGCGAGGATTACAAATCGATACAATAACTAACTCCGAAAACAACAATATGCACTCGGACGTCGGAGTAGCATATATCTGCTCTCTACAGTGTGCATCGGCGCAAGAGAGTTATGTCCATGTTATGCGGACTTAAGCGGAGACAACTTCCGTTTACGCTCACAAACAGCGAGAATGTTCTATGCTGGCTGCGACTGCAGCACGGTCCTCACCAGACCCACCAACTCAACAAGCAATTCGTGGTCTTCGTCGGCAGGCTCCGAACTGGCGAAGAATTTCCCACTGGTGTTCAGTATAGTGTTCTTGGAGATGATCTGGCCGATCTGGCCGGCCAGAACTTGGGTCTTGAGGTTGCCACCGATCAGAACTGTAGGCACCTGTGTTCCCGACCCCTCCACCGCCAGCGGGCGTGTCTGGAGGTCGTACGTCACGTCCAGCTCTCCGTCTCGCGACAGACAGACGATCTGCTTGTCGGCAAAGTCCAGCACGCTACACTTCACCTCGTGGCCGGCCACCTGTGCGGTCTTCTCGCGATACGAGGTTGAAAACATGGAAAAAAAAATAAAGGCTTTTTATATTTTTTTTCTGCTGGGCTGTGTATCTTTCTTTATGCCCTCGCGATCTCTTCTTGCCAATGAGCAGGAGCCGGAGCCGTTGGAGAGCAAAAAACACAACGTGCTGCTCGGTTATGTGTCCATAACCGTGTCGTACGTGTGCTGTTTCTTCTTTCTCGGCGTGCTCATGTTTTTCGCGGTTGTGTCCAATGTTTACAAACTCCATATTAAAAAGGAACACAAATATACACCCTCCAAAAAACGCGCGTATTCCGTCGAATCTCCACGAAGAAGCCCGCATCTACGCTACTACGTCCAGCTCATGGGGCTGGAGCTGTTTGAGTACCGCATCGTCACCAAGGACGGCTTTGTGATCACGCTCCAGCAAATAGTCGATCCCAACGTGCCGCCCAGCGGACCGCCCGTGCTGCTGCTCCATGGACTGCTCCAGTCCTCCGGCTCGTTTGTCACGAGCGGCTACAAAAGCCTGAGCTATCTGCTGGTCAGAAACGGCTACGACGTGTGGCTCGGCAACAATCGATGCGGATTCCACCCCCAGCACACGTCTCTCAACCCGAACGACCCTAAGATGTGGGACTGGGACCTCACAGAGATGACGCGCTACGACGTGCCGTGCATGATCGACGAGATCCTCCACTCCACGGGGAAGTCGAAAGTGACTTTGATCGGACATTCCCAGGGTACCGCCCAAATAGTCATGCTGCTGTCGAGCGAGTTCGAGATGGGCTACGAGGACAAGATCTCGAAGTGCGTGCTGTTGGCGCCGGCGATCTTCGGCGGCTCGCTGCTGAACTCCAAGGGATTTATCCGTTTCATCAAACTGCTACCCAACTGGCTCTACGACTCGTTTTTCGGAATCAACTCGTTCATGCCCATTATGATGGCTCTGCGCAGAATCATTGTCACCACGCCAGTGTTTGGGTTTCTGAGCTACGCGATGTTCAGCTTCCTGTTCGACTGGACAGACTACCTCTGGGACAAGAGCCTGAGACCGTACCATTTTATTTTCTCGCCAGTGTACATTTCGGCAAAACTGATGAAATGGTGGCTCAGCAAGCACCACGGACAGGGTTTCCAGATGGGTGAGTCGATCCTAAAAGAAGAGCGGGAGTGGTTCTCGGGGAAGACGCCGCCGCTGTTCCTGGTCATTGGGGAGCAAGATAGACTGGTGGACGGCGATCTTTTCGTGCGACATCTGCAACTCAATGAGCCCGAAATGCGCGGCCGGTTCAACCACATCAAAATCAAACACTACAGCCATCTAGACGTCCTCTGGTCGGACGATCTCCTAGAGGTGTTAGGAAAACCTCTGCTGGATTTCCTAGCCACTATGTAAACTAATATTCACAGGTTCTGCTCGCCCTCGGCGATGACGGCCATGTCCAGAACCTCAACAGACCCCTTTCTCGACTTGACCAGCTCGGTGAGCTCTTTGTAGTACTCGGGCTCGATAAGACACACGATCTCCGTTTCCGAGTCAACTTTCTCCTCGTCTTGCACGGCAGCTATTATCTTTTTGAGCTCCGTCTCTATTTTCGTGAATTCTTTGCTGTTGAGGGATATTCTGAGCTTCATGTGAGCTCTGGAGATTGGAATGATCTGTTTTTCCACCAGGAGTTTGATTGCCTCCAGAGCTTTGGCTTTGGCGTTCTTCGCGTTCACAGAGTTGAACTTGAGCTCCTTGAGGGCCTTGTCGATCATGGTTGGCGGGTATCTTTTCTTGGTTTTAGGATTAATGCACTTTGTGGAGATGATGGTCAGGATCTCGTTGTGCAATTTCTCGTTCTGCGCAGACCGCTCCTTCTCGCTCAGCTGGATTTCGCCTTTCTTCAGAATCTCTAGAATAATCTCGTCTGTGTTGGTGGACCCGAACGCTTTCTTCAGGTCGTCGTTCGAAGCCACCTGTCCCTTGGAGACATTTATAAAAACCTGCGGAATCTGAAGAACCTCATCCAGATCCTTTTCAACGCCAGCACGGTAGTCCTGGACCTTATTCTGGTAGCACGCTATTTCAAACCGCTTCTTGCCTTTTTTCATCCTCACCAACGACACGTTGGTGAGTCTGATCTGCGAGGAGGGCTGGTTGATGACTGCCATAGTGTTTATTTTATTTTTTTGATTTATTTAATTTTGGTATTATTTTTTCATAAATTCCACATGTGCAAGTCCGTCTGTGTAATTGGCGGCGGGGCGTGCGGACTGGCCACCGTGCGAGCGTTTCTTGAAGAAGGCGGGTTCGAGAAGGTTGTCGGGTTTGAACAGAGAGCCTCGTTTGGCGGGATCTGGAACTACAACGAGCTCGCCGACCAGCATCTCAGTATCCCGTCTGTGGATCCGCTGGCCATGGTCAAGCCCATAAAATCAGAAAACGGCTACGTCTGGCCAAACGCAGTGTACGACGCGCTCGAGACAAACACGCCGTACCCGCTGATGGAGTTCAGAGACCACAGCTTCCCAGAGTCGACTCCTCTTTTCCCTCACAGATCTGTGGTCCTTGCTTACGTCTGCAGATACGGAGAGGATCTGAGGCAGCATTACCGGTTCAGTACGAGAGTTGTGGACGTGCGGCGCGGCCAAAAATGGACGGTGCGGTCGCGAGCCGTGTGCGAGGCCACTGCGGGCGGATTTCAGGAGAGCGACACCGTGCCCGACACGGTGGAGGAGTACGACGCCGTGATGGTGGCCACTGGGGTATACGACCTGCCGTTTATTCCAGAGCTCGAGGGGCTCAGGCAGTGGCACGAAAAGCTCCCCGGCACAATTTTCCATTCAAAAACGTTCCGCAGTCCTCGTGAATTGGCGCACATCGAGGGAAACGTCCTGGTGATTGGCAACTCTGCCTCGGGAATTGATATCTGCTACCAGTTTGCGAGGTACACGGGCAGACACATATACAAAAGCGCGCGCTCAGCTAGCCGCGTTCCCGGCGGGACGAGCGAACTGGTCATTGAGATGCCGGACATCAGCCATCTGGACCCGCACACGGCGTCTGTCTTTTTCGTTGACGGTCGAAGGTTGGACAATGTTGGATGCATAATTTTCGCTACCGGGTTTCTGCGGTCGCTGCCATTTTTTGCCGAGGTAAACAGGTCTGAAAAACCTCTCATCACGGACGGAAACAGGATCCACGGGCTGTACCGGCACTGTTGGAGCTACGAGCATCCGGGGCTGGCCTTCATTGCGATTTCGCGGTACGTGCTGCCGTTTCACGTTGCAGAGATCCAGGGGATCTGGTTGGCCAAAATCCTGCAAGAAAAAATAATATTGCCAAGCGATGCGGAAATGGCCAGCCAAGAACGCCAACTGCTAAGCGCGCGCGGCAACCTGCCGAGCTTCCACGATTTATTGTATCCGGACGATATTGAGTGTATGGACCTGCTGATGGCGGACATCAAGAGCACATCTGGGAAGGGGCCCTTGCCCAAGGAATGGTCAGCTTTGGAAATTGCACTGAGAAGAAACACGAGACTCCTAAAGGCCGTATGTCTGCAGCATTTCGAGAGAACTGGCCAGCATTTAACCCTGAGTGATGCATTGTCATTGAATATAATAGACAACAGGCAATAATTGACCCCTCTGGACTTTGCATGAGTTACATTTGCCGAAACATTATTGGCTGTACGGTGTTAGTGGAAAATATGTAGCTCGGGAATTTAGTCGGTTGTTGGCGAGCGAGAAACCCGAAATCCCCGAATTCCGTGGCCCGGAGCCCTATGCACTCACGAAACTAAGCTAGTCTTGGTTTTCCAAAGCCATCAGCCTTACGGTGCGAGATTATTTGACCAGACAATAGTGCGCTCAGCTGGACGCCAAGTTTTCTTTTACTGGAGGAGGCTGCTTTTATGCATGTAATTTTTATTATATGCACGAAGAACTGGAAATATTTTTTTTGGCTATAAACGGCAGCTCCCCAGGCCGTATTATCTATTCCATCACGAACTCCACCACCATGAGTGTTTTTCAGAAACTAAGAAACAGACGGACAGAGGAAACGCTCTCAGAAGCCATCCTGAGGCCCAACGAGGAGCCAGACACCCTCCTTTCGGAGCCGGAGAAAAACAAGGAAGCCCGCGAGTTCGTTGACGGCTCGAGCGAAATCAGCTCCGACGCCCCAGAAGGCTTGCAGGCCATCGAGGCCGCCACCATGGTCTGGCCGAAATGGGCCGTGTACACCACCTACGCGTGGATCTGGGTGTGTTTCTTCATGCTGGCGTTGCAACAGACCATCGGAACCACCATGATGCCGTATGCGTACGCGGATTTCTCCAAAGCTCCCGAAATCAGCACCGCGGGAATCCTGGCAACCATCGTGGGCGGCGTGCTGAAGCTGCCTATCGGTAAGACCCTGAACATCTGGGGCCGTGCCGAGGGCTTTGTTGTGTTTGTGTGTGTCTACCTGCTGGGTCTGGTTATTCTTGCTGCGTGCAACAACGCGCACGCGTACGCTGCCGGTTATGTGCTGTACTGGATCGGTTATGACGCCATCTACCTGATCTTGGACGTGTTTCTTGCCGACACCTGCGGTCTCAGAAACAGAGCGTTTGCGTTTGCGTTTGCGTCTACTCCGTTCATCTGCACCGCTTTCACCGGCCCGCTGGCCGCCGAGTCGATCCTCGATGTTGCAACCTGGAGATGGGGCTACGGGATCTTTGCCATTGTGATGCCGTGCGTGTTCTTCCCTCTCGCATTCGTGTTCAAATTCTACCAGCTGAAGGCCATCAAGATGGGCGTTTTGAAGAAACGCAACTCCGGAAGAACTAGATGGCAGTCCACGGTGCACTACTTCCACGAGTTCGACATTGTGGGAGCACTCATTCTCATGGCTGCCTTCACCCTGTTTCTGCTTCCATTCTCGCTCCAGACCTACGGTAGGGCCACCTACAAGTCGGCCACGTTCATTGCCATGATCATTATCGGCGTGCTGCTGTTCCCTGTGTTTGCCATCTGGGAGAAATGGTTTGCCAAGACGCACTTCATCAGATACGAGTTGTTCAGAAACAGGACTATCTTGGGCTCCTGTGTGCTCGCTGCGCTCAGCAACTTCAGTTTCTACTGCTGGGACCTCTACTACTACAGTTTCATCATTGTGGTTTATAACTTGAGCGTCAAGAACGCCGGTTATATGACCGAGATCTACAACGTCGGCTCGTGCTTCTGGTCGCCACTCTTTGGAATCTACGTGCGTATCACCAAACACTTCAAATACGCCTGTTTGTGCTTCGGTCTGCCGCTGCTGTTCCTCGGCGGCGGTCTTATGATCCGCTTCCGGGGCCAGGACTCCAACATCGGCTACATCGTCATGTGCCAGATTTTCATCGCTTTCGGCGGTGGCATGTGCGTTATCGGCCGCGACATGGCAGTGATGTCCGCCTCAGACCAGGAGGGCGTGCCAATGATGCTCTCGATCCTGTCTCTGTTTGGCTCTGTGGGTGGATCCATCGGCTATGCTGTCGCTGCTGCCATCTACGACAACACTTTCTACGACGCTCTGGTCAAGAAGTTGCCTGCCTCTGAGGTTTCCAACGCGCTCACAATCTACATGGGCGGCGTCAGCACCCAGATGTCGTATCCTGTTGGCTCCGAAGTCAGAGACGCCATCAACTACGCCTGGGGACAGAGCCAGAGAAACGGTGCCATTGCCGCCACCTGTATTCTTGTGCTGGGCTTCCCATCGATCGCCATCTGGAAGAACTACAACGTGGACGTCAAGAAAAACAAGGGAAATGTTTTGTAATGGTGTTCGTTTTCAGCCGATTAATCTAGGATTAATCTGGTACACATAAATTAGTTAGTCTAATATTTTTTTATCTTATCAAAATGCAATTCAATTCCAGACGGTCCACCGTTTACTCTCCACGGGGAATTGTTTCCTCGTCCCAGCCGCTTGCCAACGAGGCCGGCCTCCAAATCCTCCGCGCAGGCGGCAATTGCGTGGACGCCTGCGTCGCCGTGGCCGCCGTGCTGTGCCTCGTCGAGCCGATGTCGACAGGAGTCGGCGGCGACGCGTTCGGGCTGTTTTACGACGCAGAAACGGGCAAAGTATCTGGTATGAACGCAACAGGCCGCTCGGCAGCGGCCCTGAGCATCGAGTGGCTGCGGAAACACCACCCCGACCACATATTGTCCACCATGCGTCTCAAAAAAGACTCCGTCTACGCTGTCCAGGTGCCGGGACTCGTGGCCGGCTGGTGCGACGCCGTGGAGCGCTGGGGCAGCGGGAAACTCACGTTGGCCGAGATCCTCGCGCCGGCCATCGACCTGGCCGAAAACGGCTTTGTTATCTCCCAGGTGTGTGCCGATATGTGGCTCGAGGAGGAGTCGAGGTTGCAAAAAATCAACAAGCACGACGAAAACCTCCGTATTTTCCTGCCAAACGACAACTTCACGGCCCCGCGCAAGGGCCAGCTGCTCACCAACAAGCCGTTCGCGGCCACGCTGCGTCGCATAGCCCAACACGGCAAACGTGGCTTCTACGAGGGCCCCGTCGCAGAGGCCATTGTGCGTGAGCTGCAGTCACGTGACCACGTAATGACGGCGGCGGATCTGGCCGCGCACGCGACGCTGTTTGTGGACCCGATCTGCGTGCCCGTGCTGGGGCACAAGATCTGGGAGATCCCGCCCAACGGGTCGGGCATCATTGCTCTGCTGGCGCTGGGTTATATCAGCCAGCTGGACAAGGACGGAGTTATAAATTTGCGCGCCATGCAGCATAACTCGGCCGAGTACCTGCATGTGGTGATCGAGTGTCTCAAGCTTGCGTTCAGGGACTCGGACGAGCACGTCCACGACTACGAGCATTACCGGCGCGCCACGGGGGTCGATCTTGCAGGCCAGCTCAAAGACCTTCTGCACCCTTCTTTTTTCAAGCAGCGCATAGCACATTTCTCCAAGGACTCTGTGTTGGATAACCGGAAAATCAAGCACGGTGTGCCAGACCCGGCGATGCGGTCCGACACCGTCTACTTCACGGTCACCGACAGCGACGGCAACGCGTTCTCGTTCATAAACTCCATCTACAGCCATTTTGGCAGTGCCATTGTGGTTCCTGAGCACGGCTTTATTCTGCAGAACCGGGGAGATAACTTTAGTTTGAATCCGGAGTCGAAAAATTGTCTCGCCGGCAGCAAGAGAACGTACCACACAATCATCCCCAGCATGATCACCACGCCTGCCGGGTCGCGCGAGGAGCTGTATGCCAGTTTTGGCATCATGGGCGGCTTCAACCAGCCGCAGGCACACGTCCAGGTGTACTTGAACATGGTGCTATTTGGAATGGATCCGCAGCAGGCTCTGGATGCGCCGCGGTTTTGCATGACACCGCACAAGGATTACAAACACACAGACTTGGGGCTGGGCGCTAATGGGCCGGTATGCGCTCAAGTTACCACAGTAAACATCGAGGAGGGAGTGCCCGAGGAAAATATTAGTCAGCTCCGAAATTTGGGGCACGATATTATCGTGCTACGGGACAGAAAACGCACGCTTTGCGGCCGGGGCCAGGTGATTCGGCGCGAGCAGAGCGCAGGCAAGCGTGTGTACGCTGGAGGCAGCGACCCGCGCGGCGACGGCGCCTCTGTAGCGTTCTTCTGATCAGGCTGTGACCGAACACCGAACACCGATTTCGGACTTCGGACTTGTTTGATTTTAAACCCCACGACTGAGTGAGCGTTCCCAACAAAGTATATAAGAACATGGCATCAGCAGTCTGCTCTCGATGAGCATTTGGAATTCAGTTATGGGCTTTGTGAAAACCGCACGTCACGTGGAACACCAAAAAAGCGACTTTGTGCTGCTGATCGTGCTGGTCGGCTGCGCTTTTGACCTGGTCAACGTGACAGCCACCATCTCGAGCATGTCCGAAATACAGCGCCATTTCGACGCCACATACTCCAACGCGTCGTGGGTTTTGTCCGCGTATGCCGTGGCGTTCTCGGGGTTCATCGCCGTTTCTGGCCGCATCGGAGACATCGTCGGGCATGCCAATTTATACATATGGAGCTCGGTTTTCTTTGCGGTCTTTTCGCTACTTTGCGGCGCCGTGGACAGTCTGACGGCGCTGATAGTGTTTAGAACCCTGCAGGGAGTTGCTGCCGCGGCTATCGTGCCTTCTGGCTACGCCATTGTTGCGCGCTCGTTCCCGCCTGAAAAGCTGGGCTCCCGCTTCTCTGTTCTGGCCGCAGGGTTCAGTCTCTCGTTTGGTGTTGGCTACATAGTGGGCGGAGCGTTCGACCTGACGTCCGTGGGGTATAAGGGCATCTACTATCTGTCCGGCGGCGTGATGTTTGTGGACGCTGTGCTGGGTTTCTTCTTCATCAAGAATATACCGCCTACGGGCGAGAAAGTGGCCAATCTGGACGCCGTGGGCTCGCTACTGCTGATCAGTGCTACCACGCTCGTTGTGGTCGGCTTCACCGAGGCCGGCGAGGTTTGGAACTCGCCGAAAACGTATCTCCCGCTGCTGGTGGGAGGAATTCTGTACGTGGTGTTCTTTTTCTGGAACACCAGCATTTTGGTGCGCATCCAGGAAAGCGGCAAGCACTTCAAGCAGACGATCCCGCTCATGCCCAAGTCGCTGCTGACGACGCTGGTGCCGGTGTGCATTTTGGTGGCTGTGTTCGCGAACTACTGCACGCTGTTTGCGATCATCTCGCTGTGCGCGGAATTTTTCCAGTACGTGGAGCAAAATTCGCCGCTACTATCCGCAGTCAAACTGGCACCCAACCTGGTCGGCATGTTCGCCGTGACGACGCTGCTGTCCGTGAAAAACGACATTCTGTCGCCGTACGCCTCGTTCATGCTGGGCTACTCGGGCGTCGTGGCCTCGACGGGGCTCTGCGCAACATGGAACAGCAGCCACAGCCATTTCTACTGGCGGTGGATTCTGCCGATGCAGGTGCTCTCGTCCGCGGGCAGCAGCTTTTTCTTCCCGCACTCCCTGAGCGTGCTGATTGGCGCAGCGGACCCCGAAGTGCGCGGGCTTGTGTCGGGCGTGATGCAGACATTTGGCCAGGTTGGCGTGAGTCTGTGTTTTGCGGTGGTCACGTCGGTGCTGGGCAACGGCGCCAAGACGGACGAAAAATTCCGCATCTGCGGCTACGTGCTGATCGTGGTGGCCTCTGTGGGCTGGCTGTGCTGTCTTGCGGTGTATATACGAGGCCACAGGACGAGAGAAAAAACCCCCGACGCATAGTCACCCCTCCTTGGCATAGAACATCTGGAAGAAAAACGGGTCGTCCTGGACGAAGCTGGAGTGGTTCTCGATCGGGAGCAGCGCGACAGAGTGCTGGCTTTGCGGCTCTGCAAGCTCGTGCAGCGTGCCCAGAATCTGCTTGAGCGGCTCGTCCGTGTCCAGGAAGTCGGCAAACGCATGCAGCCGCTCGCTCATCAGCAGGAACGACTGGAACAGCCGCGGCTCCAGAACATGTAGGTCTTTTTTAATACAGGCAATCACAATCGCCAGGGTCTGGTACGTATGGCAGGACACGAACGGGAACGACTCGCGCAACTTAACGTAGGACACGGGCGCATTCTCCGTGGCAAACCGCACAAAGTCCACAAACTCGTACGAAAACGCGCACAGCAGCCCGTTCAGCTGGTACTGCGAATATCTGTGCTTACGTAAGAACGGGTAGTGGAGTTTGATCTGGTTGGTGAGGATCAGGAGGCGGTAGCTGCGAAGGAGGAGCGGGTCTGTGTCGGTTTTGCGGTCGAGCACGGCGGACATGCGGCTGTCCAGCGGCAGAATCTGGGCCTCGTAGAGCGCCGGGTCTTTTCCGTAGGCCTGGAACGCGCGGTTGGTGTCGCGGTAGAGGTGGATCAAGTCGCACAGCATGGAAGAGGCCGGGTCCAGAAGACACGACGTGGCGTTTGGGCGGCCGTTCGTGGACCCGATCAGGCAGTCGTAGAAGACGATGGTGCGCCAGAGCACGTGTTTGCCCGTCTCGCGCACGTGATACCCGAGCGCGTACGCGGCGCACACGATGCTGAACAGCAGCGACCACGTGGACTCCATCTTGAGCGAGTACACGTAGTGCTCGAGCAACAGCAGGCGCGCCTGGATCAGCTCCATGCAGTCCTCCGTGAAAAGCCCGACGCGCGAGAACTCGCGGTGGAGCACGCCGTAGATCTCGGGCGAGCAGTGTGGGTTGTAGCGGGCCCCAACGAGCAGCACGCCGAGCAGCTGGCACAGTGTGCGGCACGGGAACGAGAGCGTTTCGAGGAACAGGTCGACGTTGTGCGTGAGCTCGTAAATGTCCAGAAACTGCTCGTGCGAGCAAAACTCGGCCGTTTCGGCGTACAGCCGCAGACCCTCGGTGATGAAGTGCTGTGTTTTGGCCTTGTCGTCGAAAAGCAGCGGGAAAGCGAGGAATTCCTCCTTCAGGGGCTGCTCGCGGCTCGGCAGCTGGCTCCCGGCCACCTCAACCACGCGGTGGGCGGAGGTGATGCCGTAGTAGCGCTCGGAGAGCGAGTTACTCGCGACGGAGTCCGCGAGCCCTGGCGTGCGGATCGGGGCGTTTCTGAAGGTGGACGGGTACTTGCACGGGACGCCGCGCTTTGCGCACGTCGTGCACGTGGGGTGGATCTTGTCGCACCTGGTTTTCCGCTGTTTGCACGGGATGCACGAGAGACGGGTTACCATCAAGTCCGAAAAATAAAAAATAAAAAGTTGATTAGCTAATGCACGCACGTCTGAATCTTGTAGCGGTGGACAATATAACGGGCCATCGGGGACGATCGTTCAGAGTGAGAGGTGCCAGCGGGTTCCTGCCCGCGGAGCAAGGGGAATGAGTATCACGGCTGCGCATAGGAGCGCACGACAGACTCGAGCAGCCGGCGGTAGACCGACGCAAACTGGTTGTAGTACACCACCTTGTGCTCGAAAACGCGGCAGATCTCGGTCGTGGCCAGCACGGGCTCGTTCTTGCCGTGCTGCGCGAGGTTCAGCGCCGCAAACAGCATGAAGAACTTGATCAGGTCGCTGCTCTTGACCAGCAGCATGATGTCCGTCTCCTTGAATATGTTTATCAGTTTCTCGCACTCGGTGTCCAGGTCCTGGATCAGTTTCGGGTCGAGCGTCGTGAGGTGCGCTCTGCGGTACAGCATCACCTTGGAGAAGCGGTAGGTGATCACGATGACCGGGCCGACGGTGTCCTGCTCGAGCAGGTGCTTCCAGTCGTTGAAGGACGACTTGAGGTCCTTGAGCGAGGTCTCGAGCGGCTCCTTGAACTGCAGCGCGTTGTACAGCGTGAGCAGGATCGAGAGCTGGCTGACGATGCGGCCGTCGAAGCTCGACGCCGACGGGATGTCGAGGATGTTGCGGCACTGGTCGAGCCGCAGCGTGTCGATCAGGCACGGCCGGCCCGAGAGGATGCAGTAGCACAGGTGCGTGAGCGCGAGCTGGTTCCAGAGCCGGAAACTCTCGATGCGGTCCGGGTGCATCTTGAACCGGTCCGACAGCAGGTTGAGGTCCATCTCGCGCGTGATGTAGTGCAGCAGCGCGTAGCCCGACAGAAACCAGCCGTCGAAGTAGAACGCCTGGTACGAGAGCGAGATGGAGAAAAGCGCAATCAGCAGAAACGCCTGGATCTGGTACTTGGTCTGCGGCACGACGAGCAGCGACGCCGAGAGCAGCCGCTGGATCGTGTGGAGCAGCGAGCGCGCAAGCACGTCCATGTTCTGGGGCAGGCGGCCGCGGTAGAAGCGGAGCCCCAGCACGCACAGCACGGCGAGCAGCAGCGGGCACTGCGTGCGCAGCTCGGTGACGTAGTTGTGCGGGACCGTGTAGATGCCGCCCCAGAGGCCGTAGAAGTCGACGGCGAGCCGCACGAGCTCGTTGGCGAGCGGCTCGGACAGCACGCCGCTGGCGACGACGTCGGCGTCGGCCGGGTGCGTGAGCACGAGCGGCCAGATGCCGTGCGCCAGCTCCTTGTTGAAGGGGATCTGCGTCATGTCGCCGGCGCGGCGCACGTCCCGGAACGGCGTCACGTCGAAGTACAGCTTGTCGAGCAGGTTCGACGCCTCGGGCTGGTGGTCGAGCTCCTGGTCGACCATCTCGGCGGCGCGGCGCACGCCCAGCAGCAGGTCGACCTTGCTGAGCACCTCGTCGAGTTTCTGCGCGACGGACGCGGAATCCGCCGAGGAAGCGGCGTTTTGCGAGATGAGCGAGTCTGTCAGGTTGACGTCTGCCAGCGAGCACCGGATGCCCAGGTTGGTGCACCGGAAACACGTCTGGCCGTTGTTGAGGTAGTGGCACCGCGTCTTGGAGCGGCGGCACTGCGAGCACGCGAGCGCGGCGCGGCGCACGTGGAACTTGGGCGTCCTGTTTGGAGAGCTCTTTTTCATACGAGTACAGTTTTTTTAATATTTGGTAAATCCCTCGGTCAATATGGCGAGATATTTTTCCCCGTCCACACGGGCCACGGCGTCGATTTGCGGCAGGCCCTGCCACTTGAAGTTTTTGCGGCGGTCCACCACGATCTGCCCGAGCGCGATGTCCGACTTGGTCTCCACCAGACAGTCGACCTTTTCGGTTTCCATGATGGACTCGTCGATGGCGTACGCCACCGCGAGCGAGTCTATGAGGGCGCAGTAGTCGCCGAAGCCGCGCCGCCGGAGCCACGCGAGCACGCCGAGCACGAACGTCGCCGCGGGAGAGCGCGACTGAGCCAGCTTGTCCTGGTACCTCTGCGTCATCGCGATGCACGGCTGACAGAAGATGTCCATGCCGATGGCCGTCAGGTTGAACTTGGCCCCCCACACAAGCTCTGCGGCCTCCGGGTCCACGTAGATGTTCCACTCGCTCACCGGGTTGTCGCCCGTGGCGTGCAGCGCCTCCGACGGCGAGAAGCCAAACGAGCCCCCGATAATGATCACTTTCTCCACTTTGCGGGGCAGCTCGGGGTCCTTGATCAGGGCGAGCGCCAGGTTTGTGAGCGGGCCCAGACAGATGACGCTGATGTTGCCCGCGTGCCGGTTGACGGTGTCGACGATCAGGTCGCTCGCCACGGCGACGGTGTTCCCGGTCGCGTCCCACGGCTCGGTGGACAGCTCGGGCATGCCCAGGTCGCCCAGGCCGTCGGAGCCGTGCGAAAACGGGTCGCGCGGGTACTTGCGCACAAGGGGCTTGTCGGGGCCTTGCCCGATGGGCACGTCCAGCCGGTTGGTCATGGAGAGCACTTTCTTGAGGTTCTGGGTGCAGGAGCTGGCCCTGAGGTTGCCCGAGACCGTGGTGATGGCCCTGACGTCCAGGTTGCCCGGCGCGAGCGCCAGCAGCAGCGCGCTGGCGTCGTCGATGCCCGGATCGCAGTCGATAACAACCTTTCGCATAAAAACAGAGATAAATGTTTACACGGCTAAAATCTTGTGGTAAATTCCATATGGGGGTATCCGACGGAGATACCGACGGCCATACTTTTGTTCTCCAGCGATGAAAAATTTTGTCGCATTATTTTTTATTGCTTGGTTTTCTAAACAATATGTCAAAGATAATAGGCACCAAGAGCGTCAATAGTGCCAAGCTTATGGCCATTGCACTGTCGTGCGCCATCATCAACGGCTGCACCATGGGCGTGGACCAGAGCATGATGACCAACCTCAACATGATCGACCAGTACCTGGACTTCTTCGACCTGGACTCGAGCATGGAGGGGCTTTTCTCGGCCGCCATCAACATCGGGTCTGTTGTCGGGGGTTTTTTCGCTGCGCAGCTGATCGATATTCGCCGCGTCGGGCGCAAGGGAGGCATGTTTATCGCTGCGGTGCTGACGTTTCTGGGCGTCGGCCTGCAGACCGGCGCCCGCAACAGGGCCATGTTCATCGTCGGCCGGATCATCATCGGCGTGGCCGTCACCATCAACGCGGTGAGCGCCCCCACGTACGTTGCCGAGATGGTCAAACCGCAGCACCGCGGCTTCTTTGCCGGCCTCTACATGGCCAGCTGGTACTTAGCGGCGATAATCACCACGGGCATCTCGCTCGGCACGTACACGGAAAAATCCAGCTGGGCCTGGAGAGGCATCTCGCTGTGGCAGATCGCGCCGTCCGTGCTGTGTCTGCCGCTGCTGGCGTTCATCCCGGAGACTCCGCGGTTCCTCGTGTACACCGACCGCGAAAACGAGGCCCTGCAGATCCTGAAAAACTACCACGGCAACGGCGAGGAGACGCCGCTCGTGGCCCTCGAGTTTGAGGAAATCAAGCAGGTCCTGCACTACGAGAAGGAGAACCGGATCGGCTGGAAGGCCATGCTGCAGACCAGGGGCAACCGCTGGAGACTGTGGATCATTTTCTGGATGGGCGTGGCCTCGCAGCTGACCGGAAGCAACATCGTGGGCACCTACCTGGGCCTGTTCCTGGAGAACGCCGGCTACACGTCGACGAGACGGCAGATCGTGCTGAACCTGGGTCTGCAGGTCTCGAACCTGTTCTTCGCGTCCGCCGGCTCGTATCTGACCGAGGGGCTTGGCCGTGTGTTCATTCTGCTGTGGTCCACGCTGCTCATGGGCGTGTGTCTGTTCATCATGGGAGCCGTCCAGAAATACTACGCGGACGGAACCAACGTCAACGCCACCAACGCGCTGATCTTCATGGTGTTCCTGTTCAGCGGCACCTACTCCTTCAGCTACACGCCGCTGTGCGTGTCGTATCCGGTCGAAATCGTCAACTACAGTATCCGGACCAAGGGCATGGCGTTCTCGCAGGTCGTCACGTTCGGGTTCGGCTTCTTCAACCAGTACGTGATTCCGATCGCGCTCGACCACATCTCGTGGAAATACTACATGATCAACGGCGTGTACAACTTTGCGCAGGCGGTGATTATCTGGTGGACGTTTGTTGAGGTCAAGGGCCTGACGCTGGAGGAGATCGACAAGAAGTTCGACGGCGAGGTGCACTACCATCTGGACGACACGATCACAGAGGTGACGCAGCTCGAGAGACTCGACACGGAGAAAAACTGAACAAAAGCCCCGGTGGCTCGTTGCTATTAATTTTGCTTTTTTATGGACTATCGAGATAAGATTTGCTCCTCGGAAAATGTAGGTCGGTGCGAGGTGTAGTCGAGTGGTGCGACGACGGACGGGAGCCTTGCACAGCGCCCGCTGTGGCGTTTGTGCTCGGCTGCGCCAACCGTGGCCAGTACGGCCCTGCCGCAAGTGCGGCACGCGATGCAGGGCTTATCTCTAGGGTCCAGGAAAGCCACGCATATCATATGTGGTAATTTTCTACGCGGCTAATTTTGGGCAATGGCGCGATCTCAATCTCGCTCCCGATAAGCCCCCGTCGCGGAGACTTCCCAAAGTTTGGCACAGAAAAATTTTGCGCAGCGTCGACGGCTGCACGCCAGGCATGACAGATTCGTTAAATGCCGTAGCTGCTATCAGCCACCAGGCTCTTATCTGCAGGTCTTATCTCTGCAGCGCATATTATATGTCCTTGATCAAAACGCATATATACCACCGCTTCGCTTTCCTTTTGACCACCACCCAATGTCTGAAGCCCCGGAGAAAACCAGCACTGTGGTTAGCAAGTCCAATTACCTCTTCACCGAGGAGGTTGTGTCCGAGAAAGAGCAGCTCACCGAGGTCCACCGTGGTCTCAAGAGCAGACACGTCCAGCTGATCGCGCTCGGAGGAGCCATCGGAACGGGTATCTTTGTCGGTACCGGCTCGACGCTGTCGTCGTGCGGACCCGCAGGCCTGTTGGTCGGCTACCTGATTCTGTCGTTCTTCGTCTGGTGCATCATGAACCAGCTCGGCGAGATGGTTTCGTATATCCCCGTTTCCGGCCAGTCCACGATGCACGCTCTGTGTGAGCGCTACACGGGCAACAAGTCGTTTGCGTTTGCTGCCGGCCTGAACCTCTACTACGCCCAGGCGCTGATTGCGCCTTCCGAAATGACCGCCGCCGCTTTTGTGATCCAGTACTGGACCGACGCCAACGTGGCCATCTTCATTTCCATCTTCTGGGTCTCGTGCGTGGCGCTCAATTTCTGTGCGGTGAAATTCTTCGGCGAGGTCGAGTTCTGGATCTCCTCCATCAAGATTATCACCATCATCGGCCTTATCATCGTCGGAATCGTCATTTTCTTCGGTGGAGCGCCTGCCTCGGACGGCGTGCTAGGCTTCCACTACTGGAAACACCCAGGAGCGTTTGTTGAACACCTTGTCCCGGGAAACACCGGCAAATTCCTTGCATGTTGGACCGGAATCGTCAAGAGTGCGTTTGCTTTCGTTCTCAGCCCAGAACTGATCACCGCCTGTGCTGCCGAGGCCGAGGCCCCAAGATCGAACCTGCCTAAAGCGTGCAAGAGATTCATCTACAGGCTGGCCTTCTTCTACGTCGTCGGAGTGATCATCGTCGGAGTCATTGTTGGCTCGAACGACCCACGGCTCATGGACGCCGTCAACGCAGGAGCCAGCACTGCTGCCGGCTCGCCATACGTGATCGGTATCCAGAACGCCGGAATTAAGGTGCTCAACCACATCGTCAACGCCGCCATCCTCACGTCGGCCTACTCGTGCGGTAACTCGCAATTTTTCGCCGCCACCAGAAGCTTGCACTCGATGGCCTGCAACGGAGAGGTGCCGGCCATTTTCGCCCGCTGCACCAAAAATGGCGTGCCGATCTACTCGGTCGCCCTTACAGGAGCCATTGCCCTGCTCGCTTTCCTCAACTGCTCGAACTCGTCCGCTAAAGTGTTCACCTGGCTTACCAACATCTGCACGATTTCCGGCTTCATCTCGTGGATTTTCGTGTCGCTCACCTACCTCCGCTTTAGAAAGGCCATTTCGTACCACGGCCTCGACGACAGAATCGTGTTCAGACCACCATTACAGAAAGCCGGTGCCTACCTCAGTGCTGGCTTCTTTATCGTCATCACCATCACCAACGGTTACGGTGTGTTTTTCGACTTCAATGTCGCCGACTTTTTCGCCGCATACATCACGCTGCCTATTGTGGTTGCGCTTTATGTGGGACATACGCTGTGGTTCAGAAACTTCATGATTTTCGCCCCACCGGAGGAAATCGACTGTATTTCTGGCCTCGAGCAGATCGAGAAGGACGCCGCCGAGTACGTGCCGCCAAAACCAAGGAACTTTGTGGAGAGAATCTGGTTCTACATCGCGTAAATATGTTATTTTTCAATATAAGGCAGCTGCCGCGACTTTTTCTATGCATATGATTATGTAACCGTGCGTCTCTAGCCAAGTCAGCACAGACCCTTCCCAGCTGGTAGTTATCTTGCGAACTCCCTAAATCATGAACTTGCATTATCCAGTATGAGTGCGCCCGACGGGTCAAAGTTCAAGAACACGGAGGCTGGGCCAAACCTTGCCAGAGCAGCAGCGTCGGCATCTTTATTGCCGGGCAGAGCCACAATGTGCACGTTTAGCAAAAGCAGTGACAAGCGGCACGGTAACGAGGTCTGCCCGCCTTCAGACCAGACGCATTCCAGCGTACGGAACAAGCCAAAACCAGGTTATTTTGGTGGTGGCAGCTATATTCGCCAACAGCTGTTTCATTTATTAGGAAGCAGTTATCAGTGTCCACGAGTGCGATTTTTGCTGCAGGTAGCATCTCTCGTATCTAGTCTTGGCCAGCTCCTTGGGGGCTGCGTGGCTCCCCCGAGCCTGCTCATGATAATGAGCTCTGCTAGGGATTTTTCGGGAATATAACTGAGTCGAGCTGCTATTTATTGTGAGTGGGTGCCGGCCACAACGAAGGGAATGCGTACGACACAGTGGTTTCTGGAGCGAAAGGCAGGGAACCCTGAAGAAGTGGTTTATGGACGCAACGAGCTCTATATCAAGACGGTTCCTGCCATTGGATTTGGGAACTCATAGTCATCAATGTGGGGGTTTCCACACTTGTGGCACAGTATGGCCTTGGGTATCGAAAATTGAGAAAAAGGGTCGACAGAGCCGGATGTCTAATATGATCAATGATATAATTTCCAAGAATTTTTCCAATTATGGTGGAATTGTCGCAGATGCTCAGGTATTGGCAACTTAGGCCGGCGATTTGTAGTCGCCGGCCGAAGGACTTTCCCGAAACGCCTGCGACAGCTCGTGCCAAGGAATCTCCAAAAGCCCGCCGTAATGGATAGGAGACGAGCTAGTCTCGGCAATATCTCTGGCTATTCCGCTAGCGTCGCGAATTAAATAATCAATTATTTTTTCAATAACCTGGGCCCCACGCAAAGCCGGTCGAACCAGTTGCGAAAACGAGGTCAGCACGGCCACAAGCTGCTGGGCCACGCCAATGGCTTTCTCTTGTGTACAAATGGCGTGCTCGTTGAGAAACGCGTCCACCAGAAGAAACACCATCGCCGAAACCGTCATGTCGGCCATAAACCACGGCTTTTTATATGCCGTCGGGGTTTCAGGAGACAGGTAGATGCGGACGATCTGGTCGGCATGCGCAAAGCAGCGTCGGTGGTATTTTTGGAGCCATTCAGGCTTGGCTATGCAGGAGGCGATTTTGCAGCAGATGGTGAGTTTTTCGTAAAGCAGAATGAACTTGATAAGAAATTTGACGTGATGCGAGGAGGGCATGCTAGAAGGAAATTGCTCGAGGTCGGAGACCAGCTCCATCTCGAGCTCGTGCAGCTCTGCCTCTGCAGTTATGAGGTGGTCTAGCGACGGCGACGGGTTATAGTAGTAGCGTTTTTTGATGAGTGCAATCCGCGCGTTGAACAGATGGTAGTAGCTGTGCTCGTTGATTTTTTTAGCTAGACCATATTTCAGGGGCAGTGGCGTCGAAAAGCTGTTAAGCTGGATGGAGGAGTGGCGAAACTCAGAGTCGTGCCAGTCGGTAATAACCAGCGACCACCAGCACATTATTTTGAACTGGTCGTCCGAGGCAGATAGCTTGTCGAGACCCAGGAGCCGCGCGTGGTAGCACATAACTTCTAGCAAAGAGTTTAGCAGGTTATAACCGCCCAGCATTGGTGCACACAGTCTCAATAGGCAGAAGCACTGTACAGACATCACGTCTGGGTAAGTGAGAATCCGTCCTCGCATCAAACACTGGAATGCACACGAAAAAAACACTTTGGGGAACAGCTCCCACTCCTCACTAGAGTACCCAATGTCTTGCTGAAGACAATCATCCGAGTAGTATAACCCAATGCATAACAACAGGTAATACTGGCACATAAAAAGGTACTTCCATTTGTCCTTGGAGTAGAATGGTGCAATATGTCGCTCTGCCTCAGTTTCCCAGTGTTGGTTATATTCCCTCCAGAACTTGTCCCAGTCTATCACGTTATACAAAAACGAAACTTTGCGTGCTTCCTGGAGTATTCTCTGCGAAATGTGCTTTTCTATGCCATTGACCTTTTCGTAGTAGTAGCACCACACATCTTCATTTTCTGCGGTGGGGTCCTCGTAATTCGCCAGCAGCCAGTCCTCGGTGTCTGCAATTCCTGTTTCCTCGCCCAGCCAGCCTAGAGAAATCTGCTTTGCAGATGCGATTGCGTGGACGTAATAACTCCAGTTATCATCCTCGATTGGCTCGATTTCAAGGTCCTGTGTGCTTTCGTCGGTGTCCTGGTGATTTCTGGCCTGCAAAATCAGTTCCTCCAGCTCTAGTACCTTGTCCCTAAGTATTTTGTTTTCCTGAAGGACGTCTAACTCTTGATTTACCTGCTCCACTTCCGCGTCAGGCTCTCGGGTGCACAGGCTTGCTCGGTTGCGATCTATGCAGCGACTACACGGGATCTCAAAGTTACATTTTACCCTTCGCTTTCTGCAACTTGTACATGCTCTGAGCTCCTTTTTGCGTCTTTTGCGACTTCCCTGGCCTTCTCCCGTAGACATAACTGGTGGTTGTTTTTGTTATCTATTTTTCATGTATATATTTTCCGAATCAAGTATAATTTCGAGGATCTCTACAGTGTGCTTGCAAGGCAAAGCACAGTGGCAGAGAGTGTGCAAGGTGCACTTCTGAACCAGAATTCATTACTTTCTAACAGCAAAATCTTTGTTTTATAACCACGGCGGTGGCCGCTTATGATAGCCAAAGATAACGATTTTTAAAGATAACAGTTCCGATGAAAATTCAAAGGCATCAGATTACAAAAATAAAAGCTCCTCATGAGTCCAAATCGGCAATATCTAATGTCCCCCATGGACTATGTGGAGAGCCTCGCCCCTAAAGACAGATTCCATTCCTCTTCGCCCACGCTACTTTCAGGACAGCGGCTGCCACAAACCGTTCCGGTACCCAAGCCTCGCATTCTTGCAGAAATGATTCCAGAAACTGAGTTATTCCAGAAACCCGATGGAGGTACAACAATAACTCCACATTTGTCTAGAGCGAAGAGGTCCAGAGAGGCGGAAATCGTGACGGCAATGCGCAAGATCGAAAACGATCAGGACTACTTCTACACAAAGCTAAAACAGATCATGGAGCCTCCGACGCGACAGGACTCGCCGCTACCTGAGTTATCACAACTCATGGATAACCAAGGAAATTATCTACTGGACCAAATTTACAGATCGCTAGACTTATACGACAGCCCCTCAAACTGTACCGATGATGTGATGATCGTGAAGCATTTTTTCACCCGACTACTGCCGTCAGTATCTTCAAGTTATAATCCATTGTGGCCAGGAGCTGCCATTCAGTACTGCGACAAGGATATTGTCCGAAGTTGCTTTGTTTCTATCGGAGCGCTGCATCTTGCAGGCTGGGTCAGCGACACCGGCGCCAAACGCAAGCTATTGGAGAAAGGTGCCTTGAATATCAACAATACACTCGATTATCTTCTACGCTTCATACAAGACAATAACATTCATAAATCTCTCATGAACAGCAACTTCCAACCCAACGACGCCTCCACAAACATCCTCAGCTCAAAAAAATCGGTCTTCTTTGTGTGCTTCATGTTGTACATTCAGGTGCTATATGGTATCCTGGAGAATGGCCGCTCTGGATTATCCAGAGTGTTTTTCAAGTTATTTGCCCAGCTGGTGGAACATAGCACATTTAACGTGGCACAGGAACTCGGCCAGGCCAACAAGACTCTATGTGTAAGCATGGCCTGGTGGGACACAGTTTCCGCTCTTGTTTCGCCGGATTGTCGCACACCATACTGTAATCCTCGCTGGTATAACTTGGATAAGGACATAGAGGATCAGTCTGGGTGTCCGGGGCAGTTATTTGTGTGCATGTCGAAGTTATGCCATCTTCGCAATGGGATCAAGCACAACAAGCTTCTGGGCACAGAGATCAGGAAACTTTACTGTGAGCTGCGCACAGAGTTGTCTGATTACAGAATGTACGTTTCCTATAATTTGCAACCGCCAAAGGAAAGCAAATATTCCGACAAAAGTTATTACCTGATGAGACTCAAAATTGCACAATGCTGGTCATTGGCTATATTGACGAAACTTCTAAGCACCGTCAGACCGCACAAAGAACACCAATCCATCATAGACCATATTGGATGGGAATTCGCAGACGTGTATTCCTCGCTGGACAAATCGTTGCCATTGGTGGCACACATGATATGGCCAGTCATGCAAATTGCTTGTGAATACAAAGATTTCATAACTTATCTGAAAGGGATCGAAGGAGTCTTTAATTCTTCCAGCTTCTCCATGGTGGTGAACCTAGCAAACACTGTCTGGTCCAGCGGAGAGTCGCTAGATGACATACTGGCAGGAAAAACATGGCTTGCGGCAGGTATAGATCTGCTACCTTTATAGCTGGTTATAGGTCTTACAAATATCGCCCCAGAGTTTGATGCCCTCCATTATGGCGGTCTTGGATAGGAAACTGATCGATAGACGTGCCGCCTGTGCTCCCCAGCCACGAGAATCTCCCACAACCTCAAAGTGGTCTCCATTGGCTAGAACGAGTCCTTGTTTGGCTGCTATTTCACATATAACTCGGCAGTTATAGCCATCCGGTAAAGTTATCCAAACGAAGTAGCCACCATTGCCGCCATCCACTCTGGTGCCTCTTGGCATGTATGATTCCACAGCCTCTTTCAAAGCCAGCGCCCTCTCGGAGTACACTTTGCAAAGATTACTGACAATATTGTCCATTTCCCCCGTTTTGACCATTTCGCCAATTATAACGCTGTTTGTGTGAGATGGTGCTCCGCCGGAAATATTCGCTCCACCATAGTGTATTTGCGTTGCCAGCTTAGGGGAAACTGTTTCTTGCCAGCCAACACGAAGCCCCGGGCCGGCCAGTTTCGAAAACGTTGCGTTTGACACGGTGTTACCGTAGGCTTGAGTGTCTGGCAGAGTCTGCTTGTCGCAATAAACAAGACGAGGAACCAACTTTTCACTCGTATAACTGAGAAGATCGTACACGTCGTCGCAAATTATTAGAACATCGTGTTTTCTTGCCAAGTCAACTAGTTTGTGTCTTGTAGAGAGCGTCAGAGTGCCTCCTCTTGGGTTTGAAAAGGTGGGGGTCAGATACAGAACGTATCTGTAGACCTTTTTTTGCATTTTCGAAGGGTGCTGGATGGCTTCCAAATCTTCTGGTCTTGGTGGCTTTATTTCTTCAAGCGAGTCGTAGTACTGCAGCTTGCTGGAAAACTCGTCCAAGTCCAGTTGGCCGTTGGGAAGCTCCTCAATGCCCGTTAGCTTGCCCCCAAAACCGGCATCGATGAAGGTGGAATTGATGAGGAAATATGTGGGTGTTACCAAAAATGCTCTTCTAGTTATACCGTTATGCGGTGAAGTAGTTTGGGCAAGAATATTCATAACTCCATAACTGGCACCGTTACTCAGATTGATGCAATTTGCCTCAGAGCGCACATCCATCTCAAAGCAGCGGTTATTCCAGTCTGCAATCGCCTGTCTAACCTCTTCGTTTCCCAGGCCCAGACCATATTGCAATGGATGTCTATTGAAAACGTCGTCGTAGCAGTTTTCGTTCTCTATGACACGATTGTAAACCCGCGTAGTGGCATCCAGCACCTCTTTTGTTGGCAGCAAGTACGGAGACGGGTGTCCTCTGAAAAAGTTATACCTGGGTGGCATTTTATTTGCCGGAACCGTAGTACCATGATACCCAAATATATACTTTTGCAACGTCCAAATCAGGAAACAGGAATACTAGCGCCGAATTACCCTGAATCGATAAAGTTTCGATAACATAACTATCCATATTTAAAAGGTGTGGCTATCTTCTACCACTTGTACCGGAAGTGGATGTTTTGCAAATCCGTGAGGTCCTTAAAGTCTGTATCGTGGTGCTCCTCCACTTTAAGGGCGTCGGGATCTTTCTCCTCGCGTCGGCAGTTATCACGATAACACAGAAACATGTACATCACCAGCGAGAAAATGCTCAAAGCGTAGGCTCCAAAAATGGCGCCGATTCCCAGCGAGTAAGAAGGAGCCTGGTCGGATTTGAAGAATTGCGGGCCGATGATGTTGGACACAGAGTACGCAATGAAATAAAGAGCATTGCACGTGACCTTCTTCGTATAACCGGCAGTGTTTGCCTGGATGAGGGTCAAAGAGGCGATGTAAGGCCCCAAATAGAAGAACGAAAAATAGAGCGAGACAAGGCGGCCCGTGTAGTTGGTGTATGGAAGCTTGTACAGCAGTATGGCGGAGATTAAAGCCGGGACCAGGTAGCCGATCATGACAAAACCTCTGGATTTGGCATTGGGCCACTTCTTCTCGATAAAGAAGATTGTGAATGTGGTGAACCAGGAGGAGGCTGTCTGCATAACTCCGTTGACGGTTCCCAGCAGTGCGGAATAACGCGAAGACCATCCGAGGCCTTTCACAATTAGCGGAGAAAAGTTTGTGAGTCCACCGTTTGGAATTGAGATAAAGATCTGGAAGAAAAACATAACCCAGACTTTTGGGTCCAGAAGGGCCTCTTTGAACTGTTCCCACTTCCACTTCTTAGATTTGATGCCTGTTTGGTTTTTCTTAACCTGGTGGATGATTATGGCCTTCTCTTTTTCAGACAACCAGAAGCAATTTACGGGCGAGCTTGGTAGCAGGAAATAAATGATAACTCCCCATCCGATGGACATGGCGCCGGTTATCCAATAGAAAGCTCTCCAAGGAGAGTATGAGACATTGGTGTAACCTCCAACGGCATAACCGATTGGCCCAGTGAACAGCGTCGATAACCCGGTGTACATCAGACCAGTTCTCAGCGGCTGGTCTTCACGGGTATAGAAGGAGGATATAACCAGCAGTGTCATGGCCACGACCGGAGACTCAAGAACACCAAGCAGCACACGACTCACAATCATTGGCACAAATGCCTTTGCAAACCCAGAACCAATCAGAATGAATCCCCATAGGATGAAGCACACCGAGCCCACAGTTATAATGGGGAATTTCTGCAATAACCAGCCAGCCGGGAAACAGAAAAGAAGATATCCAAAGTAGAACGAGGAACCGATCCAGCTGTACTCGTCGCCTTTCAAGTTGAGGTCCGTCTTGAGTCCGTACAAAGCGGCCGTGGCAGAGGTCACCTTGTCCATGGCAGCGATAGAGACGTTGAGCCACAGAAATGGCACAAGATTGAGGTCGACCTTCCATCTGGCCTTGTGCAGCTCTTTTTTCGTATAACCGTCCTTGATAAGATGGACATACTGGGCACCAATGTCGTCGCCCTCTTCCACCACCACCGAGGGTGCCTCCTCAACAGAGGCCATACTGATATCTTTGACACTCACGTTGCCTGCTAATTTCTCTGCCATCGTTGCAGATCCCAGGGTGGTGCTCTGTGCTTTTATAGGCTCCGACGGCCCCTCTGCGTGCCACCCTTGCTATCTGGATATCTGCGACCCCAACATTTGCGATAAGTGATAAGCGTTGGAGGATACATCCGAAATTACCCATTTGGGAAGCGGGCCTATCTCGAGGCAGGTTATAAATGTTTGGGGTAAAAGACGTGTTGGGTTATCATGACAGTGGCAACCAGAGATAGCAGGCTCCAGGCGGAGGTGGAAAAAATCGAGAACTGGTGGAAATCTGAAAAACAGAGCAGGCTCCAGCGGCCGTATTCGGCCCTCGACGTGGCCAGAATGAGAAACTCCATTGAGCTGAACCACCATGTATCCTCGCAGCAGGCCGCCAAGTTATGGAAGTTATTTGAAGACAAGATAGCCAAGCAGGAGCCCCTGCTCACTTACGGCGCAGTCGACCCGATTCTGCTGTCGCAACTGTCCAAGGCCGGACTCGAGATCGGTTATGTCAGTGGAGCCGTGTGTGGTTTTTCCAACGTGGCCGAGCCGTCAATGGACACTGCCGACTATCCTTGGGACACGGTTCCCAACACCGTGCAAAAACTAGTCAACTCCCAGTTATGGCACGATCGGCGCCAGAACCATTTGCGCTCTCTCATGACCCCGGAGGAGCTTGCTGCCACGCCAGAAATTGACTACCTGGTTCCTCTCATCGCCGATGGCGATATGGGTTTTGGCAGCACCACGGGAATCATGAAACTCACCAAGAAGTTTGTGGAGGCAGGCGTGGCTATGTTCCATCTTGACGACCTGGCCATAGGAATGAAACGGTTCACAATCGGCGAGGGCAGAACTGTGGTGCCCACATGCGAGTATCTCAAACGGCTCACGGCAGCGCGGTTCCAGTTGGACCTCATGGGCGCCGAGACACTGCTCATGGGCCGTGCAGACTCGCTGCACGCCGAGTACATAACCTCGGTTATCGATCCACGTGACCACGGTTATGTACAAGGCGTGACAAACCCGGAGTGCGAGCCACTGCTGGCGACGATGGTGAAGGCGCAGCGGGAAGGTTCCGACTACAAGAGCACGCGCAAGGCGTGGCTGGCGAAGGCGGGGCTGATGACTTTTGACGAGGCAGTCGAGCAGGTCGCCACGCCAGAGGAGTATGCGTCGTACATGGCTCTCTTCAAGGATTCCAAGTTCAAGAGTATAACCGATAGAAGGGCCCATGCGGCAAAGACAGTTTCCCAGCCAGTGTTCTTCGACTGGGAAGCCGCACGGTCCACGGACGGCCAGTACTTCTTCAAGCACACGCTGGAGCACGTGATTGACCGCGCCATAGCAGCATTGCCTGTGACAGACGCCACCTGGGCACGCATGGACGCTCCGAAATGGGACGAGATTGTGGAGTTTCATGAAAAACTGCGCGCAATTGATAACCGCAGAGCGTACGGGTTTGGGTATACTGGCCGCTACGACTACCTTGCAGCCGGATTCACTGAGGAGCAGTTCAAGAACCTTCACTGGGAGCTTGCCAATCTGGGCATTGTGTTCCAGACGCAGCCAATCTATGCGTGCCAGGGCTTGAACATGGTGAGTCTTGAGTTTGGTAAGATGTTCAAGCGGGAGGGAATCTACGGTTATGACCGCGACATTATTCAGTTCTGTAAGAAAAACAACACCGACGGATTTGAGACGTCGTGGTGCGGCGCCAAACTGTCGGATGACCAGATGTTTGCTGCCGACTCGCTGGACGTGACTTTGCCGTTCTGAATCCTGATTTGAGGGGTGATAGGAACATCACGTCCTCCTGCCTGTTTAGGAAATGGAGATAACACACATATAAACTCGAGCTTATTGTCCCCTTTTGTAGCAACATGAGTAACCTGAGGGCGCAGTTTGAGGCCGAAGTGTCCGAGATAAAACAACATTGGCACTCGCCCCGCCAGAAACACCTCCAGAGACCGTACTCGGCGGAAAAAGTCGCCGCCATGCGCAGCTCCCTGCACATCGACCACGTCTCGTCTGTGCAGGGCAACAAGTTATGGGAGCTGCTAAACAAGCATCGCAAGGAACGCACCCCGCTCCTCACGTTTGGTTGTGTTGACCCAGCCACCGCTTCGCAAATGTCCCGTGCGGGAATCGAGGCCGTGTACGTTTCTGGCGGGGTGTCTGCTCTGCAGGTGGCAGACGAAATTGGCCGCGACCATGCAGACTATCCGAGCGACACAGTGCCAAAAGTTGTGGCGCGGCTCTTCAAGTCGCAGTTATTCCACGATCGCAGGCAGAAGTCTTACTATCTAGGCCGCTCTGCGGCCGAACAGGCCGAGCTCTCCGTCTACGACTACCTGCTGCCGATGGTGGCAGACGGCGACATGGGCTTTGGCAGCGTGACGGCCATAATGAAGCAGACCAAGATGTTTGCGGAGGCCGGAACGGCGATGGTGCACTACGACGATCTGGCCATCGGGCTCAAGAAATTCACCGAAAAGCTGGGCCGCACAGTTGTCCCGTTGAGCGAGTACCTGCGCCGGCTAACAGCGGCACGGTTCCAGCTGGACGTGCTGGGGTCCGAGATGCTGCTCATGTCGCGCGTCGACTGCTACCACGCCGAGTTCATCACGTCCGTGGTGGACGCCCGGGACCACAAGTACGTGCGCGGGGCCACCGTGGCGGGCATTGAGTCATTTATCGGGGCTATGAACCGTGCGCACGAACGGGGCGAGAACGCAGCAGAAGCGCGTGCGCGGTGGCTCCAGCAGGCCAAAGTTATGACGTTCCCGGAGGCCGTCAAGCTGGCGGCCACGCCGGACGAGTACGCGGCATTCTGCCGGCTGTTTGAAGCCCGTCCGACGCCCGGCTTGGACGAGATGCGCGCGTTTGCCGAAATAACGGTGGCCACCAAAATCTATTTTGACTGGGACGTGGCGCGCACCAGCGTCGGCCAGTACCTGTACCAGGCGTGTCCTCAGGCAGTTATAGAGCGCGCCGTGGCCGCCATGCCGCTCACAGACACCACATGGGCGCGCATGGACACGCCTGTGTGGCGCGACATCGTCGAGATCCACACCGCTCTGCGTGCCGTCGACAGCGAGCGGTGTTTTGGGTTCGGCTTCACGGGCAGTTTTGACTACGAAGCGGCGGGTTACACGTGGCAGGAGGTGTGTGAGCTTCCGGTGCGGCTGGCTGAGATGGGCATCGTGTTCCAGACACAGCCGATTTTCGCGCTCCAAGGCGTCAACATGTACGTCTACGAGTTTGCGCGGATGTTCAAACAAGAGGGCATTGCCGGTTATGTGCGCGACGTGCAGCGGCCGTCGCTGGCGGGCAACTACGACCACAGCGGCACCGCGTGGGGCGGGAACTACTTTGCCGATGAGTGTCTGAACGTGGCCAACAGTATGGATATAACTATGGAAAATTAATTGCAAGATTTCTTTTTGATAAGATAAGCTTTTTTTCTCTATGGTGCTCAATAAAGAGACTCGCCAAATCAAGTTTTCTATTCAGAAACCCAAACGGCCGCCCCTCAGGCGCAGCAGCCAGCCGGCGTGTGTGCGCTGCCGCCGCCGGCACGCCAAGTGCGACGGCAACGGGGGGCCTTGCTCCCAGTGCGCGGCTGCTCGCAAGAACTGCGAGTACCAGCAGGCCGAGCGCAAGGTGCTGCTCAAGGAGTCTGCCGTGGCGGAGATGCGCGACCACGCGGCCCAGCTGGCCGCCGAGAATGCGCGGCTGCGCGCGCTGCTCGACGGCGCGACGCCGTGCAAGGGCCACAGTCTTGTTGACTCCGAGCTGCACAGCGCACTGTTGCAAGATAACCCGGCAGCCATAACCAGCATAACCGTCGTGGTGTCCAAAATCGGCCATATCTGCAATGTCGCCATCGGCACCGCTGCCGCACAGGTGTTTCTGCCCTTTTACAACGACGCGCTCGCCGCCATAGACACGTTCGAAACGTACACCGCGGGCTATTATTTCTTCAACGATGGAGTGCTCAGGCAGAAATTGTACGAGTTATACGACGCCGACGAAATCGATAGCCTGCCCTCGCACGCCACCGCGCTCCTCATCTGCCAGCTCGAGCTCGTCCTCGCCCTCGCGGAGCTGTTCCAGAACCCCAAACCGTGTGCTGCTCCCGTCCGGCTGTTCGGGCTGCTCTTGGCGTCAGGAACAGTTCACAACGTCGCAGACACCGTCGGTCTCGAGACTCTGCTGCTGTACAGCTACTTCCTCCTCCAGACGCACGGCCCCGACGCCGCCAGTTATACCTCGCAAGCCGCGCGTCTCGCACTCACACACAAGTACCACTGCGCCGCCACAGAGCACCGCCGCCGGCTGCTCTGGACCATATACACCCAGGAACGCGCGATTGCCGCGGCCCAGGGCTCGCCAGTGCTGCTGCACGATCACGTGCTCCAATGCGAGCTGCCAGGAACTGCCCGCCTCGAACACCAGCACCCGTTCGTGTTTCCCGACCCGGAACCGCAGCTCGAACTCGTCGCCGTGACCAAACTCAACTGCAACGCCTTACGTAAGCTACACCCGGCGCCCACGAGCTGCGTAGCCCCGGTGCGCGAGAAGGTGGTGGGTCTGCTGCGGTGGAAGCGCGCCGTGCACGAGAGCGTCGACTGCGACTACAGTCTCAAGGAGGTGCACAACTCGCGCGCCACGGCCAACATCATGCTCGAGTACTTCCAGGGCCTGAATCTCGCCGTGCGCCCGCTGCTGCTCGAGCGTTCCGTCGCCCAGCGCGGCCGCGGCTTCATGAGCCTGCAGGACTGTCCGAGCACACAGCTCTCGCTGCTCAACGCGTCGTTCCAGGCCTCCATGAACACCGTGCGGTGTCTCTGGAGCCTGTGGGAGAGCGGCCAATTTGTACAGGGCGGCCGCTCCGATTTGGAGTACCTGTACAGCGCAGTGGCGACACTCGTGCTGTTCAACGTGACGTTCGGCGTGCACGAGACCACGCGGTTCCACATCGACCACGCGCTCGCCGTGATGCACGGCCTGGCGCAGTGCGACGGCGCGCGACTCGGCCGGCTGTTTCTCGCGCAGACCCTTGCGTTGATGGAGGCTCTGGACGGCAGCGCGCACCCGCTGCTGGCACGGTACCGCACAGACAGTCCGGCAACAAAGCCCCAGGGCTTTGCAGCCAACGTGTCGGTCGACGAGATGCTCTCTGCTCTGCTTGTCACGTGACTTGCTGGACAGGGGAAAAAAAAAAATCTTCCCAAACAGGCAAGCGCGATATGGGTCCGAAACAAATGGAATATAAAGATAAGATCCTGGCCCTGGGGAAGTCAATGGACGACGGGTTTGTGGCGATACTGGTGTGCGACACGCCGATCGACGCGCTCAGCGAGTTCGGCGATTTTGGCGACCAGGCCATAGCGCTGTTCCGCGCCGCAGGCATGGCAGACACGTCTTTCCGCAAGTACGACGTGATCAGCAAAATGGAGTATCCGACGGCCGAGGAGCTGCACCGCTGTCGCGGCCTGTACCTGACGGGCTCTCGTTCGGACGCGTTTGCGAGCACGCCGTGGATCGACCGGCTGCGCGAGTTTGTGAGCATGTGTCTGCGCGAGCACGAGTTCCCGATCACGGCGTCGTGTTTCGGACACCAGCTCGTGGCGACGGCCCTGGGGCTCGCAGTGGGACGCAGTCCGCGCGGCTGGGAGATGGGGCTCACACAGGTGGAAATCAACTCGGCGATAAATCTCCGTCCCCTGATTAGTAATCGTGGGAAAACCAATTTCGCCGTGATGGAGATGCACCGGGACGAGGTGCTGACTAACCTGGCAGATCTGCCCGCGGGCTACGTGAACGTGGGCTCGTCGGCCGCGTGCGCGTGCCAGGGCCTGTACAAGAAGCACCGGGTGCTCACTTTCCAGGGCCATCCCGAGTTCACCACCGCGTGCGGCGAGGTGCTCGTCGAGTCGCGGCGCAGAGCAGGCCAGGTGGACGCTGCGCTGTACAACGACGCAAAGAGCAGGAACGCGAGCCTGTCGAACGACGGCATTGCAGTCGGCAGGTGCATGGTGGAACTTTTCCACGGAAGGCTGTAGACGCTTTATCTGCATCGTTGCTGGGCTTTAACCTCATTATTTCCGAATTCTTCTCGGAGACAAGAAATTGCCAGGCACATTTTGGCTCGTGTGACGCAGCGATGTGGCAATCGGATTTGTCAGACGCTGTCTGCGGCGCTCAGCCCAGACAGCTATATAAGGCCCGCTGGTTTCCTGTGAGAGCCAGCAATGAAGTTTCTTAGTTCTGCTACCGCCTCGCTTCTCCGAGTGCGCAACCTCGTCGACGACAAGTACCGGTCCAAGAAGCTCGCGTACGCCTTCATCCTGGTGGGCGCCGCCATGGACAACCTCAACGTGGCCGCCGCGTTCAGCATGACCGAGAGTCTGCAGAAAGAGATGGGGGCCACCACCGCGGAGGCCACCTGGGTGGTTTCTGCGTACGCGCTCACGCTCGGCGCGTTCATCCTGCTGTTTGGCAAGCTGGGCGACATCCACGGCCTCCACAAGGTGTTCACGTTCGGGCTGTTTGTGATGTCCATCATGAACCTCATCTGCGCCGTCATCACCAGCGACATCATCCCGCTGATTGTGTTCCGCGCGTTCCAGGGCATTGCGGGCGCCTCGCTCATCCCGAGCGCCGTGGGGATCTGCGGCAACTACTTCCAGGGCCCGAAGCTCGGCGCCGCCATCAACTACATGATGGTTGCTCTGTGCGCGTCGCTCGGGCTTGGAGTCGTGCTTGGCGGCGCGTTCTCGCTCACCAGCATCGGCTACCGCGCGTTTTTCTATTTCTCGTTTGCCGTCAGCTTCCTCACCTCCATCGTGCTCTTCTTCATTGTGGTGCCCGTTGAAAGAACCAAAGAGCACGACCTCCTCAGCTCCAAATACCTCAACTACGGCGGCGCCATCTTCCTGGTCGGCGGCCTGCTGCTCGTCATCTGCGGCCTCACAGAGGCCGGCACCCGCTGGCACTCGCCAAAGGTGTACGTCACCATCCCCGTCGGCTTTGTCATGGTGCTGGGCGTGCTGCTCTTCGAAAACGTCTACGTCAGACCGTACCAGAAGAAACACCCGTCGCTCGACACCTACAGAGCCAAACTGGTGGTGCTGTTCCCGGCAGAGGTGGCGAAAATCGCCAATTTCGTGCCCTTCCTGGTCGGCCTCACGGCCAATTACGCCGGGTTCACCGCGCTCATGACGTCGCTGCTGCTCTACCACGAGTTTGTCGACGGCAACTCTGCTGTGCTCGCGGCGGGCAAGGTGTTCTGCACCTCCGCGGGCATCATCATCGGCGCAGTGATCTACAGACCCTGGATGCAGCAGAAACTCGGCAGCAAGCCCCTGCTCATCTGGTCTGCCGCCGTGTGTCTCGGTATGTCCATCTGGATCACCAGAATCGACCACACCAACAAGAACTCGTTCTGGATCTACGAGTTCGTGCCGCAGCTGCTGTACGGCTACGGAACCAACCTGTTCTACCAGGTGTACCTGCTTGCTCTGCTCTCCGAGTCACCCTTGCACCTCCAGGGAAACGTGACGGGCATCTTCCAGACCATTGGCCAGATAGGCATCTGTCTTGGCACAGCCATTGCCTCGTCCATCATCGGCGCGCTCGACTCCACAAAAACGTACACCAAGGACTACGTGCAGACCAAGTGTGTCAACGCATTGTGGTTCACTGTGGCATGTTTCGCGCTCGAGCTGGTGATGATGGTGTTTTCCAAAAATTCGAGGCCGCCTGCAGCATCGCAAGATGAAGCTGTGGCGGAGGATTCCGAGGACAAGTCGGACGACACTTGCGAGGAGAAGGTGTAGCTCTTCAGGGCTCGTACATAGTAATCTGACCCGATTCGCAATCTCACATGTAGCCTGCAGGACCCGTTGAAAAAAAAGTTAGAGCCACAGTTTTTTTTTCGCTAAAGCCGTTGCTCGACCTGCACCCTATAAATATGCAGCCCGGCCCGGTGTGAGCCAAACACAAATGCCTGTCGGATCCTTGGTGCTGGACCCGCTCAAACGTCTCAAGTGGGGGATATTTCCCGTCGAACGACACGTCGTGGACAAACTCGACGCGAGCGACTCGGAGCAGGAATCGCTCGCCAAGCTAGCAGAGGCCGAGGAGTCGCACGAAGTCCAGGAAGTCGAGTACAGAGACGAGTCCAACAGGAAATGGTACAAGTTCTTCGACGAGTACGAGTACCGCCAGAACAAGAACCGCCGTGGAAACCACAAGTGGTATCATTGGTTCAACAAGGACGACACCCCTGCCGAGAGAAAACTCGTGATCAAGCTCGACATCCTGCTCTGCTTCTATTCGCTCATGGCGTACTGGGTCAAATATCTCGACCAGACCAACCTCAACAACGCCTATGTGAGTGGCATGAAGGAGTCCATCGGCATGAAGGGTAACGATCTCGTGCACACCCAGGCCGTCTTCACTGTCGGAACCATTGTGTTCCAGATTCCCTTCATGTACATCCTGTACAAGGCCCCACTGAACTACGTGCTGCCTACGCTGGACCTGTGCTGGAGTCTGTTCACTTTGGGAGCCTACCGTGCAAATAACGTGGGCCATTTGGAGGCCATGAGATTTTTCATCGGATGTTTCGAGGCCCCAGCGTATCTCGCATACATGTATCTGTTTGGCAGTTGGTATAAAGTTGACGAGATTGTGCGCCGTTCCATGGTGTACTATATCGGCCAGTACCTGGGTGTGCTGACCTCTGGTCTTTTGCAAGGAGCCATTTTCGATGGCATGAACATGAAGGACGGCTTGGAAGGCTGGAGATGGATGTTCATCATTGACGCAGTCATCTCGATCGTGGTGGGCATCATCGGGTTCTATGCCATCCCAGGAACGCCTCAGAAGTGTTACTCGATTTTCCTCACCGACGAGGAGATTCTGCTCGCAAGAAAAAGACTCAAGGACAACAACACTTCGTACACGGTTCCTGTTGACCGAGCATTCTTCGACCGCAAGCTGTGGAAGAAAATCCTCACCTCGTGGCACATCTACGTCCTTACTCTGTGGAACATCTTCTGCTGGAACAACAACAACGGAACGTCCGGTGCTTATTTGCTCTGGATCAAGTCTCTGAACAGGTACAGCGTCGGAAAAGTCAACCAGTTGGGTGCTATTAGTCCTGCGATTGGAATTCTGTGGCTCATCCTCACTGGCTGCTACGCAGACTTCTTCCACTCGCGTTGGCAGGCCATCTTGCTCTCACAAATCCTCAACATCACTGGAAACGTCATTCTGGCGGCCTGGAATGTGCCCGAAGGCGCTAAATGGTTTGCTTTCATGTTGCAGTATACCGGTTGGGCCATGGCTCCTGTGTTGTATGGTTGGATGAACGATATATGTCGTCACGATCCGCAATACAGGGCTGTTATTCTGGTCACAATGAACATGCTGGCCCAGACTTCGACCGCCTGGATCTCGGTTCTGGTTTGGAAAACCGTGGAAGCGCCGCGTTACCTGAAAGGCTTCACGTTCACTGCCTGCAGCGCATTCTGTCTTGTGCTATGGACGTTTGTGGTTCTGTGGTTCTATAAGAGACAGGAGAGACAGCAAAGTGAGCTCAATGGTATCGTGATCATCGACAAGGAGAAGGAGTCGACCAAAGCTTGATAATAACTATAATATGAATAATCCCGGGAATTGATACTTAATGATGGTGCTGAGCGACTCGTTAGATCGCCACAGCTGGCGCAGAAGATCTTGATAGCGACTAATAAATGGGAACCTTAGGCGATTATGGATCAGACTCAGACGATCTAGGACGTAGTTTTGGTCTTCTGCAGTGGTGGCTGCAGTTCCTGCAATGAGCAGAGGGAAGAGTAGCTGGCATTCAGATGGGTTCTGTATTGCCTTGATACTGTCCAAGAGAGCATTGAGACAGTTTGCTGTTGACAGATCTGAGCCTGGTCTGAGCCGGCATAGCTCTAGATAGCACGCACATTGAATGGCAGCACCCAGATGAGTTGTGCTTGGAGTGGTCTGTAGTTTTGTCTCAATCAGCGTTGCAAATTGCGAGAACTCGTTCAAAGACAGCGACGTCTGTTCTTTGAGTTTTTGGAGCGTGCGGATCTGCGAGAGAGTTTGCAGCGTGCCCTGGTCGAGGCCAAACGCTAGTTTGAACGAGCTTGGCCTGAATTCGGCGTTCCTGACCCCAAAGTTGTAACCGAGCAACGATTCGTAGTAGAAAAACAAGTCAGACATGACCTGGTGCAGGTACGTCTCTTGTCTGGCGAGCCACGAACTCACAGGACTTACTGTTTTCTGGATCTCGTCCAGATACGTTGTGGAGTCCATTCCGTCGCCCATGAGGATCTCCATGAGCACTACGAGCAGCGTGGCCAGGGTTCCTGTTTCCTGCAGCACGGTGTCTCTGCGGACGAGCTTCGCCAGCGACCGATACTTCTGTGTCTCTCTGAAGGCCGCTATGTGGGATCCGGAGGCAGCTGCAATGGCAAGGATCGGGTACTTGACGCAATTGAACGAGAAGGCCAGTGGGATCACCGCTTGCAAAAACGTGCTGGCCCTGTCTCCAAACAAAACAGCGGCGCCTGTGTCGATGAACTGCTCCAGAACCGCCTTTTCCCTATGGTCAAAGTTGAAATTGTAGCTCAGCTGCTGTCTCAGAACCACCGTGCCGTGTTTCCAGCTGTCGTTTGTGTCCTCAACGCTTGTATTTGAGCTGTCAGACAGTACCACGCTCCTTTCGCCCATTGGATCCGTCTCCTTCACCACGGGGGCAGGGATGTGTTTGGACGGACGGCCAAATTTCTTCAGCGGCCGCTCCAGCGTACACTCTAGCCGTCTGCGCTGGCAGAACGCGCATGGTACGCCCGAGCAGGACCGTTTTGCCTTGTGGCACTTGTCGCAGGCTCTTTTTCTCATAAGAGGGTACAAGTGGGAAAAAAAAAGGGATAAAATAAATATTTTATTTTATTTACTTATTTTCGTACGGCTTGACCCCAGCAAGCCTCAGCAGCGTGTCTGTAATCACAGGCTTCTCAAACGGCTCGTCCCGGTTGTTTTCGTACTCGCGGCCGTCGGCGTAGTACGCCTTGCTGCCCGTGCGGACAAGATTGTCGTGGGGCCAGTGGGTGGTGCCAGACCACGACTCGAACAAGGCCTTTTTCTCTGCAAGGGTTTTCTCCGTGGCAAATTCTGCCGGAGTGTAGCACGCATAGATCACGGTTCTGATGGTGTTGCTCGACGGAGACGGCTCTTTTCCCCAATGGACGGTTCTAGAGTCCCAGATGATCAGGTCGCCGGCGTCGCACTCGATCTTGATTTCCTCACACCCGCGGTCCAGAAACCACTGCAGCTGGTCTTGGGAAACCATGAAAAAGTCGCGTTCCGTCCAGTCTTGTTTGGGAACAACGCTGCTGAAAAACTGTTCTATTAACTCGTGCGTGCCCTTGTACACAACCAGCCCGCCGTCCTCCGGCCCGTGGTCGCTCAGAGAAATGATACCTTGCGCACAATGCATTCCGCTCCGGTACGGCGTCTGGTCCACGTGCGGCCACGGAGCAACGAGCGCCTTGTCCTTGCGATTCGGAAGAGTCACGTTCAAAGCGTCGAACGACACAAGCAGCTTGTCGGTCTGCCACAGGCTCTCAAACGCCTTGATCACACCCGGCTCCAGCCTGGCATCCCACATGAACTTCTCGTGGCTCACACAGTGCGACTTGAACAGGTTGGTGTTGGTCATTGGAGGCAGGTGTTCTCTAGTCCATGTTTCGGGGTTCTTTATGTCGAACTTGTCGCTGAACCGACCCAGCCACCTGAACGCCTCCTGCTGATACTGCTGAGCCCGCTCGCGCGGTACAGCGTTCTTCACGACGGCGTACCCGTTGCGGAAAAGATCGTCTCGCCAGTCGCCATAGTCTTTCCTAGAGATACGGTCGATCACAGTCTTGATCTTGTCGTTGTTGAATTCGCGCTTGGACACAAACACAGCCGGCTCAATCGTCACGGACGGCGGCTCCCCAGCTGGAATTGCTCTCACGGTGGTGGTGGACATGACGAAAAAAGGTGGAAACCCCGAAAAACAGAGGCTTTTTATGCCGTATTTCTTATCAGAAATTATTAGTGGTCTACATAATTACGGGCTCTTGCCAAACCCGCCCCCACCAGGAGTGTTGATCTGGACCCTGTCGCCCGGCCGGACCTGGATGATCTCCTTCCCGCCCATCTTGGTCACCACATACCCGCCGTCGGCCTGTTTCCTGAACCAGAAATTCTCGCCACGTGACCCAGGTTCACCGCCAGCCACACCGTACGGGTGGTAGATTCTGCGCTCGGACAGAATCGAGACGCGCAGCGGCACACGCGCCTCGATCTCGCGCGTGGCTCCGTCTCCACCACGCCACTTGCCTGCTCCCCCTGATCCACGCCGGATACACCATTTGGTGACTACGACAGGCGTCCGGGCCTCCACGATCTCGATGTCGGTGGTCTTGGTGTTGGTGCAATGGACATTGCAGGCCGACGCCCCGTGGTATCCCTCCATGGCCCCGACACCGCCTCCGAGAGCCTCGCCGGTAGCAAAGCCGGGCGAGACCTTGCCCGTGTACACGTCCTTGCCCCCACGGCCCCAGCCAAACGAGTTTGCACAGCCCTGGGAAGCCGCACACACGCCGAAGCACTTGAGGATCACGTCGGTGATGCGCTGGCCCGAGATGGTGGATCCGCAGATGGCCACAAAGTCGCTCGGGTTGAGAATCGTGTTTTTCGGGATGTCGATGTGGCACGGCGCCAGACAGCCCTGGTTGAGAGGGATGTTGAGGTCGATCAGGCACCGCAGAACGTAGATCACGCACGAGTGTGTGATGGAGGCCGGGGTGTTCATAGGCCCGTACGTTTCCGGGCCTGTTCCGCTGAAGTCGAAGTGTCCCTCGCCCTTTTCGCCGTCGATGGTGATTTTGCACTTGACGGGGGTTCCGTCGTCGAAATAGTCGACGGCTTCCAGTGGTTTGCCGCCGTGCAGGCGGTGGATTTTGCGGAAGAACTGTCGCACCGCCTGCTCTGCGTTGAAGCAAATGGCACGCATATAAAACTGCACAAACTCCTTGCCGTACTCCTCGAAAAGAGCCTCCATCAGCATAATCCCGTTCTGGTTGGCACTCACTTGCGCACGCAGGTCGCTCAGGTTGTCCTTGATTTTCCTCGTGGCAGAGCAGCCGGGAAACTCGCCGGCCTTGTTGAACAGCTCCACTATCCCGTCCTCGTCGAATCTGCCCTCGCTGACAAGCTTGAACGACTTGATCGAGACCCCCTCCTGCCACAGCTCCTTCGAATTTGGAGACATCGCCGTGATGCCTGCTCCGCCAATGTCTGCGTGGTGGCCTCTGGAAGCCACGTAGAAAACAATCTCGCCCTGGTGGAAAACAGGCGTGATCACCGTGATGTCCGGAAGATGCGTGCCTCCTGCCTCCGGGTGGTTGGAAACAAGCACGTCGCCTTTCTTGAGTTTTCCCTTCCAGAGCTCGTGCTGGTACTGGATGGCGTACTGCATGGAGCCCAGATGCACCGGGATGTGAGGCGCGTTGGCCACCAAACGGCCGTCTGGGCCGAAGATGGCACACGAGAAGTCCAGCCGCTCCTTGATCGAGGACGACACAGACGTGCGCTGCAGCGTGCGGCCCATAGTCTCTGCTATGCCCATGAATCTGTGGCCAAACACAGTCAGCAGGATCGGGTCGGCCTTGCTGAGCGGCGTGTTCTCGTCGACGCCGCCGATCTCGGCAAACTCGCCGTCCTGGGCCTTCTTGATGTCGATCACCACGTGGGAATCCAAAATGGTGGCCACCGAAAACTTTTCCACGAGAATAGTCTGCGTGGAGTCGATCAGCAGCGCAGGGCCGTTGATCTTGTCGCCCGCACGCAGATGCGGCAGCTGGAACACCTTGGTTTCCACCGGGCCGTCCTCAAAGTGCACGGTCTGCGTGCTGTCGAAGGACTCTGGCCAGCTGTCGACGCTCGCATACTTTTCAAGCTGCTCCTCGATGTTGACCCTAGTCTGTTTTTTCTCCACGCTGGTTCCCTTTACAGAAACGGTGGAGGTGAAGATCGGCGAGCTGTCTGGAAGCACAAAGCCGAACTCCCTTCTGTGAGTCTCGAGGAACCTCTCGCGAATGTCGTCGCTGTCGTAATCGACCTCGAAAATAGTGTTGGACGACTTGTACTTCATGCCGAAGGCGACCCTGAACTCGATCTGGTCCTTCGCCACCCCCTGGCTCTCGGCCAGCTCCGCCACAATCCGCTGCTTCATCTCCGCCACCAACGCCTCAGCATCTCGCTTCAGTCCAGGAACATACTGCCTCACAAACGGCGACTTGAGCTCACGTGACACGCGGGCACGTGCTATTCCGTACGCAGACAATATCGACGAGTACTTGTGGATGAGCACTCTTGAGATCCCCAGGTTGCGTGCCACCGCCGAGCAGTTCTGCGAGCCGGCTCCGCCAAAGGAAACGAGGTTGTGGTTCTTGGCCACAAAGCCGCGAGACTCGGTGATTTCTCTGATCGAGTTGGCCATCTTGACATTGGCAATTTGCAGGAATCCCAGCGCCACCTCGTGCGGCGTGAGGCTCTTGCCCGTGTCCCTCGCAATCTGCTCTGTTAGTTCCTCGAATTTGCGCGTCGTGACTTCCAAATCCAGCGGCTGGTCTCCAGACGGACCGAAGATGTGCGGGAACTGCGAGATCACGAGTCTTCCCAAGAACAGGTTCGCATCCGTGACGGTGAGAGGACCGCCTTTGCGGTAGCACGCGGCGCCCGGGTCGGAGCCGGCACTCTCGGGACCAACGTGGAATAGGCCGTTTTCCCATTTTAAAATCGAGCCTCCGCCTGCAGCCACTGTGTGGATCTGCAGCTGGCCAACAGAGATTTCGAGGCCGGCAGTGTTGTTATCAAACGAAACGTCAAACGACGCCCCGTCGATCCGCGACACGTCGGTCGACGTTCCTCCCATGTCGAAGCCGACCAAGGGCGTGTTTTGGTAGCAGGTTTCGGCAACACCGACCACTCCGCCCGCTGGCCCCGACAAAATGGCGTTGATTCCTCTGAATAGCTTTGCGTCCGTCAGGCCGCCGTCACTCTGCATAAACTCCACCTTCGGCACCGTGCTAAAAGCACTCACGAATTTGCGGATATAATTCTGGACATGGGGGGTCAAGTACGCATCAATACAGGTCGAATTGCCGCGCTGGAGATAGTTGACCGTCCGCGAAACCTCAGACGATATGCTCACAAAGTGGAACCCGATTTGGCGCGCTATTTCGGCTGCAATCAGCTCGTGCTCGTCGTACAGGTACGAATGCGCAAAACAGATAGCAATGGTGCGGTATCCCTGCTCATAAGCACGCACCAGCTTGGCCTCCAGGTCCGGCACATTCAACGGCTTTAGCACACGCACGTAAGTGCCCGACGGCGTCAGTTTTACCTGCGGGTCTGCCTCGTCAATGACAAACTCGTTCGGATCGTCAGACGACGTCTCGACGGTGATCCGCTCCTCGGCCTCAATCACAGTGTCGTATAGGATGTCTGGCTTTTTGATCTTGAGGTTGAACAGTTCCGGTCTGGCCTGAGTGCCGATCTCAAGCACGTCCCGGAACCCCTCTGTGGTGAGGTAGACGAACTTCTCGCCTTTGCGTTCCAGCAGCGCGTTGGTGGCCACAGTGGTGCCCATGCGGACATACTCTATGAGACTTCCGTCCAGTTTTTCGCCACGGGCAATTTTCTGGCCAGTGAACTTCTCCAGCACAATTCTTATACCTTCTGCAGGAGCGTCTGGATAATTTTGCGGGTCTTCAGAGAGAATTTTGAAAACAGTCTCTCCTTGACCGGGAATATTGGCCCAAACGTCACAGAACGTTCCGCCTCGGTCTGATTGTTAGTGTGCGGGGCCGAGATCTAAAACTTACCTATGGCAATCTGAACTTTGCTCACCATTTCTCAGCACAATTATCAGAGATATTGATTTGATCTTATATATGCACCGCCACGGCGGACATTTCTCATGCAGGTCGTGGAACTTTTTTTTGTGGCGGATGAAGTTTTTGAGAACAAAGTTTAATTCGCATCAATGATGACTGAACAGTTTGTCAAGGTGAACGGGGCAAGGCTCGCTTACTTCACCAAAGGGGAAGGTCCTCTGGTGATTACTTTGCACGGAGGCCGTGGATTTGGGAGTAAATCAGGTGATTTCGAGGTGTACTCCAAACTAGCAGATTACGGTTACAAAGTGGTCAGCTTCGACTTCCGAGGCCACGGGCACTCCTCGTTCACTCCTCCCTTTACGTTTGCACAGATTGTGGACGACATCGAGGCCGTGAGAGAGCATTTCGTGGGCAAAGAGGGCAAGGTTATAGTCATAGGCGGGAGCTTTGGCGGGTTCCTAGCCCAGCAGTACGCAATTACGTATCCCTCCACGCTCAGTTATCTTGTTCTCCGCGGGACGGCAGCTTCTCACCACCACGAGTCTGAGGCTTTCGAGGTGCTCCGCGAGCGGTTGCCTCAGCACCCGTGTGTTTCGCTTGATATGCTGAAAAAAGTGTTCGGCCGATTTGAGAGCGACCTCGAGATGCAACTGGTTATGTTTGCATTGGGCCCATTGTACTCAGAGTCGTATAATCCAGATGTGGGACTAACGGCATGCCTAAACACCGTTTATCGGGCTCAGAGCCACAACGATTTATATGCAGAGTCGGAGAAATATTTTGACTACAGAGACAAGCTTCTATTGTTGCAAACTCCGACACTCGTGATTGTCGGAGAAAAGGACTGGATTTGCCCGCCCTCGCAAAGCAAGATCATTTGCAGCCTCATTCCAAACTCCAAGCTGGTTGTGGTCCCCAACGCGAACCACAGCGTGCACCGGGAGAAACCGCAACAAGTTATCGCTGAAATATTAAGTTTCATATCGAGTAAATAAAAGTGTATATTAATTAGAGCATCTCGAACTCTTTCTCTGGAATTGGCTCCTCCTCGACCTTCGACTCCTTATCCTCTTTTCTAGCGCTCCATATCTCCAAAGCAGGAATGACAAATCCGGTCCACAAAAGCAGGGCACACGTGAACCCTATGCAGTAGTAGAACCCGTGCGTGGATCCGTACACTGGGGCCTCACTCGACGGGAACAGGTGCTGCTGGAAAGGAGTCACCACGGCCTGGCCGACCACAATCATGGCAGGAATCGTGACTGCACGCAAGATCGGGTTTTTCCCGCACGCAACATTACACCAACCAGTGAGGATTGGCGTGTAACAACCGTACACTCCGCTCAAAATGTATCCGGCCTTACGAAGCGGGATGTTGTCCAGAGGACCCTTAGCGGTGATCAAAAATGAGGCCAAAAGAATCAAACCGACTCCCACACACACCCAATTTCTGTTTCCGGTCAAATCGCAAATAACACCGGTCGACAGCATTGTCACCAGATTGACACCGGAGATGATGGTTGGGAAGTTGTTGATATAGCTGATGGAATAGATCTTGAGCCACTTGAGGTACAACTCGAAAAATTGCAACATGTACGATCCCGCAGTAAGCGTCCAGAAACAGTAGCCGATGCAGAAAGCCCAGAGTTGCCAAGAAAGGAGCACAGGCTTGATTTCTTTCAAAGAGAAAATGATCTTCTTGGACACTCTTCCGTCTTCGACCAGTCTTTCCTTGGCACGGTTTCTTTCCCAATCGTTGAGATAGAAGGCGGTGGTGTTGTGAGGATAGTCAGGCAAAAACAGGTATCCGTAGATGATGACTGGGGCTCCGATAAGAGCGTCGATGATAAACATCCATTGCCAGGCGGCTAGACCACGCTTGCCGTCCATCGTGGACTGCAGACCCGACTGAATGTAGGAAGAGGTGGCCTGGCCAATGATACCAGCCAGAACGAAAAAGTTCGACCGTCTCATAATCTCACGCTTCTTATACCAGCATCCAATCATGTAGTGCGTTCCTGGGTTACAGGACGACTCAAACAGACCGATCAAGAATCTCAGAGCGTAGATGGTTTCTGCGTTTTTGGCCAGGTAAATAAATAAAACACAGAGAGACCACAGTAGGTCGAGAGTGGGGAGATAAATTCTGGGGCGGAAGTAACCAGCAAGCAAGACAGCTGGGATGGACCCGATGCAGACTCCGATGTTGTAATAGGTGTTAAACCACGAGAGCTCGTTACTTGTGAAGCCCAGATCCTTTTGCATTCCAGAGATGTAGGTGTTGGAAATGTTGGTCTGATCAAGGTACTTCAGGAAATAGGCCATCATGGAGTAAGACAGGATGAAGAAATCCAGTTTCCAGATCAGAATCTTCTCTCTGGGGTCTGTGCCTGGCTCAAACCAGTGGTACCATCTGGTGGGTTTTGTTGTAACTGAAGACATGTTTGGATGGGAAGAGATTGTTGGGAACCTTTTCAATTTATGAGATATTCCTTTTTTTTGATTCTTTTTTTTTTCTTGGCCTGATTAGCCACATGCAATGCATAGCGGAGTTTTGATGCAGTATCTGCCAACTGTGGCGTCTGGATAAGGCGACATCGCTACTGATAAAAGAATTAGTGCACGTGACCAAAACCTTGTTTGTTTACCAGTATCGCCATTGTGGGAGGGCTGAACAGCCGACAGCGGCCTCTATTTCGTTTCTATTATGCAGGCGGCAAAGTTTCTCCGACGTGATTGTGGTAATCTCCGTCAGCAGCCCCACACCTTTGCCTCCCAGCGTGGTCTTGAAGGTCTCGAACCCGGCCTGATTATACTTCTCTTCCAGCTGCTGCAATTTTTCGGGCGTTGCGGCATCATCGTCAATGAGCGTGATTGCGCAGCCGCCCCCACCAGCACCCGTGAGTTTTGTTTGTCCGATCTGTAGCTCGTCACTCCATAATTTGACCCTTTCTAGATTCGGGTGCGACACGCCAAGCGACACAAGCAGCCCGTGATTCAGTCGGATGAGCTCCATGAGTCTGTCTTTGGACTGTTTGTCCAGGAACGGCCGGAGCATCAGTGTGTATGCCTCTCTTGCGATGGCCTCCATCGTTTCCAGAATCAGTCCAGACGGTTTGGGGAACTCGGTCACTATCTTTGAGACGTTGGCCACCAAAGCAGCGGTGCTGCGCGGGGTTTTGGTGTTGGTGAGAAGCAAGTTCAGCGGCGGCAGGTTGCGCATCGAGGTGCGGATACTCGGCACCGAGGACTCCATTCGCTGGAACATCACGGCTCCTCCGTGCGTGGCCACTGCGTTGTCGATGCCACTCGGGTTGCCGTGGCTGCATTTTTCTCCCATGAGAGCCCACGCGTCGATCAACAGACACTGCTCCGAGTCCTTGACGGTGACGTCGTCTGCCTTCAGCGTAGGCTCCTGGATGTGGCCTCCCAGGTAGCAGAACGCGCTCGCAAAGCACACAGACACCGACGCGGACGATCCAAGCCCGGCGCCCACGGGCAGCGTGGACCGAACCGTAAACGTAAGTCCTGCCACGTCTTTCTCCTCGCACAGCGACACCAGCAGGTACAGGAACATGAACGCGGCGCTGTACTGGATGCGCGAGTCGATCTTGGACAGCAGCGAGTTCAGCGCGTCCACGAGCTCCGGGTTCAGCTCCTCGTCGGCCGGCGGCTGTCTTTCGCGCGAGTGTTCGTCAAAGAGGTGCCACGGCAGGTCGCTGGTCGCCCATTTGTAGCTGAACTGGATATCCGGAAATTCCAGAAACAGCGTGTCGGTGTTGTCGTTGTCTCTGGATGCCAGAAGATACGTTCTAAGGGACAGGGCTGCGGCAATGGCGGGCTGGAGTTAGTATGATCTGAGTGAAGGCCGAAGACAAGCCTCGATCCGCCCTGCAACCTACCTTGTGGTACACGGCGGAGTGTTCGCCGAAAATGATAACCTTTCCGGGCGCAGACGTGAGAAACGGGACGGAAACCATGTCTGCTCAAGAAGAAAGAGAAGGTAGGAAAAGAATTCTCTTATATTCTTCAGATTGTTTGGTTCAGTTTCCCACTGCCGTTGGAGTTTTGTGCACGACCTGCGGCTTTACAAAATTAATTTTAAAAAAATCTGAAAAAAAAAAAAAACTTATTTAATGGCTTCGCAGATAAAGGTCCGCTTCTTCACGAGAGACGAGGACGAGTCGCTCCACTGTCCGGGCAACCCGGTGTTTGTGCCGATCTCGCTCAAACGGTACGGTCTGTCGGAGATCGTGAACCACCTGGTCGGGCTGGAGCAGCCGGTGCCGTTTGACTTCCTGATCGACGGCACTCTGCTCAAAGGTAGCGTCGAGGACTACCTGGTGGCCAATGGGCTGTCGAGCGAGCATTTCCTGGACATTGAGTATACGCGCGCCGTGCTGCCGCCGCAATTTCTCGCCAGCTTCAACAACGACGACTGGGTCTCTGCGATCGACTCTGTCGGGTCCATGAGTCTTGCTGGCCCCGAAGGGGAGGTGCGCACCGCGCCAAAAATCCTCACGGGCTCGTACGACGGCGTTGTGCGGATCTACAACGCCTCCGGCAAGGTCGAGACCCAGCTGGTGGGCCACCAGGCCGCCGTCAAGGCCGTCAAGTTCATCAGTCCGTCGCGGTTCGTTTCCGCCGGCATGGACCGCTCGCTGCGGCTGTGGAAGGCCGGCGTCGTCGGCGACGAGGACCTCGACAAGGACACCCAGAACGGGCGCACCAGCGCCATTCTGGAGTACCACAACGACGTGGTAGCAGCGCTGGCCGTGCGCAACACGCGCATTCTGTCGGCGTCGTACGACCGCAGCCTGGCTCTGTGGTCGACGAACGCCAAGGAGATGCAAACGACCCAGCCGATGGAGCAGGGCGCACAGAACAGCCTGTCGTCGGCGTCGCGCAAACGTCTCAAGCTCGCGGTCGGCGACGCGTCGATCCGACGCAAGGCTCCACTCGCGATCTTGGACGCACACCAGGGCCCCGTCGAGGCCGTCTGTTTCGACAAGGACGACTCCGTCGCGTACTCGGCGTCGCAGGACCACACAGTGAGAACATGGGACCTCGTCACGGCGCGCTGCGTCGACACCAGACACACCAACTTTGCGCTGCTCAGCCTGGTGGCTCTGCCCCGTGTCGGGCTGCTGGCCACGGGCTCCGCCGCCAGACACATCAACCTCCACGACCCGCGCGCAGAGAAGGTCACCAGCACCCAGCTGGTGGGCCACAAGAACTTTGTTGTGTCGCTGGCCACCACAGACAACGAGTACACTCTGGTGTCCGGGTCGCACGACGGCACCGCCAAGATCTGGGACATCCGCGCCAACAAGAGCATCTACACCATCGACAGAGAGAGCGGCGAGCATGCCAAGGTGCTGGCCGTCGACTGGAACGCGGAAATCGGCCTGCTTTCGGGCGGAACCGACAAGAAGCTGCAGATCAACGAGCTCAAGTCCGACAAGCTGCGTAACTAGATACATAGATGCTGTTGATTATTTACATATTTTCGGGGGCCCGCTTGCACGTCCACATGGTCACGCCGTAGTAGCCCTGCCACAGACCCTCCGTGTCGGTCAGATAGCCCAGGAGCTCCGGCCTGGGGCGCTCGTCCACGAGCTGCCACCCGCAGACGCTGCGCAGCTTGCGGATCTCCTCGTGCGACAGCTCTGCTTTCGCCGCCGTGCCGTACTTGAGCGGCCCCACGTTGACCCACAGCACGTCGCCGCGCGCCGCGTCCGCCACGCGCGCCACAGCGTCGAAATAGTCCATCAGGTTCTCCGCCGTGTCAAGGAAGAAGCACGTGACTATGGCCACGTGATGCGGCTCGCTGCGAAGCCGTGCGGCCGTGAAGCTGGTGAAGTCGCCCTGCTGCACGCTGAGGTTGGCCGGTTTGGCGCGCTGCCGCAGCTCGACCGCGCGGAACTGGTTCTGTGTCGCCACGTGGTTCGAGTAGTTGTGCATGTACGGGTACACCTGGTAGCGTCTGGGGCTGTCTGCGTACACAAACTCGTTCAGCAGCAGCATGTACCACGAGTACTCCACGGAGACGACCTCCCTGGCGCCCAGCTGGGCGATTTCGTGCGCGACGCGGCCGAGTCCCGAGCCGGGCACCACCACGGTGGTTTTGGCGAGGTCCAGCCGCGCGAGCTGCGTCCTGACGTAGTCGAGGATCGGCACGACCTCGCGGTCGAACGCGGGCGACCAGTCACGTGCAAAGTGGCACAGGCCCTCGATCACTTTGTGGTGGTCTGTTTGCGGGCTGAGTCTGGCCTGGTCGGCGGCCAGCTTGAGCTCGAGCGTCGAGATGTTGTGATTGCGCACTGTGCGGGCCACGCAGTCCTGCAGCAGCTTGTAGTTTTCGGCCAGCGTCGCGTCGACCTTGTTCATCTTGGCCTGGTAGCCCGTCTGCGCAACGATCTTCTGCTGTCTCCAGGACATGGTTTTGTACAATTGGCGCTTCTTCTCGTTCCAGGCCTTGCCGCGCGCAAGGTACTGGCGCATCTCGTTGACGGCGCGCAACAGCTGCGAGCGAGACCGGTCCTGGGACACGGCGGCCGGACCAGCGGCCAGAGAGGCAAGACGCTGTCTCAGACGCAGGAACATGGGGGATTGCGAGATCGCAGAGCTGGCAAGGACAGCGCTCACAATAGTAGGCACACGCGTGTGGGGCAGGAGCGTGCTCAAAAGGTAATGGGCAATGACCACCGTGCAGAGTTTGGAAACAAGAACGGCAGTTTCCTGGCGCATGAAAAAATAATATTTTTTTTTTTTTATTTTTTTTTATGAGTGTCATTTCCGTGGGCACAGACCTGCACCGCATCGGGCGGTTTGCGGCCATCCTGGCCCGCCACGGCCTCGCGTCGCCACACGTGCTCCGGCTCGCCGCGCGCGTGCTCCACCCGGACCGCGAGCTGCCCGAGTTTGTGCGCGCGTGCAAACAGAGCCAGCTCGACACGTGCACGCGCGCGCTCGCGCACTCGTGGTGTGTTAAGGAGGCGCTCTACAAGACGCTCGACGCGCCCGACCAGGCCGCCTTTGCCATGCGCCACTGGTACAAGTACAACCTCGCGAACGGACGGCCGCACGTGGCCTGCGATTCCTACACTAGACGCGAACGCTTTCTCGTCTCGCTGTCCCACGACGGGGATTACGTCAGCAGCGTCGTTGTACGAACCAGGAGTGAATTAATGGATACCTAGTTTCTCTTACTCCCACTCGACCGTGGCGGGCGGCTTGGAGGTGATGTCGTACGTGACTCTGGCGACGCCGTCGACCTCGTTCACGATTCTCGACGCGACGTTTTTCAGGAACTTGGCGTCGAACACGTACCAGTCGGCCGTCATGAAGTCGGTCGTCTCGATGGCCCGCAGCGCAATCACCTGCTCGTACGTTCTCTGGTCGCCCATCACGCCGACCGACTTCACCGGCAGCAGCGCCGCAAACGCCTGCGAGATGTTTCTGTATAGCCCGGCCTTTCTGATCTCCTCAATGAAGATGTAGTCGGCCTCTCTAGCGATTTTCACCTGCTCCGGCGTCACCTCGCCCAGCACTCTAATGCCGAGACCCGGGCCCGGGAACGGGTGTCTCCAGACGAGGTCTTCTGGGATGCCCATGAGCTTGCCCAGGTCTCTGACCTCATCTTTGAACAACTCTCTGAGCGGCTCGATCAGCTTGAGTTTCATGTCTTCCAGCAGGCCGCCCACGTTGTGGTGGGTCTTGATGGTCTGCGAAGGGCCTTTGAACGAGATCGACTCGATCACGTCGGGATAGAGCGTTCCCTGTAGCAGATACTCGATCTGGGAGCCGTCTTTAGGCTTGATTTCGGAGGCCACTTTCTCAAAGACGTGGATGAAGGTGTTTCCGATGATCTTTCTCTTCTTCTCCGGGTCGGTGACGCCCTTGAGGTTGTCGAGGAACTGCTCCGACGCGTCGACGACGGTCAGGTTGATGCCCAGCCCCTCGTCCAGCGTCTTTTTCACCTGGACCGTCTCGTTTTTTCTCATAAGCCCGTTGTCGACGTAAATGGCGTGGAATCTGTCGCCAATGGCCTCCTTCATGATCTTGGCGCCGACAGTCGAGTCCACACCGCCGGAAACAGCGCCAATGACCTCGGCCGAAGGGCCAACCAGCGTCCGGATGCGCTTGATCTCCGTCTCGATGAAGTTGGCCATCGTCCAGTTCTGCGACGCCTTGCAGATCTTGACGGCAAAGTTCTTGAGCAGCGTCTTGCCCTGCAGAGAGTGTGTCACCTCAGGATGGAACTGGATACCGAAAATCGGCTTTTCCTCGTGCGCGACGCCCGCAAACGGAGAGTTGCCGGACGTAGCCACCGTCTTGAACCCGGTCGGAAGCGACTGCAACTTGTCGTGGTGCGACATCCACACCTGCGAGTGGTCCACTCCCTCAAACAGCGGACATGTGGGGTCCACCACGGTCAAGGTGGCTGGGCCGTACTCTCTCTTCTCGCCGCGACCCACGCCCTTGCCGTTGATCCAGGCCAGCTCCTGCATTCCGTAGCAAATGCCCAAAATAGGCACGTTCAGCTTAAACACATCGTGGTCGACGTGCGGCGCGCCGTCCTCGTACACGGAAAACGGACCGCCAGACAAAATCACACCAACAGGCTTGAAAGGCAGCTCGCTGATCTTCTGGGTGCACGGCAGCATCTCGGCGTAAACGTTGAACTCTCTTAGACGTCTGATGATCAAGTGCGAGTACTGCGAGCCAAAGTCCAACACGAGAATCGTGTTGAACACCTCGCTGACCTGTTCAACTGTGGGAGCCATGAAATAAAATAATTAATTGTCAATTATTTATTTCATTTAAAAAATTTTCCGGCCCTGTACTCGGTGTGCCCAAAAGGGCAAGAGTGTAGAGATAAGCGAGCAGCAGTGCACTTTTCAGTAAAATCTGTGGCCGGTCGTGCTGGTGTACGGCTGCTGCTGCGCCAGCGTGTGCAGGTCCCTCAGCACGGCCTTCACCGCGTCCACGGCCTCTCGCGTGTTCTGGAAACTGAACGCGAAGCGGAACGACGCAAGCTTGACGTTGTGTTTCTGGCCGACCTCACGGATCCACTGCGGGTCGATCTTGCTCTTCTCAGGGTCCAGGAACACGAAATTGGTCTGCACGGGGATCTGCAGCACGAGCCCCAGCTCCTCGGCGTACCTGCCCACCTCGGCAGCGTATTCGTGCGCGGTCTTCAGCTTGCCCAAGTTGTGTGTCAGTGCGTACGAGCCCATGCGTGCCAGCGGTCCTGCCTGGCGAATTCCGCCGCCGTTCTGTTTTTTGAAGTGGTTTGCAACCCGAATCAGACTCTCAGAGCCGACCAGAACGCTGCCGATCGGCGCACCGAGCGTCTTCGACAGACACAGCGAGATCGAGTCAAACAGCTCTCCGTTCTCTGCGAGCGACACGCCGCTTGCGACCGCCGCGTCCCAGATCCGCGCCCCGTCGCAGTGGATCGCAATGCTGTTCGCACGACACCATTTGCTGATGCGACGGATCTCGTCTATAGGGAACACCAGGCCGTGCAGTGTGTTCTCGAGCGACACGACGCGGGTCGGCGCACTGTGGATGTCGCCATCGTCCGGGATGTAGTGGCGCTGAACGTCCTCCAGTGTCAAATACAGCCCATTGGCAGGGATAACCGTCGTCACCATCGCCTGCGACAGTGTGGCGAGTCCCGCGGCCTCGTGGACGAATATGTGCGACCGGTAATCGCACAGAACCGAGTGCGGAGGCCGGTTGAGATGACTCCGGATGGCTATCTGGTTCGAGAGGGTTCCAGAAACACAGTAGAGCCCCGCTTCGTGGCCTGTGAGCTCACACACCTGTCTCTGCAAAGCAAGCGTGTCCTCGTCTTCGTTGTACACGGAGTCCCCCGTGGATGCGTGGAGGACCGTCGCGAGCATTTCTGGCGACGGCGTGGTGAAGGTGTCGCTTCTGAATTCGTTCCAATTGGACGGTGTCGTCGCCATTGCCTTGAGGATAAATATTAAGAGGGTAACATTTTTTTATTTTATTTAATTTCTCTTGTTGATGACGTCCTACGAGTACGCCCCGCGAACGAAGTCTCAGCGACTCGTCGACCGCGCCAGCCGGGACAGACACGAGGCCGGGTTCGTGCGACTGCAACAGCAGAAGCCCATCAGCAAGCCCCAGGTCGCGGACATCTGTCCTGGGCTGAACGAGATAACGGACGCCCTAGAAGCGTTCCCGTGCGACCTGATACGATATTTCACGCTTCTGCGGGAGATCGACGCCAAGTGCGTGCACACGATCCCGTATTTGAAGGCCTACATCACACGGTTTCTCCAGATGAAACGGACGCACCCGAAAAGAGAGCTTCTGCTGGAGAAAATCAAGGACCTGATCAAGGACCTCATGCCGTGTCTCGAGGAGAAAATGCATGTCGCCACCATAGCGTGCGACACTGTCGCAAAACATGTGAACAGAATAAACCAGAACTACGAGATTGTGCTGGAGAACGAGATCCCCGAGAGAGTCAGAATCGGGCCGTTGATACATCCGTGCATGAAGGTGACAGAACACAAGAGCGCACAATCGCAGCGCAGCGAGAGCCGCAGAGAGGCACTTGCTGCCAAGAAGGCGTCCCGCACAGAAACAGAGGTGGAGGACGAGAGCGCAAGGAACACGCCTATCCCGTCGAACGGGACGCCGTCGTACGCGAACCCGTCGAAAAAGGTGAAGAGGGACAGAAAGGACGGCGACCATCTCGACGCGGCAGTCACACACGCGCTCAGCTCCAAGAAACGGAAACCTTTGCCCGCCTCGGTCGACGAGTCCAGACGGGTGAAAACGTCAAAGCCGAAAAAGGAGAAGCGGGTCAAGGACGAGTACACAAACACCACCGGCGGCTCGACGCCGACACCCGTGCCTACGCCTGTTTCTGCTGCCAAGTCCGAGTCAGCAGCCACGTCTCCGTACGACGCAGAACCTGTGTATTGCTACTGTCAGCAGGTCTCGTACGGAGAGATGGTGGGATGCGACGGCGAGAGCTGCGAGCGCGAGTGGTTCCATCTGCCGTGCACGGGCCTGAAAGAGCTGCCGCGTGGCGAGTGGTACTGCGACGATTGCAAAGTGAAGCTGAGGAAACGCTAGTAAAATCTCTACACCTGCCAGGAACTCGAAATTTCTCCAAATCCGGTAATAGATAAACACAGGTCGTCGTCTGCGGTTTCAAAAAATGTAACGTCGAACTTAAAAACAAGAAAGGATAATAAATTAGTAAACAAGGCCAAAAGTGTTTATTTTCTAGTCTATAAAGATTTTTGAAAACACCTGCTAGCTGAAGAGTATTCAATTGGACATCGACTACTAAAACCGTATTCTCTGAGAGTTCTACATCCCTAATTTGTCTAAGATTGCAGCCATGAGTTTATTGAGCAAGAAAACAAAGGCCCAGCTTGAGGAAATTGCCAGAGACCTAGATGTCAACATCAAGTCGTGCAAGGTGAAACAGGCGCTTGTTGACAGGCTGACGGACCATTTCCTGGAGAATGCCGACAAGTACGACAAGGACCACGAATACTACGACTACGTTGTCAGTGTCAAGCAGGAGGCCGAAAATGAGAACGACGACGACGAAGACAATGACGACGAATCTGACGATGCTGAAATTATAGATATCGACGACTCCGATGAATACGACTCTGATGACGACTTCGACCTGGAGCCATCCACCCTCGACAAGATTCTCGACTACATCGACAACGATACTCTGTACGAAATAGCAGACTACATTGCCGAGAAGAACTACGAGCTTAGAGACTACCTCAGCGACCCGTTCACCATCAACGACTTCACCGTCGTTGGAGAGTTCATCTACTTGTATCTGCACTTTGCCAAGTCAGTTGCTCTCGGCGATATTCGCTTTGTGCCGCAAATTGTGAAGAGCAACCTCCCAGCAGCAGTTCTCAAGACTCCAGTCACCGACCTCACGCACTTCCTTGATGCAAACTTCTGGTCCACTGTCCTTTTATGGCTTCTTGTTTCCTACGGAGCTCCGAAACTCACCTCCTACTACGTTAACTTCACGTACAACTTTGAGTACGACCCATTCATTTTCGCGCTTGCCAAATTGCTGTTTGGTCTGATACTGTTCAAGACCGAGGTCAGCGGACACGACATCAAGGACGAGCTTGTGTTCCAGTTCTCCTTCAGGAACTACTCTGTTGAATACGCTGCTAAGCTCTTCAAGCACTACCTGCTTACGAGCACTCTTCTTCTGAGAAACTACTTTGGCAACTGGGTTCTCATCGGTGACTTCTTTACCACCTTTGTTGCTCTTTACGCCAACTTGTCCTTCATATAAAGCGGCTCCATCAGTTCTGCTCCTGGTGTTTTTTTTATTGTGTATTATTTGACAGACTTTTGCGTTTATATTGATTACAATTTTTATTCTAGCTTGGTGAACTTCTGCAATGCTTTGCGCTCTCTGCTGGCTATCGCTTCGTATTCCGCCCATATAATCTCCCCCACCTCTTCTATGCTCTTGTTGTCCACGTAAATCGTCTTCCAATTATCCTCGTTCTGGAATTTCTCAAACTGGGTCCTTACTTTCTGCTGGAACTCTGCCACCTCATAACGTTCCTCTCCAAAACCTTCTCTAGTGACATTCTCTTCGTGCTCGAATTTCATAAAAAGCACAATATCTGGTTTGGGAAGCCCAATGTCTGGACTTAAACACCAGTCAAACGGGAGTCCTTTGGCAGAAGAATATGCCACTCCCGAGTAGACGTATCTATCCAATACCACTGTTCTTCCGCTCTGCAGAAGGTTTCTAATTTTCTCGGCGAGCTCCCATCTATTGGCGCTGAACAAGAGATGCGCAGACTGGTCGCTGAGCTCGAACGCTTTGTCTGTAAGATATGAGTTAATTATCTTCCCAATTGGGGTGGTCCGTTCAGGAAATTTGATAAGCGTTGCGTCCACACCATGCTTGTCAAGTCTCTCTAGCAGACGCGACGTTTGCGTGGTCTTGCCGGTACGATCCAACCCTTCTATGGCAATTAGAACACCACGCGTCATAATAAAAAAATATTTGATCACCCAAAGAAAAAAATTTCGACAGCAACAGGATTTGAACCTGTGCGGACAAAGTCCATTTGATGGCACGAACAGGAATTCGAGTCAAACGCCTTAACCACTCGGCCATACTGTCGGTACGCTCTGTTTTGCTAGCTGGCCGTATATCACGAGCTCTGGTATTCTTTTCTTCCTTATATTATTACACTTCTATATATTTGATCAGCCTTGCGTAATCTTCAATAACTCCTGCCTTGTCGTTCGCGACAATCTTATGCATCAAGGACTGAAATACAATGCTGTGGCTGTCAATATCCATTTGATCTGGTTTGAAATGCACGTCAAATTTGCCGTGGTAGATAAAATAGTGAATAAAATAGATGAAGCCGGATAAAACATGGTACAGCTTCGAACCCTGGACGGAATACTTATCCATGTTGATCTTGTTCACCAATCTGCGGTTGTGCCAGCCATACATTTCTATCAGACGCCGCACTGCAAAGGGTTTGCACACATCTTTTGCTCCCCGTGACCTGAATGATATTTCTAGCACGTTGACGACCAATTGGTCTTCTGTCCGGTCTGTGTTGATCAAGTAGCTGGAGCCGTTTTCCAGCACAAGCGGAAACACCTGGCTCCGGTGGTCTGCGCTCAAAAGCACCTCCTGGAACTCTTCTTCGTCGAAATGAATTTTGCTCCTTGAATTATAGTAGCCGACAGTAATTTCTCTGAAAAGCATGCTCCAGTTGTCGAAACCAGTATGGTTTTCCACGTGACACCAGCTCTCGATCATCTCCACCACCTCGTCGAAGACGTCGGCGTCCTCTGGCAGCTGGTCGGCACGGGCGTTGATGCTCTCCAAAAAATGTTTGGCCGTCTTTATAGGGAAGTACTTGCTGAAATCGGCAGTTTGCGGATCAAATTTCGCGACAATCACGGGGTCCGGCTCCGGAATCGTCTGGCTCTTCTCCACCAGCTTGTTCATCAACGAGTTGCCCAGGATTTGTCGGGCATTGCCAAAGCGATCAAAGTTTTTGATTTCCTCGTAAAACTCAGACACATCGAAGGTCCGCAGCTCAGGATTTGGGGAAATAAACATTTCTTTCAGGTGTGTAGGCGAAACACAAAACGTGAAAACAAGCGAGAGCAGGTTGATTGCGTTGATTGGACACAGAGGCTCAATAAAGTTTGTGATTCTGTACGGTGTTTTGAGAGTGGACTTGTTGACCTTGTGGCCAAAATAGATCACGAAATCCTCAATTTTCAGCACAGATCGCAGGGGAAATCCGGCGTCAGACTCTGTCTGCAGCTCAGAACAGTCAATTAAAACAATTTTCCGGATTTCGTGGAACCCAACCGCCAGGTGCCAGTCTCCTGCCCACAGAAAGGGGTGGAACGTGAGCTCCGGATGTCTGGTTTTTGGGCCATAGCTGTCGCGTGATTTAAAAAGCACAAATCGCGTTCCTGTGTTGTACTCGTCCAAAAGCAGGTTCATGTAGTAGAACATCATTTCCGGTGACCACACCTTCTCCCGATGGGAATCGTCAGAGAATTTCAGTCGGCTCTTCATCCCTGTGGTCTTGTGGTTGATAATCTCCTCTGGGGCTAGGGAGTGGTATTCTCTAGACAGCAGGCTGTGGGTTAGCACGCAGACGCGTCAACTTACATCGAATCGATCATTATGTCTAGCTGTTTGCTTGACATGTCTCGTGAGAAAAAAAATACAAAAGTGGCAGAAAAGGCAGACTTTCCGCGACATGTTCGTATTGGTACAGAATTCAGGCAACAATTATATTTGCAGGTAGGGCCAGACAACAGCGGGCTATATTTGCCGTGGGATAACGCACCGTGGTGTGGTGCTCAACAGCAGCTCCAGCGTTTGCTGTACATTTTATGGATCACTCACAAATATTTAATACACCCAGTTATTAATTTCAGGACCGTCAAGTGGTAGGCAATGAATCCACCGGCATAACCTACACTAATTCAATCCATAAACCCTTCAATCGCTTTAAACTTATCCCACTCTCATCACAATTGCGAGTTTCGTGTCCGTCCTTACGGCTGCTCTCTTTTTATCGTTGAGTATTTTTCTCTTTCCCAAAATGGATAACTAATGATCTGGAGGCTGGTTGTCTAAATTATTCTTCTATCCAATTTTTGTTCCTGCGCAGCGCTTAGCATGACCCTTCCTTCTCCACCGTTCAAAGCCAAAGCCATTTGGAGTTGGGGCGGCAACAACAAGGAGAAAGATCTCGGGTTCATCGAAGGAGATATCATCGAGGTGTCCAAAACGTCCTCAGACGGCCAATGGTGCTACGGGGTCTCACTTAGAAGCAAACTTGCTGGAAGATTCCCGACCAAGTTCATCCAGGTGCTGCAGATCAAGGAGTCTGGGTCGCGAAAGAGCCTGCTGGAGCTGAAGGAGTCGAGCTCCTCCAAGTCTCTCAGACTCACCCCGTCCGCCTCGTCCAGCAGCCTGAAACTAGGCTCTTCCGTATCTGTTCCCACGGACGTCACGAACTACGACGAGAGCCCACCGCCGCCGCCAAAACACCAGTACTCCACGTACAACAAACTGTTCACGTCGTCGTATACGCAGCGGATCCTCGACTCGTCCACCTTATCTACGGACACGGAACGGTCGTCATATTTTGGACATTCGGATTTTTCTGCCACCTCGGCGGGCTCATTTATGCGCCATAAGGAAGCAAAAATGCACGCCAGCATGTCGGACAGCGACAGACAGGACCTGGTGAGCTCGATGCTGGAAAAGGGCCCCAATGCCAAGCACCCGAAATTTTTCAGGAGATTTCTGGGTAAAAAGTCCGTCGAGCCTTCGTTAGACGACCAGATTTTCAGCACGAGTCTCGATAAGCTCGAGGAGCTCACGATAAAAGAGACAAACACCGACGACGGCCTGGCGAGGACGCAAACTCTGACTGGCCGCGACAGAGCCAGCAGAAAATCCCGTGTTGTTCAGGAAGAGCCCGACCTGATTTTGCAGCCTCAAAAGGCGATTTCGAGCTTGAACGTCAACGAGAAGCTGTCCTACTCCTCTCCATCCATAATTGACGAGACCGACTTGGACCACGTCGACGAGCTCGTGGCAGAGCTGCCGGACGATCGATTCATAGGGCCAAGAGAGATTGTGAAAAACCGCATAGTTCCCAAATTGCCAACTGCCCTCGAGCAACTCAAAGCCATCTACGTCTACCTCACCACCAGGTTCGAGATAATAGAAACACAAGAAAAGCTCAGTGCCAAAGTGTCGCCGTCAGAAGCCCTGTTTTCAGACATAATCCACAGAAAAAGATGCACCGGCCACCAGCTCACATGGATGTTCTATATCATGGCATCGCATCTGGATCTCGAGATGGAGATAATACTGGGAAAATTCAAAAAACCGTTGCAACTACTCGACAGCAACCTTGTGCTCAACCACACTTGGATCTCGGTGCTGGTGGAAGGTGAATACCGCTTTATCGACGTTGCTCTCGGAAACCACACCAATCCAATAAACGACGAGCTCAATCTGATTGAGCCACTGTCGCTCCAGCAGAACTCCGAGTTTTACTTCCTCACCAAGCCTTTGGATCTGCTCTACACCCACGTTCCAATGCACGCAGACCAACAGCATATCGTGCCTCCGCTGGATCCCCTAGTCCAGATGGCGCTGCCTCCATTATATTCTGGCTTTTTGCATCACAAACTTAGTCTTTACAAGTTCAACCACTCACTGTTCCGTCTGACGGACTTGGAACTGATTGAGTTCGACCTTGAAGTCCCAAAGAAGATTGACGTTCGCGCCATTGTCAGGTCGTACGATAATGATGTCCAAGGGGAAGCCCTGGTACAGATATACATGAAAAGAGACAAGAGACTGGCGAAGATCAAGGCTGCAATGCCTCCTAGGTGCTCGTTGGGCTTCATCTGCGTCTATGCTCGCTCAACTTCGCGTCCAGGAGCAGACTTCTCCATGGTTCTTTCTTTGCCCTGCTCTCACAAGGGAAAATACAAGCCAATAGAATGGGTGAAGAAAAACGACAACAACGCTCATCTAGACTTTGATCTGTACATCAAGCAGCCACAGACATTTAACCTGACCCATAATTCACCATATAAATTCCAGGTGCTTTCCACTAATAGCACAATCAAGTGCAACCTAATATCTCCCTCTGGCACTTTCCATCTCTTGCAATATCAAAATGGCGCTTTTGAGCTCACCAAGCGTCTGAATGAGCCCGGATTATGGAGACTTGTAGTTCTCAACAACGATTCCTGGCACGTTTACGCTGAATGGTCATGCTCTTGATAGGTATCATTAATATAGACTGTATAAATGCATACATCACTTACCGAGACACTTCATCGTATAGAGGAGGACTATTAGGGGCCTCCTCCTGCTCCGATAGCGCATATTCCGAACGTTCGTCTTCTCCCATAGTGTGTAGTGTAATGTTCTCTTCAACGTCGTTGAACTCAGAAGAGCCGTCCACAGCGTCCCAGAAATCTGGTGGAAAATCGCCGTTTCGCAAACTGAGATCGTTGAGGTCAAAGTCACTGCTTTCCAATAAAACGTCCTTATTGAATTTTGTGTATAGCGGCGGAGGAATCTCGTTGCCTTCGAGCGGGCCGAATCCCCATTTTTTGACGTTTGCCTCTATGAAAACATATCCTGCCTGTCCAACGTTCACATGAAGCGCGCACTTGTTGTTCGAGCCAGCTGTAGGATATAGTTGTAGATTTTTCGGGAGCTTGATATGGCCTCCTATCTTCGACTCCGACAATTTCTTGCCGTTTCGCGTCCAGAAAACAGTCCGCGACGCTATTTTGATGCCACATCCAATTACATCTCCGTGTTCGAGAGTAGGGAAGACGGTGTCTTTCAGCGGGAAAGGGTCATTATAGCGTCTGTGGCCTGTTGAATCGTATGACGCCGAAATTCGGTTGCGACCTGGAAGGCGGAAGTATGGGTATGGAGAAGTGGCGACTCCAATCGATATTAATGTATCTTCTGGACTAGGTAGTTCATAAATCTTGGTCTCAAAATAGTACACTTCGTTTTCTTTTGGTATGGGAAAGTTCGTCTGAATGGACAGCTCTTGCCCTGTATTCAAGAATTCGATCTCGGTCTTGTCCACCACGCGAATGAATTCTTGGCATTCAATATGAGGTCGAAACTCCCATGCTGACACTCCTTTCTCCTGTATAATTAAGTTTTGCGATAGTGTCAGCTCCTGGTTGTTCACTGGATTCAGTTTCAGGAAATCCTTGGCCTGGAAATATAGTTCCTGTTCGTTAGGAGGAAGCTCGTCTAGCGCGCGTCTATCTTCCTCCGCCTCCTGAGCAGCGTCGTCCAAGGACCCTGGGAACTCGTGTGTCAGTCGTATGCCTCTTCGCAGCAACCTCTGTAGACAATAGACGATTAGTGATATGACGAATACACCAAAAAACCCGATCGCCATTCCCAACAGAACAACGAGGTCTGACGGTATATTGTCGGGCTGGTCCTCGAGAGTTATCGGAACGCCCTGAGCCCCGTAGCTAAGCAAGCTAAGTAGAACCAGAAAGCACTGCCTGTCGTTCGAAAATGACATGGTGTACTGTTCACTTGGTCGAAAAAACAGTTCTATTCAGGATAATGCAAATCCTGGTGTCTGTGGCAATATTTTTGTATGGTTAATATCTTTGACGACGACGGGTGAGAACAAATGATGATTATTATCTAGATCTTTTTTTATTTTTTTCTTTATATAGAATATATGTAATTTTCATTAATTCTGCCTTCGATGTCTACCGCGTACACCAAGGAAAAAAAGGTAGGCGAAGGTACCTATGCCGTTGTTTACCTAGGGAAACAAATTGCAACAGGTCGAGATATAGCCATCAAAGAGATCAAAACGGGTACATTCAAAGATGGGCTTGATATGTCAGCCATCAGAGAGATGAAGTATCTCCAGGAATTGAAGCACCAAAATATCATTGAACTGGTTGACGTTTTTGCAGACAAGGAGAAAAACCTCAACTTGATTTTGGAGTTTCTTCCCTCGGATCTTGAGATGATCATCAACGATAAGAAGCTGATGATTGTCCCGGCAGACATAAAATCCTGGATGCTGATGACCTTGCGAGGGTTGCACCATTGCCACAGAAACGGAATACTCCATCGCGATCTGAAGCCGAACAATTTACTAATCTCGCCCGAAGGTTACGTGAAAATAGCAGATTTTGGTCTTGCCAGGTCTCTTGGGATGCCCAATGAGAAACTCACCTCCAACGTGGTCACCAGATGGTACCGAGGGCCAGAGCTTCTCTTTGGAGCTCAACATTATTCCCCGGCAGTGGATATCTGGGCTGTTGGGATTATATTTGCCGAACTGATGTTGAGAACGCCATATCTACCCGGTAAGGACGACGCAGACCAGCTGGTTGTTACTTTCCAGGCCTTGGGAACCCCAACCGAAGAAAACTGGCCAGGTGTGTCCCACCTTCCGAACTACAACAATCTCACAGTCTATCCAGAGCCTTCGCGACAGGAACTGAGAAACAGGTTTCCAGCCGCTACAGAGTCCGCGCTGGACCTGATGTGCGGCATGTTAGCATTGAACCCAAACAACAGACTCAATACAGAGGCCTGTCTTTTGCATGGCTACTTCACAGAGTCTCCAGAGCCGACAGAGCCAGAACATTTACCGAAAAAATCTTGAATCTATCCAATCATGTTGTACACATGTTTGCCAATTGCCATGCTGGCGGTGAGTCCGGGACTCTCTATTCCAACGAGATTAACGAAACCGGGGAACGTCTCTTCAATCACAAAATCATGAAGATTCTTGGTTCCTGGAGGGATCAGTTTCGGACGGATGCCGCTGTAGCTAGCACTCAAATTTTCACGCTTCACTCCAGGGAAATATTTAGACACTTCCTCGTGGACCGAGTCGAGGTTTGCCTCGTTTGGCTTGAAATCGTCTGGCCTGTCGACCCATTCCAGGTCTGGGCCAAATCTGAGCTGTCCTCCCAGATCCAAAGTCAAATGAGTGCCCAAGGTTGCAATATTTGGAGTTGGACACGGATACACAAGTCTCTGAATGCCAGGGTTGTGGGAATACGCAAAGTAGTTTCCCTTTGCATAGTATGGAGTATAGTGTCTTTCTTTAGGAAGCAGAAGGTTGGCGATTCCGGGAGAATATAGGCCTGCACTATTAATCACCACGTCTGCTCTGATCGGAAACTCCTCGTCCCCAGAAATTGTGGTCAGCTTGTACCCGCCATCTACGTCTATGCCCGTCACCTCCGTCGACGTCATCAGCATGCCTCCGCGGTTTTCCAGCTCGGCAAGAAGATAGTCCATCAGAGAATGTGCAGAAACAATTCCCGTGGTTGGAGAGTACAGAATGCCCGCATTCGCACGAATCAATGGTTCCTGTTGTCTGGCTTTTTCCAGCGACACAAACTCCGTTGGAACACCAATTTTCTTGGACTTCTCGTGCAACTGATGAAGATACTCCAATTGAGCGTCGTCCTGAGCCACAACCCATTTGCCACAGTTTGAAGACTCGACTCCGAACTTTGCAGCGTCGTATATCATATCTTTGCCCTCGATACACAATTTGGTCTTGAGAGACTCGTCGGGATAGTACAGACCTGCATGGATCACTTCAGAGTTTCGGGAAGAGGTCTCTTGTCCGTGATGCGCATGCTTTTCTACCACTAGCACATTGTTCGACTCTCTTTTGGCCAATTCGGCACCCACAGCCAAACCAACAACACCGGCGCCGATCACCACATGGGTGAAATCGGACAGGACGGCAGCCGACCGATGAAAATGCCTAATGCCCTTCATAGACGTATTTAATCTAATCATCTAGAGATCTCTATCTCTACAACTTTTTTTCGTTACGAAATACCCCGGGGTGATTAGCGAATCTTAGGCTGGCTTAGGTAATAGATTATGGTAGTCTCTGTAGGTTTATATTATCATATAAAATGGAAGCAGCACCTTTGAAGTAGCACCAACTTATCCTCACGACGGCACCTTGCGTATTGAAGTGAAAAGTTTAGCGAGTATCCGGGTGTTCAGCCTTTGGAATCAACCCATTTCGCATCATGCTTAGTTTTTATCTTCATATTAAGCCATGTCGACATCTGCACTGTAGGCGCGTGCAAGGGTGTCGTCGCCGAGCGAGCTTTTGACGCGTTCTGCCAGCATTATTGGGTTGGAGTAGCCTCGTGTGACCGGTGCTCTGCTGCCCTTGAATGCTGTTTGCATCACATCCGTCTTCGGTCGCACCTCATTGAACCAAACATGCTTGGACGCTTTGGAGACTTCGAGTCTCTTGGTGGCATCCACAACCAGAAGTCGCGAGATCAAGTCGAGGGCAGAGTCCTCGATATCGTCCCAGTACGGCGAGTAAAAAGCGTACCTACCCTCGATGATCTGCTGCCGCATCGACGGTGGGCCCAGCTCCTCGCTGAAGGGAGGAAAACCGCAAAGACACACGTATATCAGCACCCCAATGGACCACATATCGACGGCTTTGGTGTATTTGCGCTCCGTCGAGTTCACGAGCACCTCAGGCGCAACGTATGCGGGCGTCCCGCAGAGCGTGTTGGTAAACTTTGTTGCTCCAATGAACTTGGCGAGGCCGAAATCTGCAATTTTCACCTTGACATCAAGCTCGTGAGAGTCCCAAGGCCCTGTCTGCTTGTCGGAGTCGTGCTTTTTGAGTGTTATGTCCAAAAGAATATTCTCCGGCTTCAGGTCCCTGTGTGCAATGTCCAGCGAGTGGAGGTACTCAAGGCCTTTCACCAACTGGCTCATGAGTGCTTTTGTCTCGTTCTGGCGAAGCTTGCCCTTGGACACGATTCTGTTGAAGAGCTCGCCGCCATTCACTTTCTCCAACACCAAGTATGTGGTCATGGTATTGGCGTCATACGGTTCCACAAACGTTTCGTACGATCGAACGATGTTCGGATGGTCGATCTTCATGAGGATGTCCAGCTCCCTATTTAGCGAGGTGGCCCAACTGGCGTCTTTGCGAGTTGGATTGAAGATCTTGACCGCACAGGATTCTCCCGTGCTTCTCCGAACGCACTCTTTGACCTGCGCATAATGCCCGCACCCCAGCAGCTCACCAATCACGTAGCTATCGTAGAAGGAGCCAGTTCCAGGCCTTCGTGCGCTCTTGACGGTAAAACTTGCCTGGTACTTCAAAATATAGTGGCATTCAGCAGCAAAAGAAATCTTGTCCCCAGATCGAATCAGACAGGTATTGTCCTTACCAACGAGAAGTCCGTTCACAAAGGTGCCGTTCGAGCTGAGGTCCTTGAGATAGATTATGTCTTTTCCATTGAGGTGGCTCACACCGATTTCACAGTGATGCGTTGAACAGTCCGCCGGAGCGAGAACAATATCGTTTTTCTTGGACCGACCCACTCGAAGGCAGACTTTTCTCCGAAGCTCGATTTGCTGGGGGCCAGTAGCAGCGGGATCCAGATTGTACAGCGAGGCAACAGTTGGAAGCAGCTGTTTCTTGGGCTCGGAGGAAGAGTGCGGAGGGTCCGAAAGCTTTCTCTTGCGGCTCAATGAGACACTCGAAAGCATGACGGCAAGACAAAATCGGAGAGAAATCTTGGTTTTCGCGTACCAATTTACAAAATATACGGCTGTGCTACCAAAACATAATATATCGCATATAGTAAAAATGCTCGACCGTCAATTTAACATCTCATTTTAGGAACACTGTCAAAAATGGCCGTTGGAGGATTGGGCGAAGTCGATCAAAAGTACAACGGTAAAGGCATCCGCGTGGGTATTGTTCATGCCCGGTGGAATAGAAAAATCATCGACAATCTCGTTCTTGGTGCCAAGAACAAGCTTCTCGAGTGCGGTGTCGGGGAGACAGACATCATCATCGAGTCTGTCCCCGGCTCTTACGAGCTTCCATTGGCCACCGTGGCAATGTTCGAAAAGCACAATGTCGACGTTGTTATTCCAATTGGATGTTTGATCAAGGGTTCCACCATGCATTTTGAGTATATTTGCGATTCTGTGTCGCATGCTCTTATGGACCTCCAATTCAAGATTGGAAAGCCGGTGATCTTCGGCGTTTTGACATGTCTCACGGAGGAGCAAGCAGAGGCTCGTGCTGGCCTGATCCCTGGCGTGATGCACAACCACGGCGAAGATTGGGGTGCTTGTGCTGTTGAGATGGTCGTCAAATTCGGTGGGCTTTCAAGCCTTAAAATATCGTAAGTAAATATAAACTAAATTTTTTTTATCAATAGGAAAATAATTCGTAGCCATGGTTAAGCGAGGGCTTTCTGATGACGAAAGTGAAAGCAATGATGAGTGGAGAAACAGAGATACAGAACAAGAGAACAGTGACTTCTCTGATGAAAACGAGGACAACGACGAGGAAAATGCTAGCGATTCCAACGATTATCCCGGAAATCAGAAAAAGGTGATAAAAGATCGGTTCCAGGCCAGCGACAGCGAGGAAGAAGACGACTATGACGTCGAGTTCGAGAAGCACGTGCAGGAGGCACGCAAAGAAATGGAACAGAGCGCCAAGAAGCTCAAGCAACTGACTCCGGAACAACTAGCCAAAGAACAGAAGAAGATCAAGCGTAGCGGGGTGGTGTATCTTTCGACTATTCCTCCATACATGAAGCCCGCAAAACTCAGACATGTTTTGCAACGGTTCGGAAAAGTGGGGAGGCTGTATCTCAAGCCTGAGGACCCCAAGGTTTACAAGACGAGGGTGAAGACTGGGGGAAACAAGAAAAAGAAGTTTGTGGAGGGCTGGTGTGAGTTTGAGAATAAGAACGACGCTAAACTCGCGGCAGAAACCTTGAACGGGAACAAGCTAGGAGGAAAGAAAGGTAATTTCTACTATGATGACATTATGAACATCAAATATCTCAAGGGCTTCAAGTGGCATGATCTGACGGAAGCTTTGAATAGAGAGATTGAGATCAGAGAGAGTAAGATGCAATCCGAACTTTCTCAAGCGCACAGAATAAACAAAAACTTCATTAAGAATGTGGAAACTTCGAAGATGATTGAAAACATCAAGAAACGGAAGAAGAACCCTGAGCCCGCTGTTCAACGCGTGTATGCCCAGCGGTCTGTTACTACGAATAGAGCGGGAGCCGATGCGTCGCAGAAGGATACCAAGAATACAGAGAGCGGTAAGCTGAAGAAGGTGCTTGAAAATATTTTCTGATATACATCAGTGTAGTTAATAAATTAGAAATATTTTTCTATAATTTTTTAGTATTTTCATGTTAAGATATTCATCAAGGTTGCCGTCCCGGCTGTTGTTTTCCGGGATAGGGCAGGTACGATGGCGAAGAGCGGGATCCAGGAGAACAAAGGATAAAAGTCCCAGTTTGCAGGTAGTGAAAACCCCCGAGGAGCTGCTTCAAGAATATAGAAATGTGGACATTGACAATTTACGCGAACAGTACGAAAACCTAAATAATGTCAGGTTCTGTGAGCCCAACAGGCAGTGGATCTCCGCTATGTTTGGCCTGGATAGTGTTCCAGCAGATTTCGATTTTCTGGATACGCCAGAATCCCGGGGCAGAGTCCGCAGCCTTTTGAAAAAGAGGTATGGCAGGATGTCTACTTCGATATCGTTTAAAGACCTGTATTTCACTGACATAAACGTCGGAGACGTGGTCGATTTATCGCTTTCGCTGGACAGCAATAATCTTGCCGTTGTTGCTGAACTTCCGCAGGATATCAAAGACCCCCGTTACACTTTGATCAACAAGTACGGAGATCTGGAGTTTGTGAGCAAAAAACGTTTCCGTTTCCGACTGCCTTCTATTTTTCCACCGGACTGGTTCAACGGTTCGGTGATGAGCGAGCAAACAATCCTGGCAGACCTTGGGAGCTATGCCCAGCCCATAGGTAAAGTGAAATATAAGCTCGAAGAAAACCCAGATCGCGCTCGAATGTTTGACGAGATAATCTCACAGGACATCAATGATACAGAGGAACTGACCACGTACATTGTTCCCTCTCTTCTTTCTGGAATATTGAGTGAGGAACTATCCAAACTGAACAACAGGGCCTGGAGTTTGCTTCCTGACGTGAATCTGAAGCTGGAGACTCTTCACAACGTTCTGCAGAGCTCAAACGGGCCCGTTCAGTTTAACTTTTGTGAGATATTCCGCGCTTGCAGCTTGGTGAATTTGGAGGAGGTAGCAAAGGTGCTCCGTTCGAAAGACCCGCAGACAATACAGAAGAGCAATAAAAAACTACATAATCTGCTGACCCGGATGCTGACAATTGGAAACCAGTATGACTGGGTGAGTCTGGGCAAGAGCCCTTTTGGAAAGGTTGGCAACACAGACAAGATGAGTCCGGAAGCAGTTTACGCTCTCATTCTGGGGTTGCGCAAAAATAACCAAACGTATGCTCATGATACAAAAAACATGGTACCGAAACACGTGACCGTTGTTCCTCTGGAGACGATTGTCGAGCACAATAAAGTTGTGGAGGATTACGAGGCAAACGAGGAACTGCACGGCCAGCTCACCGAGTATATCATGCACAGACTCAAGGGAGGGTCTCCGAAGACACAGCCGCAGCATTACGAGCGGATTATGGACATGTATCGACTGTACATTGCCGGCTCTGTGAGCAGTCCTAGCTGCGAGTCTTTCTTGGTGAAGATTGTGCGAAGACTTCCTAGCCACAACCATCTTGAGATCACCAGAGACGTCATTTACGAGCTGCTTCTGAAACTAAAGGAGATTGCACCGAATGAGAACCCGATTAAATGGTGGATAAACTTTCCTACTCCGGGAAGCGGACTTTCTCTCAAAGCAGACCTGGAGCAGGAGTTCCATGCAAAAATCACCAAAGACACGCTCAACAGTTTCTTTTTCGTTGACGAGGAAATGTTCAACCATCCACGTCCTCGTTTTTCTGACGTTGTCTACTGTATTGACTCGGTCGACGCCAAAGAAATCGACGACGGTGTCAGTGTGCACCAGTTGGACGAGAATAAGTTCCTTGTTGGCGTGTTCGTTGCCGATCCTGCCTCCTACATCCATCCAGAAAGCACGGTTGCAGACATTGCGTTCGAGCGTGCGTCCACGCTTTATTTACCCGACGTCGGAGCTGCCAACAACGGACTATCGATGATGCCCGAGGCTCTGACAAAATGTATCCAGCTGGGTGTGCACGGGACTCCCCAGAGAGTGCTCAAGGTGAGCTATGTGGTGGACATTGCCAACAGAACAGCAGAGCTGGCGCCAGACGGTGTGCAGTTCGGTGTTGCTGACCAGTTCCTGAGTACCGATTACGACTCGGTGCATAAAATTCTGGAGGACGCAAGCGATGCAGACAAGATCCTGAACGAGATGTCCGCACGAACAAAAATCCCAGTACCTAAGATATCGGCCGATCTGAAAGCGCTGTACACTGTGGCAGACGTGCTCCGCAAGAGAGCGGAGGAAAATGGAAGAGTCACCGTGTTTAATAATTTCTCGATGGGCCGCAAGGTGGACACCATCAAGGAGGACGCAGAGGACATTCTCATCAGTTTCAAGGATAACCGCAGAAACCAGCAGCTCAAGTCCGAAGTGCTTGTTTCCGAGCTTATGGTCAACTCCAACAGACTGATGGGAGAATTTTTCAAAGAGAATAAAATACCAGGCCTGTTCAAGATCCAGAACAAACAGCCAACGACTCCAGAGGTGGCGCAGCAGTTGCGGGAGTTGCAGCAGAACAAGGGGACTGTGACCACTAACGAGTTCTTTTTGCTCAGCGAGTTCCTGAATAAGTCGCACGTTGCTCCGTTCCCTGCAAGACACGATTCTCTTGCCGTCGAGGCTTATGCCACTGTCACGTCGCCACTGCGGAGATTCGCCGATCTCGTTAATCATTGGCAGCTGCACCGCTATCTCGCCGAAGGCACGCCCGCCTTCAGACAGGAACATGTCAACGCAATGGCTTACCATCTCGAGATGCGCACCGACATCGATAAACGTGTTTCCTCGAAAATCATGACATTCTACATGTTCAAGCACCTCAAATATCTGCAAAAATCCTCGAACGAGCCGCTCCGCGTCGAATGTGTTGTTTGCAGGCCGGCTTCCGACGACGGCATTCTAGATGTTGTTCTACCTGACTACGGCGTGTACGGTGTGCTGGAAACCAGCCAGTCGGATAGAAGTAGAGAGCTCTTGAGCGACATTGAAGTGGGCGATGTCATCAAGGACGCCGTGATCGTGGACATGGACCTTCTAGAAGGTCTGCTTGTACTTAAAAGCGACAGCTACTAAAGTGTACATAGAAAATAAAATAAATAATGGCGAAAAATAAAGCTTAATAATTTTTCGATATCTCCATGGCAAAGAAAGGTAAGAAGCAAGAGGTCGAAGAAGCTCCAGGAAGCGACAGCGATTGGGAGGACACGGGCAAGAAGCCAAGCAAGAAACAGCTAGAAAAGCAGGCTAAGAAGCAGGCCGATGCAGACAAGAAGAAAGAGCGCGAGGCCTTGCTCGCCATGGAGGAAGAGACCCTGACCAAGTCCAAGGGTGGCAAGGGCAAGAAGGGCAAGAAAGGCGGCATTTCTGACCTGGACGACGCCTTGAACTCATTTAGCCCTAAAGGCACCATCGATGCCCACGGAGTCGAAGATTCCCTCGCCGCCCTGTCTCTTCTTAAAAACGACGTCGTTCCAGCAAAGGAAATTGACAGACACCCTGAAAGACGTTTCAAGGCCGCCCTGGCCGCATACACAGACCGCAGACTCCCTGAATTGAAAAAAGAGAACCCAGGGCTAAGAAAACAGCAACTAGAACAGCTCATCTACAAGGAGTTCCAAAAGAGTGATGAAAACCCAATGAACAAAGAAACCAACATCAGCTACAACGCGAAAACCGACGACGTGCGTAAGGTGAAGGAAACGATCCGTGAAAAACGTACCAAGAAGTATGAGAAATAGTGATGTTTGTATGTTAATTCTTAGATCTCTATATTACACTACTCGAACAAGTCGTCTAGCTTAGTCTCCTCAGTCTTCGACTTCTTTCTCTCCCCTTCGTTTTCGTCTCCGTCTTCAGCCTTGCGCTTCTTGTCTTCGTCCTCGCTTTCCTCGTCGAAAAGGTCGGCATCGCTCTTGTCGTCTTCGCTTTCCTCCTTGTTAGGCTCTTCTTCCTCCTCATCCTCACTTTCAACAACAAACTCCTTCTTCTTCTTACGTCCTCCGCGTTTCTTCTTCGGTTTTTCCTCGGAAGTCACATCCAGCTCGTCTCTGTTGTCCTTGTCCTCCTCAAGACGCTGCTGATTCCACTCCTTGGCGGTCTCTTCAAGCCGCTTCCTCTCCTCAGCACGTTTTTCTTCCAGCTTGCGTTGCTCCTCCAGTTCTTTCTCCCTTTGCTCCTGCTTCCTCTGCTCCTCAAGTATCTTCTGTTTCTTCGCGGTACGAATTTTGTTTTCGACCTCACCTTCATAGTCCTTCTGCTCCGCAATAGCTTTCTCCAGTTGCTTGATAAGAGTATTACCCATATTCGCTCTCAATTTCAACTCTTCAGCAGGGAATGGAGGATGCTTTTCATCGGTGGCCAGCTCATTCAAGGACTTGATAGCCTGGACCAGCCCAACCATCGATTCCTCCAAGTCGGCAACCGTTCTCTTCGTAGGAGGCTGCTTTCTCATAAACTCTGCAAGCTGGAAGTGAACAAACGCAATATTGAACTTGATTGAGGGCAATCCGTTGATCTTGTACGCCTTCTCCGCGAACTGAAGTGCCGTCTTGAAGTACTCCAACACTTTCTCAGCCATTGCCCTGTACAGCCAAGCCCTGCTGATAAAATTGTAAATATTGGCGTCCTGTCCATTCGTGTACCGAGTAAGAGCCAGCTGGTAGCTTTCTATGCTCTTCGCAAACTGCTTGGCTTCCAAGAAACAGTGGCCCAGATTTATGTAGACAGAGATGTCCTGCAAAGACTCTCTCACCTTTCTGAATATCTCTAGAGCGATTCCGACCTGCTTCTTGTCGGCAAAAATGATCGCAATGCCTTGCGCAGCATATGCATCCTTTGGATCAATGGACAAGACCTTTTGGTAGAGCTGGGCTGCACGAATGTAGTATTGATCCTTTTTTTGCGCGTCCTTGGACTCTCTGGCAAGAGTGCAATAGACATTACCCAGCGATGTCAGAGCATAACAGTCGTGGGAGGTGTGGTTAACTAGAGTTTCTCTGTGATGTTCACTCTCAATGTCCTTACCTTTTGTAGCCATGTACTTCTTACCGAACTTCTTGACGTACCATCCGTAGAAAGATCTAACTTCAAGATCGTCAGGAGAGTCTGCTAACAGTTCAGCAAGCTCTTCATGAATGTCCTCCTTGTCAGACAAGCACGTCAGAAGGAGCCATCTGAGTTTGGCACTGTTGTAACCAGGACACTCCTGCAAAATCCTCTGGTACATGCTCTTGGCAGTCTCGACGTCGTTTTGGGACTCCTTGCAACGAGCAACGTTATACTCGAGGATGAGCCTGATGGCATCTCTCGAAATTCCTTCCTCTTTTTGAGACTCCAAGGCTTTGAGAGCATTTTCGAAGTACGACAGGGAGTCACCGTCATTCTTCAACAGTCCTAGCACTCCAATGTTATTGAGTAGTGCATAAGACAAGTCCGCCTCTGTTTTCCCCAAGCTGATTTCCTGATCTTTCAACAGCATGAGGTACTTCAAAGACTGGGAAATATCTCTATCCTCGTATATTCTTGCCAAAGTGATTAGGGCTGCGGAGTTCAATGGCTCATTGTATTCTTTTGCAAGAGAAACGTATCTCTCCAAGAACGTTGTTGCCTTATCGGCTTGTTTTGGGTTCCTGCTGTAAAGCATGCCAAGCGCGAAAGTGACCTCCAAAACACGAGGATGAGACTCCTGCAGTTTCTCGAACGCTCTGATGGCGTCGTTGATTTCATTTCTCACAATCAAGCACTGACCATAACCGTACCTAGAGAGCAAATTATTCTCGTTATATTTGATGGAACTGCTGAACAGCTTCTGAGCCTCTAGGACGTCATTTTGTGCATACTTGCATCTGGCGAGCCAAAGAAGAGCGTCACTTTTGATTTGATTGGAGAACCTCGTGTCTTTGGACACTTTGTCGCATATCTTCTGAACCAATGCATAGTCCTCTTTGGAGAAGTAGAATGAGGCTAGGATCAACAAAATCACACCGTTTGTCGGGTCGTCAATCAGCGAAGCCTTGGCGAACTCCAACGCCAAAACGTACTTCTCTTTGAAGTCGGAATCAGAGACAGAGTTGGTGAAACAGTCATCAAATTTGGCGATCGAAATAAGAATCTTAGCCTCCAAATTCTTTTCAGGATTCACTTGAATAGAGTTTTGCCAGGCCTGGTTGGCAAGCTTCTTTCTGCCCAGCATCCAGTAACATATGCCAATACCAATTCTGGGATCAGGTCTGAGAAGAGGGTTGAGCAAAAGACATCTTTGGAAAACTTTTAGCGCAGCGACATACTTTTCCTTGTAAAAGAAGATCTTGGCTTTGGCCATCAAGGCAAAACAGTTCTTTGGGTTCTTCTTCAGTAAGTTGTCCAGCAATCTGGATTCCTTTTCGAAATTCGTTTGTTTGGTTTTCTGCTTGTCAGAAGAAAGAAGCAGCAAGGCCTGGGACATGAGTGTGAGTTCGTTGGTCGGATCTAGCGACAAGGCGGTTTCCGTCTCCTTCGTGGCCAAGTCGTACGAAATCAGTCCGCTATTCTTGCCCTCTCTGGTGAGATACAACCAGGCCAAAAATCCATGCAATGTGGACTGGACGTCTCCCGTGGCGTCCATAATTGTAGGTGAGTCGAGCGCATTTTTGATGACATTGAGAGACTCGTCAATTTTTCCCCGACTGGCGTACGCTTTGGCCACAACTAGCCAATGTTTCGTGCTAGACTCCTCGTTGGTCAAAAGAGCACACAATTCGCTAGAGTCCTCTGGAAGATCGCTGATAGTGTCAATGACAACCTCTTCGCCTTCTTCCTTCAATGGAATGGTGATATTCTTCGACACGTATGCCTCCCTCTGCTTTTCATCCAGGTAACTCAAATAGTAGTCGGCATTCAGAGGAACCGACTCCTCACTTGCCGAGTTCAAATCTTCCTGGACTGGCATTTTGAGAACAAAAAAGCGTATATCTTTTGAAGTTTTTCCAGGAGCCAAGACGGTGTCAATTACCCGGGCGACAAAATAAAAAAATAAAAAATAGCTAATAAATCTTAGTACGCAAGATATACAGTCACAATGGCTCACGACCAGCGGCGAATATACGTCGGATCGATGTCTAAGCTGCTTGCAGAAAATCCACGGGATTTGGAGCAGCGATTTGAGAAGTTTGGGAAAGTAGTCCGGGGTTTTGAGGTACACCATAAAGAAGTGCTAGACTACTATTATGGATACATTACAATGCAAATACCCGACGATCAGTTCAAAAATCTCATGCGCTCCTTTAATGGCGTCACCTACAAGGGCTCAAAGCTTGCCATACAGGAAGCTAAACCGGCTTACAAAGAAAGATGGATGAAAGACTATCGCAGACAAGATACTAAGATCAAAGATAGACAGATCAGGGAGCGCATAGCACAATGTCGATTAGAGAGAATTGCACAAAGGGGTTTGAATCCATTTGAGCTCTCGAATATAGAGAAAGGAAGATTGAGACGGACTCCTAGAAAGACAAGTCTAGCCAAGTTGACGATGAGAACATACATTAAGGGCACGCTTAAAATTGTGAGGCCCCGCAAAACCAAAGTCTGGGGCTACAACAAGAACAAGCACCCCGTGGATCTTGTTTGGAGATACATTGATGGCGAATGGAGAGATGGTAACGATCATACCGTGGAGAAAGTGAAAACAGACTTTACTTTGGGAGAGACAGAAAATGAAATCAAGGACGAGAAAGAGCGCACAACCAAGATGTTGGAGTCCTGGATGGACTCGTTTGATTTTAATAAGCCGGTTGATCTTAGTGACGACGAAGGGCTCGCACAGAAACCCGATTCCAGAGGTCGCGAAACCCAAGCGACTACTGAGGTTGCAAACAAAGAGCCGGCAGTGGTCGTTTTCGACGATGAGAACACAGTCGGAGCAGCCTCAGATGAGCAGAAAGATGAGGATGAGGATGTGGATACCGAGTTTTTGCCATCTTTCCTGCAAAAAGCAAAGCCTGTCGAACAGAAGGAAGAGCCAGCTGTCTCCAGCAAAACCACTGAGGTTCTGAGAACGCTGCTGAATCCGACGGAGCCGGTCAAACAGCCTGAATACGTGGAGTCCGAGGTGGCAGCCCCTGTGACTGGTTCCAAAAAATACGGACTCTTTTTCTCGCACTCAAAGTCACCTTTCATGAGTGCCCAGACGCAGCTGGCCACTTTGAAGACTGTCGAGATCGGTGAAGAATACGACAAGTGGTTTTGGGAGAACCGTGGAGACCTGAACAGGTACTTCAGAAGACGACGCAGAGACGTTCTTCGGCAGGCGAAGAAAGGAGGCCGCGTGGCTCTGATCTGATTTCAAATCTGCACTGCCTTGACAGTACAAAGAGCACTGACGAATGTAATCGGCAAGACGAATAGAGCTGAACTAATGGGGAGCTGTAGAGACTGAGCTGCTGCGACACGAACTGACTGTTGAGCTGAAAAAGAGCCCGTGTAGACGGCAGTGTTCTACCCGAGCGTGTCTGGTAGTCTCATGATAATAGTCGTGTACAAAATAATGACTATTTTTCGTCGAAAAATATTCTTTTAATATTCTCATCATGGAGGCTAAACCGATAGTTCTCGAGAACACGAGCCGGCGTGATGCCCTGATCGCTGTTGAGAAGAAGTACAAGCAGGTGTGGAAAGAGGAGAAGGTCTTTGAGGTGAACGCTCCAACCAACGAGGAAGTGCCGTATGGCACCTCTTGGGAGGAACTCCACGCAAAGCACCCTAAATTCCTCACCACGATGGCATACCCATACATGAACGGTGTTCTTCATGCCGGACACAGTTTCACGTTGTCCAAGAGCGAGTTCACAGCCTCGTTCGAGAGACTGAAGGGCGTCAAGGTGATCTTCCCTCTTGGGTTCCACTGCACAGGTATGCCTATCTGTGCTGCTGCCGACAAGCTCAAAAGAGAGATCGAGATGTTTGGCGAGGACTTCTCGAAGGTTCCCGAAGAAGACGAGCAACCGGAGGAGGAGGCAAAGACAGCTGCCAAGAAGGAGGATGTGACCAAGTTCAACGCCAAGAAGTCCAAGGTCCAAGCCAAGCAGGGCCGTGGAAAATACCAATTTGAGATCATGGAGCAGCTCGGGATCCCAAGATCCGAGATCTCGAAGTTCGCCGACCCTTACTACTGGGTGACCTACTTCCCTCCTCTTGTTGAGAAAGATGTCACTGCTTTTGGAGGTAAGGTTGACTGGAGAAGATCGACTGTTACGACTGATTTCAACAGCTACTACGACTCGTTCGTTAGATGGCAGATGAACAGACTGAGACAGCAGAACAAGATTAAGTTTGGTGAAAGATACACCATCTACTCCGTCAAGGACGGCCAGCCATGCATGGACCACGACAGACAGTCAGGAGAGGCTGTTCTGCCCCAAGAGTACACTGGGTTGAAGATTGAGATTACGGAGTTTGCAGCAAAAGCACTAGAAGTCTTTGAAAACGATAATTTCAATCTCGCTGGCAAGAAGGTGTTTTTGGTCGCAGCCACCTTGAGACCAGAAACGATGTACGGCCAAACGTGCTGTTTCGTTTCTCCAAAAATCAACTATGGTCTGTTCGACGCCGGAAACGGCAACTACTACATCTGCACCGAAAGATCGTTCAAGAACATGAGCTACCAGAAACTGACTCCTAGAAGAGGAGACTTCAAGCCTATTCTGAAGATCAACGGCGCTTCTCTGATAGGCTCCAAGATCGACGCGCCGCTCACAGTGTTCAAGAACCTGAGAGTGCTTCCTATGGAGACCGTCTTGGAGTCGAAGGGTACGGGTGTGGTCACGTGTGTTCCGTCGGACTCTCCAGACGATTATGCCACGACTAGAGACCTGCACAACAAGGCCGATTTCTACGGAATTGATAAGGACTGGGTCATCACCGAGATCCTTCCGGTCATCAAAACTGAAAAGTACGGTGACAAATGTGCAGAGTATCTTGTTAAGGAGCTGAAGATCAATTCGTCCAAAGACACCGTTCCTCTGGCTACCGCTAAGGAACTGGCTTACAAGGAGGGCTTCTACAACGGTACTATGATGGTTGGCAAATATGCTGGTCAAAAGGTCCAAGATGCCAAGGAGAAGGTCAAGAAGGACCTGATTGCTTCTGGCGACGCCTTTGCCTACAGCGAGCCTGAGTCGCTGGTCATCTCCAGATCGGGAGACGAGTGTATTGTTTCTCTGGAAGACCAATGGTATTTGGATTACGGTGAAGAGAAATGGAAAGAACAGGCTTTGGAGTGTCTTTCTCAACTGAACGCTTACAGTCCAGAGGTCAAGAACGCTTTTGAGGGTGTTCTGAACTGGCTGAAAAACTGGGCTGTTTCCAGAAGCTACGGTTTGGGTACCAGGATTCCATGGGACCCAAAGTACCTTGTGGAATCTCTGTCCGACTCCACCATCTACCATGCCTACTACACGGTGGCTCATTTGTTGCACAAGGATTTCTATGGTAAGGTTACCGGTCCTCTCGGTATCAAGCCAGAGCAGATGACCGACGATGTCTGGGACTACATTTTCTGCAACGTTGAGAAGGTCGACAGCAGCATTCCTCAGGAGCATTTGGACCTGATGAGAAGAGAGTTTGAGTTCTTCTACCCAACAGACATGTCTGTGTCTGGTAAAGATTTGATTCCAAACCACCTGACTTTCTTCATCTACTGTCACACTGCCCTATTCAAGAAGCAGTTCTGGCCTAAGGGAATCAGATGTAACGGACACTTGATGCTGAACAACGCCAAGATGTCGAAGTCCACCGGTAATTTTATGACTCTGGAGCAAATGGTGGAGAAATTCGGAGCAGATGCTTCGAGAATTGCTCTTGCCGACGCTGGTGACAGTGTTGAGGATGCCAACTTCGAGGAAAGCAACGCTAACGCAGCCATTTTGAGGATGTACACATTGAGAGAATGGGCTGAGGAAACGATCAAGTCCATTGACTCGTTCAGAACCGGCGAGTACAATTTCTTTGACAAGGCCTTTGATAATGAGATGAACGTTTTAATCAACGAGACATACAGGGAGTTCGACGCGACTCGTTTCAAGGGTGGTTTGAAGAGCGGTCTTTTCGACTACCAGACCGCCAGAGACTACTACAGAGAAGTCAGCAACATCGGCCCGGGTATGCACAAAGACCTGGTCCTCAAATATCTAGAGACCCAGGCCCTCTTGGTGTCACCAATCGCACCTCACTTTGCCGAGTATATATATAGAGACATCTTGGGTCACAAAGAGTCTATTCTGAACGCCAGATGGCCAACTCCAAAGGAGCCAATCTCCACCCCGTTGACCGATGCATTGACATATATCAGAACTCTGGCCAGGTCCATCAGAGAGACCGAAGGACAGCTGCTGAAGAAAAAGAAGGGCAAGTCCGCCGATCTGGACAAGGACAAGCCTTGTGTCTTGACCTTGTACATTTCAGCTAGCTTCCCTGAGTGGCAGAAGAACTACGTTGAGCTTGTTAGACGACTCTTTGAGGAGCACAAACTCGACGACAACAACGAGATCAAAGCCAACATCGACGGAAAGGATATGAAGAAAGCCATGCCGTTTGTTTCGTCTCTGAAGAAAAGGCTTGCTACTGAGCCTCCTGAGTCTGTTTTCAATAGAGAGCTGTCTTTCAGCGAGCTTGAAACTGTGAAAGTGGCCAAGGATGTCATCAAGAAAGCCGCTGCCATTTGCAACGTTATAGAAGTCGCGGCCGTACCAATTGACAGCAAGAGCACATCTGGTCAAGACATCTTCACCGGCAAGACTGTTGAGATTCCTACAGGAAAGATTCTGGAGAGCTCTGTCCCAGGACAGCCAGCTATTTCCATTAAGAATATTTAATTAGTACAGCGGTGAATAAATACATTATAAGCGAGTCAATTGGAATTGCGAATATCAGATCTTGATGCCTCTTTTTTCTAGCTCTGCCACAGTCCAGGCCCAGTTATTAGCGGCGTAGTATGAGTTTTTTGCGAGATAGCTTGGTTGATGCTCTTTTCCGTAGGAGACATAAAATTTCTCGTTATCTTTCTGTGGTGTTAACTCGTCACTCAGCGCACATTTAAGCGTTGCATAAGATCCTTCCTCATTCGAGATACCGAAAAAGTAGCCAAAGACTTGGAAGAGGACCCAGAATACCAATCCAATAAAAGGGAGTCGCGTGAAGTGGCTAAAGAGATTTGTGTTCATGACAAAGCCAGGATGCACAGAGACGCAAAGAATTTGCGGGTGGATCTTTGCAACCCTGTTTATGAACTGCATCCCAGCGGTCTTGGCCAGACCGTACCTGAACCAAGTGAAAATGATATTGGGGCGATAATTGAACTGGTAATCCATCTTGAAAGGGAAGAAGGTAAACCAGTGGCCGACAGAGCTTATGTAGATGATTCGGGGATCTTGGACAAGAGCTGAGTTGAGCATCAATGGAAGCAGCCTGTTGGTGATGACAAAATGCGAGATGTAGTTTGTTTGTAGTTGGATCTCAAAGTTATCCTTGGTAAGCGAGAATGGTACAGCCATGATGCCGGCATTGTTGATGAGCAGATGCAGGGTCTTTTCCCTTGTTTTAAACTCTGCCATTGCTTTTTCAACGGAGCTGAGGTTCAGCAGATCGATTTCCAGAAAGTACAGCTCGCCAAGAGCCTGGCGCGGATCTTTTCTGCGTGTCAATGCCTCCTGCTTGAGCGATTGTATGGCGGCTTCCACGCGGTTCTTGTTACGGCCGCCCAGATACACCACGTAGCCGTGCAGGTACAGGTGTAAAACAGTGTAGTAGCCTATCCCGCTGTTGCCTCCCGAGATAAAACAAACGCGTCGCTGTATATGGGGATCAAAGTAGGGAAGGTCATCGGGCGTGAACATAAGGTTAAATATATATTTTAGTTACAGGGAAAAAAAAAAATTTAGATAACAGGTATTATTATATAGCCACAGCCTTTATTCGTCAGGTCGTTCATTAGCTTAGTACAAATATTTAATGTAGGGACTCAGGTCTCCCTTCATTATCCGGGTTCTTTCGTCGTAAGATTCCCACTTTGCAAGCGAAGCTGCTGTCATCTTCTTGCGGTTACGGTGAACCACAAGTGCGAAGTAGGCGAGGATAAAGAAGATAGCAAGACCAGCAAATCCGATACAGATGCCCAGTCCTTTTTTGTAGTCGGGGGCCTCACTGTCAGGGAAAATGAACGACGCAATAATTCCTCCAATGTTGCCGAATCCAATCACAAAGGCGGTTCCCACGGACTTTCGTATGTGTCCAGAGTAATTAAGACTGATCCAGCACACAACAATAGGCATACAGGTGTAGAGACCTGAAGCAACCAGGAAACAGCCGCCGTATTTGACGTTAAGATGATCTCCACCGCCCAGAATCATAGCCAGGCCGGCGATGGCCACGCATGCTGCGAGAAGCGCATATGGCAATCTGATTCCGTGGAAGTCGGAAACGAAAGCCAAGATGATCGAGAAGCCGAGAGAGGCGAGCCACGGGTAGATGGAGTGGGCCTGGGCGTTCATCGCAGTGTATCCAAGCAATTTGATGATGGATGGAGCGAAGTAAGCGTAAGAGTAGGACGGAACAATGAGACAGAAATAGATCAAAGCACCAAGATAGAGCATTGGGTCTTTGAAGACCTCAAGAACGTCCTTGACGGTTTGTTTGATTTCGAAGCCCGAGTTACCCGAGTAGACCTCGAGCTTTTTCTTGAGGAAAGTCGTTTCGTTTTTGCTCAAATATCTAGCGTCCTCAGGGAAGTCTGTGATCAAAAAGTACAGGATAATTCCAAGACCCGCACTGATGGTGCCCTCGACAACGTAGATCCATTGCCATGCCGAAAGGCCGTGAACACCGTTCAAATCGTACAGTCTGTAAGCGATCGCTCCACCGCAGCCACCAGCGACCGACGTGCAGCTGAAGAAGATACTGAATCTTCTCTGGGCTTCGCGCTTGGTGTAGAAGTTTGCAAGAATGTAGAAAATACCAGGGAAACTTCCGGCCTCGAAAATACCAAGGAGAACTCTGGTAGCCACCAAACCACCAAAAGTCTTGACAAATGCGGTTCCAATGGTCACCACACCGAACAACACGATCATGGTACTCATCCAGGCATGCGGCTTGATGATCTTCAGACAGTAGTTTGATATCACCTCAAAGACAACATAGGGAACAAAGAACACTGTTAGAGCCGTGTTGAACTGCTGTTTCTGCAAATCCAGGGCAGCTTGCATTCCGTAAATCTTGGCGTTCGAAATGTTCACTCTGTCCAAGAATGCCAGGAAGTAAAGCAGGCAGAAAGGAGGAACAACACACAGATCGATTTTCCACATCAGTTTCTTATGGTTGATGTTGTGCTCCTCAGCAAGAAGCCTCACCCTCTGGTCCATCTCGGACTCAGAAAGCACGGTGTCGTGGGACTGCTTTTCGTCCGAGGCTATATTCTCGTCGAGCTCGTACTTCTTCTCTAAGCTGGGTATAGAAGACATGATTAAAGACAAGAATTTCAACAGGAAGTGGGGATGGCCGATCTTATTTTATCTGCGAAAAAAGGCCAATATTTGTCATAGGTCTTCGCTAACAGGATTTAGTCGACACAAGAAATAGAGCCCACTAGTTTATGACTGACAAAGAAATCAACAGAAGCAGCCTGCAGAACAATCAACTGCTTTTTGAGACCGTCTATGCTAAGCCCCTCGTCAATCAATGCTCCGCTGTGAGCCAAAAACAGGCCTTGTTGGAACTCGGTAGTATGACCGATACAGGGCCGTTTTCACCCTCTTTTTCCGGATGAATGACTAAATCGGTAAAATTTTTCCCTCCAGCGCGCCGGGGGTGAGGCAGAGGTCGCCGGACCTCTGAACACGTATCAAACACCATCCTTGAGGCGGCTCAGCTCATTTTTCAGTGTATATGTGTTGATCCTACAATTTAAGTAAAATTCCGGGGCTTATCTTATATATATGCTAAACCTTCACAACTACAGCCTTGGCTGTTAGCCTTGAATACCCGAGCGGGCTCTGAAAAAAATTCCTTGCGCTATCTGTCGGCTAATCGGTGTATGGTGTACGGGTGTTGCCGAAAAGTATCCACGATCGAGCTTCACTTATATTATTATACAACATCTATTCGAGCTGCTGGCACGAGCAGCAGGCCTGGGAGCACGATTGGCTCCTTGCACGGCGTTTAGTGGTTCTGTTTGAGTTCCAGATTCCCTTTGTCCTTCGATATCCTCGGGAACGCCACTTTCCGTAGGCTGTTCTGTATCGCGCTGAGAATCGGCTTCTGTAGATCTGGTCGGCTCCACTTCCTCGGTGAGCGCTTGTCGGACGGCCGTCTCGAAAACTTCGTCGATCTGGTATTTTGTTTTGGCGCTGCATTCCAGAAACGCTGCTAAGCCAAGTTCGCGGGCAAGCTGCAACCCTGAGGACGAGGAGACTTGGCGGCAATTCTCGAGATCAGCCTTGGCTCCCACCAAGATGATGGGTACGTTCCTACCTTCAAGGAGGGAACGTACATGCACGACTCGCATAAGAACCGAATCAAAAGAGGTCTCGCTCACAACAGAGTACACGATTAGGATAGCCTGTGACTCCCGTAGCATGTTTTCTGTCTTTGGATCCAGTCCGTAGTCAGTGTCGACAATATCCAAGATGTTCAGTTGGTAGTGCTGGCCATCTATTGCCACCTCCTTCTTGTACATATCCTGAACGTTTGCATCAATATCCTCAACAAATTGCGATTGCACATACTGCAACACCAAGGTGCTTTTGCCGCTTCCCAGCTGCCCCATCACGCTGATTCTGACAGGTTTGCTTTCCTAACGATTAGAAGACTTATGTATATTGGATGCACGTACCATAAACATATTTTAGTTATACGCTAAATTTTAGTTTTTGAAAACGGTTTTTTGTCGATCTCCTGTCAACCTACCTATCTTGCAGAAAAACCGTTTCATGACAATTTCTTTTTTGGTCATTTTTTAGCTGACAGGCTGCGAATATAATTTTGAATATGAAGTCCTCTTATATAGTCAACTCCAGGTCGCGTATAATCTGCTCCACCATCGAAGCCGAAAGCTTAAACATTTTCGTGGATCCCGAGTTCTTCATCAGTCTGACAACACACCCTGAGAAACCGTATTCGTAGCCATCTTGTCTTTCTGTCTCCACAGTCACATTGAGGCTATTTTTACGAGAATCTCCCACGTACTCCACGTTCAACGTGGTTGATGTTCGACCCGGCCGAAGCTTTATCGAGTTTTGGTGATCCAGCTTCAAGCACAAACCCTCAATAACCTGCTCACAAGAAAGAACGTCTGTCTCAATGATGTGCTGTTTTTTCCAGAATTGGGTGCTCTTGAATTTCGTAGCCCGTCTTCTCACATGCGGGCTATCGACCTGCTTCTCGATCGTACCTAGTAGTCGTTTGAACCAATTTGGCCGTTTCTGAGGACTCGTAGAAACTGTCTGGGCCTGGCGTTCCCTTAGCTCCCTTTCTTTGAAATCAGGGTCCATAGGGGAATTCTCAATCTGGAAAATGGGCGCGGAGTCTCTTTTTGATATAAGAGAAGAAATTCTAGCTTTAACCTGTGATCCCGCAGCTCTTCTTTCTCTGGTTCTAGCCAAATCGATAGGATGTGGGCGTGAAGACCTTCGTTTTTCTGTGATTTCGTCGTCGAAAATGGTTGTCTCGTCCCTCACAACGAGTGGCTGCTCCACCTCAGGATCGGCAAAAACGGAAACCCTCGTAGGCTCTTCAACCACAGTCTCAATCTTCTTCGTCTTTTCGGGAGTGAGAGTCATCCGCTTTCTTTGATGAGCCTCCTCAGGAGGCATGTCATAGTTAGAATTAGCCAGCAAAGAGCATCGGATCGTTGGGAACGGCTGTTGGACAAACTTGTTCAGCTGAGAGTCCTGAGAAGTAGCTGATTCGACCTTGCGATGGGTTTTGATGATGGAACGATTCGACTGCGAGGAAACAAACTTTGCATTCTGCTCAGAGTCTGCGTCAGCGAATTTATCCTGATCCAGGGGCGGTATCTTGAATTGTTCTTCTTGGGGAGTTAGAATGGGAATCTGTATCGCTGAATGTAGACTGTACGAATTATCGTATGAAATTAACGATTCGTCAACAGACACATCGGCTTTATGAGTTAATGTCTTCGCTGTTGCGAGTTGCGGTGGCAGTTTTCTTGATGGCGGTTTCTCTTGTTTACTGCGCTTGTTGTAGTCATTCAGACTAATATCATTTTGTGGATCCAAATAAGAAGAAAGATTCCTAATTGACGAGTGCGAGTTACCAATCGATGATTTTCTCAATGGGGCCTTTGGGAAGCTCGTATCCCCCTTGTTCTCTTTGAAATCGAGATCATCAAGTCTGCTCATACGCACCCCAAATTTCTGCAAGACATCGCTTGTCTTGCGAATAGAAGCCGAGTTTGAATCTTTTAATGGAGTATTTCTTCTCTTGGGGTCGAGAGAATGCATGTTCCTCTCCCTCACTGTATTCTTTTCACTGAAGCTCTCCCTAACGTCTGATTTCCGAGGAGAACCATTCAGGGAATCTTTGGCCTCTGAAATAAGGTCTGTTTTATCTTCGAATATCTCAAATTTTAGGTCGACGTCAAACTTATCCTCTGTGAAAACGGCGTCAACCAAATATGTAAAGTCACTGAGGTCGACCTCTGGTAATTTGGGCAGATCTTTCGGATTGACTGTCAGTTTCTTTGATTTGGCAAGCGAGTTCGAGCGAGATGGCTTAGATTGATCTTTGAGCGACTTCTGACTGTTATATCTGCGGAAAGAAACGGATTTTCGAGATGAAGAAGAGACTATCATCGCGGGAGCTTTAGTCTTGTTGGCACTACTGGACTTTGTTGGTCTTCTAGGGAGTGCTTTGTTGGCCGTTGAAGGAAGTTCCCTCGTGGACATCTTCAGTACCTCACCATGCTCGTCTTGGATGATGGTACGAACACTGGTCGATTTAGGGATTCCTAGCTTTGCAGACTTTGCAGGGGATGGTGGACGCTTTCGCGTTCTTGAGTGTGTTTGCTCTTCCTCAGAATCTTGAGCATGACATTCCTTATACTTTTCCAGCAAGTAGTAAAACATCTTTTCGGAATTCTGATCCTCGCTTTGTAGATTTCTGACAAGCTCATTGATTGGAATACCATGCCACAAGGTTTGGAGGTTATGCAATATGTCGGGGTCAATATTATGTATAGGTTTTGTCATTTTGAGATCAGCCTCCTGGGCTATGTGGATCTCGTCGTCTGTCTCTGGATACTTTTTGAGCAAAGGATGATTCAAAATGTCATGGATTGATATCCTATCGCGCGGGTCGACCCTTAACATGGACCAAATCAGATCCTTGGCTTCGCTGCTCAAATTGACTGGCATATGAAACTTCCCAGTCTGAACTTTCAGCAGTAACTTGCGAATGTTAGAGTCGTCGAAAGGTAGATGACCAGTCAGCAATGCAAAGAAGATGATTCCACATGACCACACGTCACTTGGAGATCCATGATATGTTCTTCCGGCAACAATTTCCGGAGAAGCATAATGTGGAGATCCGCACGATGTCTCAAGCAGCTTATGTTTGGTCTCTAGAGCAGCCATACCGAAATCAGCAATCTTGATGTTATGATTCTTGTCCAGTAGTATATTTTCTGGCTTCAAATCACGATGACAAATATCAAACTTGTGACAGTACTCAACTGCTTTAATGATTTGCTTGAAATACCCCACAGCCTCTTGTTCCGTGAGGCGGCCGTGATTAATCAAGAAATCGAACAATTCACCTCCCTCCACATACTCCAAAACCAAATAAAGCTCGTTGTCATTCTCCCAAACGTCATAGAGGGCCATGATATTCGGGTGCGAAATAAGCTTCATGATAATTATCTCCCTTTCTATGCCGTACGGTAAACCGTTTGCGTCAATCTTGGGACCCTTTCCATTTTTGTAGTGCGTGACTGTACCCGGAGCGGCCTTGGGGACAATCTTGACAGCAGATAGTTGACCGGTAACACAGTGCTTAGCCAACCTGACTCTCCCGGTAGAGCCTCTTCCTAACGTCCGGCCCAGTTTCCAGGGGCCGATTCTATTTTCAGCTTTTCGTTTGCTGTTGGATGTAGTAGATGTCTGGGAGAGCCTTTTATTAGCGTTGGCCACACTTTCCACCACACGATCTATCTGTCTTTGAGAGCCAGTCAAAGCTCTGTTAGTGTTATTATGGCCCGTGGCTGCGACGGCAGCCTTAGATGCAAACGAAGAAACTCTCTGTGGTGCCACGGATGTCATCAAATGAGTGAATCAAAACAATGCCTAAAAGTGTCTAAATGATGCGAAAAAGGAGAGGTCTCACGTCTATGTTGAGTGGACCTGTTCTAAGTCTGGAACGTCGTACTCTAGTATGATAATATGCGAATACAAAGGACAATTATGAAATTTAATTTCTTGCTCCTTCCATTCCCACAAATTCTCTTGGAATATGAATATTTTCTTGAATATGCACCGCACCGTGTTACCGTGTTTGAGATTAAAAACATAAATAGTCGCGCTTAGATAATCCAAGCATAAAAAATATACCCATATAAACTATTCACTGGCTACCCAACAACCTCTTGCTTCTGAGAAGAGCTGTAGCCTTGGACCAGTTGCATAACGTCCTTTCTTGAGAGAAGAACCTTCTTCTCGAATTCTGCTTTTACGGAGCTGAGGTTTTTCAGAAGCACCTCCAGTTTTCTGAAAAAGTCCATTTGAGTGCTCACTATTCTGCATCCCTCTTCTTCCATATCAAGCGTCAGTTCTGGAGATGAGAAATACTTCTTGATTGCAGTATTGATTTTCGAGTAGACTTGCAAGTATTTGTACTCGATAAGAGAAAGATCCATCACGATCTGGAGGTATTTGAAAGCCAGAAAGTTATTAGTCTTTCGATCCGTTAGGTCCTTGTCTAGATTGTCCGGAAGATCCAAACGCTGTATCAGCGACATAGCCCTTTCCTTCAAGGAGGCTTGTTTGGAAAAGTCGGCATCGCTCACTTTGAAGGACGATAATTTGAGATCATCCATATTGTCAATCGCATCGAGCTCGTTTATCGTCTCCGGATCCACCGAGACATCCTCATCGCGAGCGTGCTCAAGTATCCTCCGTACGTTTTGTTCGGCATTTTTAGTCAAACACCAATTTGGTAGTTCCGTGATCTCGGGGTTAGAAGAAAGCTGTCTAATTAGTTTGTTATAGAGTTTGTAACTGTTCAGATAAGCGTCCTTCTTCTTTCCTAAAGATTCCTCGGACGGGCAGTCATCACAGTTTGAGACTTGAAGATCAGGGTGAACAACGAAGAGCTGGACCATAGGGAATCAAAAATATAATATTATTTCTAGAATAGTGCAAATTTATCCCTTTTTGATTATCCTACTTGCAGCAAGCAAAGCAGTAAAAATTGGAGTATATCGGTAAATTTCATGGAGGGGCCGAAATTTTGCGGCGTGAAATTAAAATCTCCCCACGGAGCAACAAATTTGTGAATGTCACCCACCGGTACTTGAAAAATGGGGCAGCGACGATGCGGGCACATATTTACCCCACAAAAAACTAAAGTGGGCTGTCGTATTTTTCAACCAGACCAGCTGCTCGACTTTTGTATGCACGACCACAAATCGTTTTTCAGCTTTTCAATGAATTTTACATTCAGGAAGCTCAGCTCAGTTTGTGTTCTTTCTGCATAGTTATCTGACTTCTCAGACATTGACATTTCACTTGGCTCTCTAAAGGCTTCGTAATGTTCGGCTCCCTGTAGCTTGTCAACGAAATTGAAAAGCAGTTTAAGGTTCCACAAATCTTCCATATTTTGCGGACGTTTGACCAATCTCTCAACTTCAAGCTTGAAGTCCAGAACCGTAGAGCTCTTCCTGTGATCTTTGTTTTTGTTTTCGACCATGGTTGATTTCTCAAAACGGGTCAATTTCTTGAATATGTTCAGATTCTCCAGCTCCTTCATGCAATCAGCATCATCGCTTATCTGCTGATCTGTCTCGACTTGCTTGACCATATCGTCAAACGAGAGCCTCAGATTTTGGTATTCCCTTTTGCGATAAACAAATATATTTAAATGAGCCTGCTTGAATGAATCCAATGTACCTGGCTCCCTAAAATCGAGTGTCACTGGGAAATAGATCTTTTCCGAATTGACAACAGATATTCTCGAGATGCTATCGAGTTCTGGAATCAAACAAGGTGTCTGGAGGTTGATCAGCAACCCGAGGTTTGTTTCAATTTGCACGTCAACTTTGATAGGCTGCTTCGTGTTCACATCTCGTACGTTAAGGCACCTGTTTTCCACTGCCAGCGCCCAAAAGTGTCTCAATGCTTGCAAATGAATTTCTGAGCATTCACTGCCAGTGTTATAATTGTTGGTTCCGTAGACAGGGTAGGTAGCGGTTACAAGAGCAGCAATTCCAAAATTGTCCTTCCGGAAAGCCTTCTGACCGCCGCCCAAAAACAAAATTCCAAGTGCAGAATTGATTGCCATGTAATTCCCGTAATTCATCGACTCGTCAACCACGCCTTGCAAAAATCTCAAACGTCTGAATATGCACAAGTCGCCGCTTCCAGCACATATGATTGACAGCCCCAGAATCATAACATCCATAATGTTCCGTGCACCAATCAACGCCACACGTTCATCGTAATTCCTTGGCTCCAAAGCACATATACTCATCAGTCTGTCAAAGTAGTACAGAAGCGTATCTTTAGCCTCGGTATTTCCAGATGATGCGTGCTTCAGCGAGATCGAAAGCAATATGCCTCCTAAGATGTTTAGATAAGGAAGGAAATCACTATCCAGCTCGCCTATCGTTTCAACATTGTATGTTTCGGACAAACAAGAAGGAATCTGCATCTCGACCCATTCTCTATGATCTCGAATTTGATCCCACATAATCAAGTTTGCCCCGAGACACCTTAGCATCAGGAAATCTGGTCTTATGTAGTCCAGTAATTGCATTGTTTGCGGTATAGCAAGCTTTGAGGCAACTTCACGATTGCCTGTTTTCAAAAACATGAACGTAAGTGCCAAGATGGCACCTCCGCACGATTTGTCATATTCTTCGGTGGTCTGTATATCCCTTACTGACACAGCCATTGCGAATAACTTGTCAATGACATGCGTGTCATTCGTAGCTTTGAGACTTTCACCTTTTCCTAAATTGACATAGCCTAGTGCTATACCGGCCGCAAGTCGATATCCTTCGCTGACAAATTCTTTTTCATTATAAGTAAGGGTTGCATTGATCTGAGAAAGCAAAACCTCTGTCATCCTTCTGTGCTGTGTCTCCAAATAAAGCAAGCCTATTCCAATCAGGCCTGCTGTCTGCACAGGTAACTGAACGTTCAAATTCGTTGATCCTTGAGGCAATAACGCAACAACGTGAACTGAGAGCACTTTGGTAAGTTTGATATCCATAGTCCCCTTCAGACTAGCAGCCATTCCAAGAAGTAAGCCGACACTTGTAAAGTTGTGTTTTGGGCCCAAATAGTTATAGATGTGCCATTCTTCTAGTTTTTTCAGGTGGCCGTTGAGTCCAAGTCCGAGAAGGAACCCTGCATGTTGTGCATTCAGTGTCGGTGGACGGTTGAACACAATCCAACTACCATTTATCTGCGTAGATTCCCTGGAAATGGTCAGTCCTGATGATGCACCGTTGTGGAAGTAACCCCAATTGTACATTTCTTGGTCAATTGAATCTTTCTCTAAGCTGACATTAATCATGTCCGGTAAAATCAGAGCATTGAAATTCATCTTGGGGATAGGGAACCTTTCCGTCATCAAGGGTTTTCTACTCGAAATGAAGACAGCTCCCCTACCCAGAGGCATGGTCAATGTTCGCAAAGCCACCTTTGCTCCAAGTGCACGCTGTCTGACAAGTTTTTCATGTTCATCCATTTTGTCGTCAGTTCTCAGTGTTGCAGTTTGTACGCGAGATGTCTGCAAAAGTTTGGTCAGCTCGTAGAATCTGCGGTCCTCATGATATATGAGTTTAGTCACCTGGAACCTATCAGCCTCAGCTTGACCATCCCATGCACTTATTGCTTCGTGATCATTGACAAATTTGAGTATCTGCACCATATCCTTTTGTGGTGCATCTGTGTAATCATGCCTTGTACTTGATGTTTCTTTGGCTACATTCTGGGTGAATGCCAGAAGGTCTTTTCGCCCTATCAACTCAAGCTCGTCAACTCCCGTGTTCCAATGGAAAGCGGACTCGCTGCAATTGATTATAGCATTTTTCAATGGCAGATACACGCCCGGAGGAAATGATTCTAGCATAGCAGCATCAATATTATAGTCTACCATCATATTGACAACGTCTGCCGGTTGAAATTCAGGGGAGATGAGTGCCTCGAATAATCGCAAAATGTAAAAAGTGCGTGGAGTTACTTGCTCGTCAATTGTCTCATCTTCTTCAGCAATCTGAGAGAATGTCACGTACGGAACAATGGAGCTGGAAAACAAGCTAGCCAACGATTGATAAAGGTTCGGTGGTGATACCAGTGGCTGCGCCGTCAAAAATCTGGTTGTGCGATCAATGGTTTTGGAGTCCTGCATGTAGTATTTAAACCAGTTGTCGGTCCATCCCATCCAGCTGCAGAGCTGAGCTAAGAGAACTGAAAGCTGCTCAATTTTCTCTGTTGCCAGCACATTGAGTTTGAGCTCCTCTCTAACGAGATGAAGGGATAAGAATATGGAGGGTAATAAATCTGTGAGCATATACGCTCCTCCAGAATGGGATGCTGTGGACAGATTTTCGATGCTTTGTTTTGCCAGCTGTGCGTACGGTAATAGGGAACACACCAGGTTTTTATCATTAAGCTCAGTGCCAACTTCAAAATCATCTGGCAGAGTAAGTGAAAGTAAAGTCACGATAAATGTTCGCCAGTCATTGTTTTGAGGTATATCAAGAGAGCAATTGGCGCACCATTGAAGCCAAAAGTATTCATAGGTGTAAGAATTGGCAAGGTATTTGAGCAGATCAATTAAAGTTAGAACGAGCTTGTCTTGTGGTTGTAAGTTCAACTGTATGGTATAGTGTTTGTCGTTCACGCAATGTACAGAAAGGTTCGAACCGAAACAATCGTCGAGAAACCTAATAGGTGGTAGATGCGAAGAAATGTCGATTGTTGATGACAAAAGTCCCAGAAATGGGTTTACGAGGATAATGTGCGAAAGATCGTACAGCAAAATGATGTATCCCGAATGTTTTGAGACCGTTGACAAAGATACAGCATCCAATCCTTTGACGGAATATGTTGATTTCAGCGAAGGCAAGCTGACCGAGGTCCCTGGATTGCTAAAGATGAAAAACTCTATTGTGTGGGATTTCCGGTTGCACACCACAATGGCTTCGTGGTCAGTGTAAGAGATGTTAAATATCTTTAGATACTCGGTATCATCCGTAAATTCTATGGAAGTCAGCTTCGTAAATATTATATCCTTTCGCAAACGAGCTGTTTCTATCTGCTGGTGATTTGCTGACATGAAAAAGCTGCCTGTGTCGATATTGAACTCGCTCCCAGATGCCATTCTATCGTAGGACATTGCGTCAGAGGTCGATCGTGTTTGTTTGGTGTCAAAGGTCTGATCATCAAGGATTCTGGGGCCATTCGATCCTGTGTTCGGTCCAGAACTACCACCGGTAACGGATCCAGAAGCATTAACAGTTGGGGGGTTGGTTTGAGTTTTGCTGACGTATATTTTTTTGCTTGATCTCCTGTTGAGACTCTGGTATGATAATGAACTCAATTTTGAGCTTCTATTTCTGTGCAAAAACCTTGTATGATAAACCGTGATGGCCTTCTCGACAGGATTATATGTGGTAGCTATGGTATATGCCGATGTTGAGGGAAATGAAATGATTTCTTCTTTCGAGGAAAAGGATGTGGTAGACGACGACACAATGGATCCAAGCTCACCCAAAGTGTCAAGAAGGGTAAGAAAATTGCTCTCGTTTGAACCAGCTGTACTAGATGTTGCTGATATTGGAGGAATGCCACCTGCATACAAAAGAGGAGATGAAGAAGCTTGATTTGGATCGTTAGAAACTAGTGCGGAGCTTTCGAACTCTTTACTGATGACCAAGCCGTTTTCAAAGTTGAACGCTTTGCGAATATGAAATGGAAAACTCACGATTTGGGAGCGCCCTCCTTTCTCATAGACACATATTTGTTCTTTCAGGACCACAACCAAAACTCTTTCTGATCGAGTGTTAGCACGGTCTCCATTTAGCTTGGTGAAGAAGCAGCTAATAATCTGAGAGTCAAACTTCAGATTCCGTGTCACGATTCCTCCCTTCAGCCAAAGAATAGCCTTCTCGCCAGCAAGAAGACTTTCATTGTCGCCTGTCAAATAAACTCTATAGTTCCCGAATTCGCGTACCAAACACGCATCGCAGAAATCTGTGTGAAGATTAAACGTAGGGACTCGCCTTAAGTCAAGATCCAAGTCCGACTTCAATAGGTTTACCATTTGTTATTGTGAATTTAACCTTTTGATCGATTCGCGGTAGATGCGCGTTCGAAAAATTACCCGGAGTCGAATCAAAAACATGTCTACACTGATCAAAAACAATCTAGTTCCAGACAAACATGTCGTTCTTCAACACCATCAAGTAAGTATATGAGTCGTACAAATCTTCTAACAATAAGGGGCTTTACCAGAAGCTCGAAGAAGAAAAACCAAAATAAGCTGGGCAACAATTATAACGAACTGTACTTGAACAACGACTCATCCACCTCGCTGAACTATAACCAGAACACGCAAGCGTCGATATATTCTAACAACAACGGCTCTTCGCTTTCCTTAAGAAGAACGCACTCGCCATCCAAGCAATCTATCAGATCGCTGAAATCCACGAACCAGACTCGCCAGCAACCCAGCAAACATGCACCAAAACCGCTTTTCATTTGTGAGCCCTTTGTGAAAATCGCACTTGTCAAAGGTTCATATAAGACCATCGTTCAACTACCGAAATATGTGGATTATCATGAGTGGTTAGCTCTCAACACCTTTGAACTATTCAATCATCTGAACAAATTCTACGGAGTGATATCTGAATACGTGACTCCTGACCGCTATCCGATTATGACCGCAGATCCGAAGACTGAGTACGTCTGGATGATGCCAAACGGCAAAACCGTTTCTCTCCCTGCAAATCAATATATCGATCATGCCTTGACATGGATTAACAACAAGATCAATGACCAGACAATATTTCCAACGAAATCAGGAATGGCATTTCCTCCCTCCTTTTTGAAGGAAATAAAGGGGATATACATTCAAATGTTCAGAATCATTGCGCACATCTTTCACAATCACTTTGACAAGCTGGTCCACCTGTCTCTGGAAGCACACTGGAACTCGTATTTTGCTCATTTCATCTCGTTTGTCATTGAATTTGACCTGATCGATACGCATGAACTTGAACCTCTGAGAATGCTGATTGACAATTTGGAAGCACAAGGGAAAATCATACCGTTTAGTAAGGACGCTCAATAGGTGTTCCACACACCATGATAGAATCCACAAATACTAGACTATAAATTAATATATATTTTTCGTTATATACAAGGCGTACATGTATCAAGAAAAGAAATATGGACTATCTCTAACCACATTCACGTCGAACTCACCCTTCAAAGGGATAGGTGGCAAGTCAAATGGGACTAGAATCGAGGTCCCATTCTTACCCTCAAATCCAAGTGCGTTTTTATAATTGCATTTCTCAGCGATGGTCACCGGCGTGACCATTTTATGCGCTCTTTCGATATCATCCTTATTGCCGGATTGCAGTAATAACTGTCTTTTTCTTTCGGTCATCGCCTCGTCAATCAACGTTGGGCTTCTCTTCAACTCTGATAGCAAGTCATGGCGGAATTTCTTGTATTCAATTGCCAGATCGCTGGCACTGTTAACCTCAATGACCATCAGGTTTTTACCATATCTCATTTTAAGTTCTTTGTCCAGTTTTTCGATTAGATTGTTTGTGTGCAAATGGATAAATTGCTCTCTAAGAATTTTGCTCATAATTGAGACATCTGAAGCATGAGTCCAATATGAGTCGTGAACTGAAGCAAATACCAGTCCTGCTTCTGAACATTTGTTGGCAGACAAGACCATATGAGTGGCATCCAAGGAGTGAATGAAGTTTGGAGGAAATCCACTTGCCTGCTTACGTCCATCGACACGTTTCAGTTGATAAGGATCGACAATTGTAATTGTTTGCATCGTGGTCTGCACTGGCCTTCCCTTGTACTCTCTGTATGGTTGGACAACAGGCAATCCCATAGGTGTCGTCCAAATGACCGAGCACATGTAATCAGTATCCTGAGGAATGTCAATGTCTGTTCTGACAGATTTGCTGATTCTCTTTGCAGCAATTATGAGCCAGTCTTGGATTGCATGCGCGTTATCGAAGAGTTCTCTAATAGCCTTGAAAACCTTTTGTGTCAGATATTTCGAAGACACGGAGATGTACTTTTCATCAAACTCGATGTCCTTTAGTCTCTTTGTAATTTGAGCACGCGCTCCAACGTAGGTAACACCATAAACACTAGTCATCACCGTTTGTTTGACAAGTTTTCTGCTAATGATGTCCTTCACCAATTCAGCCTCCCCCAATCCAGCTTTAAGATCCTCCTGAACAGACTTCTCCACCAAATGAGCAACATGGGTGTAAACATCAGAAGGCTTGTCAGCAGGCACCAAATTGACTTGTCTGGCACCCTCAATATCACCACCAAGCGCAGCGTAGTGTTGAAGACCATTACAAGTTCCATCCTGATGCACAGGCTGATGAGATATAAACTTGGTAGGATCCGGTAATCTGTAAGCCTGCTCCAGCTCCATTGCAGAAGCCAAAAATTGCCAAGGCTTGTCCGCATTCACCCACATTCTAGAGCCTCCCAAAGGGTCTCTGGCTGACTCAAATATCTCGTCTAAGTGATCATCAACGTACTTCACTCTGTCATCCAGCGAGAGCTTATCAAATCCCATGAGATTGCAAACGTGGATTTTGAGCCATTTCAGACCTTCCTCGCCCAGTTGTTTTCCATTCCAAAACTTTAGTAAACCTCTTGACAAATCATTTCCCAGATGGTTAAAGTATGGAGGCATTGGATAAGCCCTTCCTCTAAAATCAAGAGAATGAGGGAAGAAAATTCGTTCACCAACATAAGCCCTTGCAATCTCTAGTTTGTAGTTGGTATCACATCTCATCGACCGATCCTTCGAAAACTCGCGACAGATGAGCTGGCATTTCTTCTTGTGTTTGAAAAATTCTTCAAGACTGGCATCTGTTGAAGGCGGAGGAGGCAGGTTGAGTGTTTCGCGAAATTTTGGGATGTCCAAGAATTCCTCTCCTGTATTCCACACCTGTATCATGACCTTAAGCACGTCCTTATTGACGGTCCATGCAGTAGATCCTAAGTTATTGAGAGCTTGAAGAACAGTATCCATCTTACCTTTGATAGCAGCAGTACGGGCGTATGCAGCCTGTTCTGGCGAATTTTTAGCCTTCAGCACCGCAGATTTCTTCAAATAGTAGCCTCCGTCATTGTAGGTAGTCCATGGACGCGGCTTTGCAATCATTGGCATGAAATGAGGTTGGAGAGTGTTGTCCACTCTTTCAGTGCCTAGCTTGGAAGCAAATTTGCTATTTAATTTAATGACACCCACCTTGCTTCCATTTTGATAATCATAAGTATGATAGAATGCAGGGGCCAAAGCAGTTTTAGTATCGCCAGTAACTGGATCGGTTCCTTCCACATCAACTTTCGCGACCTGTAGAAGTAGAGAAAGCATAACAGATCCGACGCGGCACCGGCTATCTGTATCCCAACTAACAAACGCCATTGATTGACCAACAGAAGATTCAGCTCGTTTCTCAGCTTCGTGAATCAATTGAGAGGCTTTTGCTCCTCTGACAAACTTCTTGAATTCAGGGGTCTTCCTTATGGCCTTGAAGTTCTTGTTAACATCAATGTCAGCAGCAAGCAATCTTTGAGCTTTAAATTCCAACTCCATGGCACGGCCGATTGCCATTACCACCTTGGAAACTGGGGCCCCGTGAGCAAGATCTGAGGACACGCAAGTTTTGATAACTTCTAAGATAGTCGTGATTGCAGACTTGGAGGGTTTCAATAGCGTCAAATAAGGACCATGCTTCAACTTTTCCGAATACCTCTCTCTATCAAAACTTGAAGTATCCTCGAGCAGATTATCCTTCTCGAGCTTCCGTGCAACCCAATATTCTTCGATCTCTTGCTCAATCAAGGGTTGCATGTTCGTGAGCCAGTCATGCAGATATGATCCTATGGAGGCTGGCATGCTTTTGTCCTTTATATTTTCAAATTCATGTTCCCACTTGAGTCTTGCAGCTTCAACGCTGTTTGACTCCACTTTCTTCTGGCGCTCTTCAGAAACAATGTCTAAAATGATATCAAATTTCTCGTGTTGCTCCAAGGGTAATGCGCATTTCATTTCAAAAAAATCAAGTTTTGTTTCTAAGTTTTCATACTTCTCATAATCGATGTCCAGCTTCTCCTGCTTGGCGAGAGCAAAGAACTTATCTAGGAATTGTCCATCTCCATTGTAGGAATCCACTAACCCTAAAAGTGTATGTCTGATTGCCCTCAAATTGAATGAAGAAACAGGAATGAGTTCATCCATCTGATTGTCCACTATTGCTGGTGCTCTGCTTTCTGCCGCATCCTTTTGAGCAGGATTTTCGTGTGGATGGTTCTCTATATTTTCGTGACTTGCATTTGCCATTGTTTCCAGATCCATACCAGTCGGATGAATGTCCGAGACAGTACTGCCATCTTCACTTTCCTTCCCCATCAATAAACTGAAAAACTTTTCATATTCTGAGGGAAGCTCGGTAACCAATGTCGGGTCTGCAGAAAGCAATGTCCTGACGTTGTTGACACCTATCACGTCAACATACCTTAATATATCAGCCCTTTTGTTGCGAAACTTCCTCAAGTTGTACTGATCAAATTCTTCAAAAATGTCAGCAAGAGAAGCGTTTTTTTCAAACTTTAGCTTAATGATCCAAGCGATAATTCTGGGCTCGTTCTTGACTGATGAATCAAAAGCAGTGAACGTGTTCAACCAACACTCCACATCCGCCATTGACACATCTTCGCTGCGGCCCCATGTAGCGAGAAACTCACATATTCCATCGTGAAAATATTTGTGCGGGTTTTTCGGATCTGAAGCGTTATTCAAGGATGCCAGGCTCTGCAATATTAAATCAGCTCTCTCGTAGTCTTTTGAGAACAAACAAGCTTCAAAAAGACTCCATGATTTGAAAAATTCGCTAGAGCTAGGCGTAAGCACATTATCAACGGAAGACGAGAGCAGAATCTCCTCAAGGTCCGATTTCTGATTGCGAAAAACCTTGTTAGAATTTAGGATAGCAGTTGTCTGATGTGGGCCCTTCCCAAAGGTCTGATTGGCATATGACGTCGCCTTCCGTGATTTTGTAGCACCCACAAATCTTCTACCCTTTGAAGCATATACTGATAGTCGCTTGGCTTGCTGGCGAGCAGTTATGAAATTCATAATGACTATCTATTGCAGTGTGAATGCTCGGGGAAGAATGGAGTCAAGAACTTTCTTTTACAATTTTCAGTTTTTTTAGTATTAAAAAAAAAAAAATTCAAGGGATAAAAATTTTCGTTGAGCCGCACATTCCAAAAAAACAAAGTCAAAGATAATTCTTTAGTTATCTCTGCGATTTATATGTAATTTCTATTACCACGGGTAGATCTCAAACTAGTGCTCAGCAGTGAAGGAACAGGGCGAAGAAAATCATAGATGATCATCATCAATTGTAAGCAAATTCATAGGCTCTTTGGACTTTTCGGGATCAAGATAATATCTCGTGTGCCATAATGTCATTCGAGAAATGATTCCTGCAAGAACGAAACAGCTATCTTCTTTCTCGTCTTGGGCCTCCTCCGTTAGGAAGAAAGCGAAAGGCCATGAATGGACTCCGCCTTTCATTCTCCACAACTTGGTGCTGCCGGCCATCGCCAAGGTATTGCCAAATTCTTCGATCTCATCACGCAAAAGCTCTTCTGCCCCCCAAGTCAAGATGATCCCTTTTTCGGGAAAGCTTTTTTCCCAAGTGTTCGGATTATTGCAAAATCCGGGACTATGAATGGCACCTAATTCTGGAAGGTGGGACGGTATGTAACGTTGCGAGATCCGGTTAATGAAATCTGTCGTCAGAAAGTCGGGACAAGTATCTTCAGATATCCTCATGGATATTCCTTTGTATTTTAGTAAAGGGGAAATCAATAGGGCTCCGAAGGGTTGGGGTATTGGCTTGTTGACTGTTTGGGACTTTTGTTCAATGTCCTCAGTCTCCTCAATTCTCTCTCCCTCCTTTTTGAAAATGCTATAATCGGGATCAGTTCTGAAAAGTAAAAAGCTGAGGGCAAGGCTTGCACCAGCAGAATCCCCTGCAATTATCCACTTGGCATTTTCATACGTGGTTGTAATCTCTTGCCAATTCTGTACAACTGTGACTAAGTGATCCGAGAGCTCACATTTATGCACATTTTTTAGTTGGGGAACAAAAATAAGGGGATTTTTGAATCCCTGCAATAACAGTAGCGAGTGCAATGTAGTTAAATATTCAGTGTAAAAATGTGGAGTGCTTGACATGATTAAGATGTTTGGAATATAATATATCACTAAATCAGGTTCCAACGGAGTCTCGTTTTGACACTGAACTTTCTTGATCCAATTACCTTTCAAATTATTCTCCTTGACCTCCTCGTAAAAACTAAGCTCAATTCCATTCCAAGCCTGGATAATTGAACGATAATCATAGAAACGTTTCCAGACAGGGTTCGCCACCAAAGAATAGCTTGGATTCTTCTCATCCGTGATCTCTGGTAAAAAATGCTTGACAACTCTCAGTAACACATACTGATTCAAGGTCCCTTGTCTGTGGACTTTGTTCTTCTGATTTAGTGGCTCTATGAATCCGTAGACAATTATCTCAGAAACTAAGTTGAGAACTAAGAATTAGTGTCTGAAGGTTTGATTTACTTACAGAAGTTGTAGTGATTAACAAAAAACCTTACTGTATTGCCAAAGGTATAATTTGATGACATGTATATGAAAGCTAGGATTAAGAAGACAAGTATATCTGATAACGTGTATTCCCTCATCTTTTGAAACTGAAATAATGCTAGTATAAAACTTGTGAGGATGGCGCTTGAGGGATACTTCCCCTTTTTTTTTTTGATGTTACCGAATAAAAGCACTACCATTTTCCGTTCTCGATTTTTATGTGGTCACAGGGTTGCAAGAACTTTTTCAAGGATACCCACTAGAATTTGTGCATGCTTTTTCTCGAACACCAAGGTTGGTCTGAGTCTCACACCAACCTCCGCACAGCCGCCAATATTAACACCAGAGATGCGCATTTTGTTCAAAAACTCTGTTCTTTTTTCTGGGGATGGCATATCAAAAGCGATGAAACAAGCCTTCCCTTTCCCTCTTAAATTTTGTAAGTAACGAGGATATTTCTTCTGAAGATCCTCGAGATTTTGGTACAAAAAGTCGCCAGTTTCCTTGATTGAGGTCAGTAAATTCTTTTCGTGTACTTCTTTGCAGATGGCTGCAGCCAACATGATCAGCTTCTCGTCACCGCACCAAGTGTTGAACTGTCTATAAGGCATATTTGGAATGAGCTTTTGGTCGTTGAAGAAGTAACCTGCAGATTGCATCTTCTTGGAGAAGGTGACAAGGTCTGGAGGAGGAGTGATATTGTATCTTTCGTGTTCCCACATGAGACCAGTAGCACCACATCCTGTTTGAACTTCGTCAATAATCAGCTTGGCGCCATACTTCAACGTGATGTCTCGTAGACCCTGGAAAAATACAGCAGACGCATGATTATCGCCACCTTCAGATTGGATAGGTTCGACAATAACACCAGCTATAGGACAATGCCATGTTTTGAAAAACTCCTCTACAATTGATAAGCATCTCTCATCTTCCTTTTGATTGAATGCCTCATTAGCTTCCAATGGATACTTGTAGGAGGGAAATTCTGCTTTTGGCCATTTGAAAGATGGCATATCCATCTTGTGAACTGGCTTGGATCTGGTCACTGATCCGGAAGCAAATAGTCTTCCATGAAAAGCTCTTCCAAAGGACAGGATTGCAAGCTCGGGGTTACCTGGAGCTTTGTTTTCCATACAAGACTTCTCCTCTTCGGCCGAAAAAGGCTTATCAAACCCTCTCCTCGTGGACTGGTAATTGAAGAAGACAGCCTTGAATGCCAATTCGTTGGCATCTGCCCCCGAGAGAGCATTCCACACATACTTTTGACCCTTAGGTGCATATTTTAAGAGCCTTCTCTGGACTTCCTCAAACTCAACTCCCGCGAAGTTTCCCAATGCAGCTCTGTTGACAATAGCAGAAACCATTTCGTCGGATCTAGCAACCTTGATGAGTTCAGGGTTATTATATCCAAGTGGAATGGAAGCGATTTGGGCGTAACAGTCCAGCAATGTGTTGCCATCTGCATCCACGATGTAGTTTCCTATGGACTTCTTGTAATCAGCTAAAAAGTACACACATCTAGCATCGAATACTTCGTTGAGTGATTTGATTGCCTTTTGACCGTTTGGACCGGGAATGGAATCTGTAACAATCTTTGGGGCAGACGGTTCTTCTTTGAAGAACTTCTCTGTATAGGACATGATTGACTTTCAATTGCGTTTCTAGTTTCTGAGAATTCAGAGTATATATATATAGCCAGATCTAAAATAGCGGCATTACTTAGATTGCGGCTATGGTCCAACTTAGTCCAAGCGGCATGATAAAATAGGAAGGACCTGCAGCAAATGAGCCGCCAATTTTTTTTTACAAATCAGGGTAATTCTGGAGTATTGAGATGAGTGCTTCTCGTTGCAGAAAAGAGGTCCAAACAGTTGATCAAGGACACACCTCATATTCCTTCCAAACATCGATATCGTAACTTTTTTTATACAGGTAGCGCTTATCAACGCCACCCGTGAGTTCCACCAAATCCACAGCCTTGACAAACATGCAAACCACGACAAAGTTTTCCTGGCCTGATGATGTTCCATCAACGCCCCTATTGATCGAATCCAGCAGTCTGTACTTTTCGCTTGTTAGCAATGATCCTGGTAGAGGCCTTTTGAAGGATCTCTTCAAACTTCTGGAGAGATCATTCCAGCATCTTTGTCTTTCGGCTTTCCATTCCTCCTCGGTCGGAGCATGAATCGTTGTGTTCAGTTCACATAGCGATAAGGTGCTCACGTTCATGTTTTGTGTCTGCGAAGGGGATACAATTTTGTACATCAAAGGCTCATCAATTCCGACTTTGTCGAGCCCAATGGAGTAAAAATCGTGTTCTTGTTCCACAACAAGATCGGTATCGTTTAATTTAATCTCTGACTCGCCTGATTTCTCTTTTGAGCTCGATATTGTAGATAAATTGCTCAAGTCTATGATGGGATGTCTCTCATTCGTTATCACCCTAACCGCTCCACTAAATCTAAATTGCTTGCGAGACTTGTGGAAATAGAAACATGCCTCAAAATTGGAATTTTTGATGAGGTCTTTGAACTTCGCTGATCTTTTGTCGCATGTGAAAAGAAGGACATTAGTTTTGGTATCGTTAAAAAGAAAACCCCTGAATACACAAGTTCTGGTGTGAGGGATTCCATGTTCACCAACATTGGAAAATGAAAATGGAATAAATGGCTCAGTCTCTAATTCGGAGGCCACTGCACTGGTGAATGCTGCATTCCATGGTGCTAGCGATGGCAGCATGGTTATTGTAGATAGTGCACAGCTGAATGGTATCTACTTGTAAGCTGAAAATATTCTCGCTTGATTTTTTCGGGATTCATTCTTTCGGGTGCAAGAAAACCCAAGTTGCACCGCCCATTTGTAAATATATGCTGAAGCTTTCTAATAGAAGTGAGTAGTATTGAAAGTTTTATGATCAGCCATACTTAACTTCCTAATCTACCAATGCCTTGCCCCATCAGCACCTGCTGATTTTCTTGGAGGTCGAACTGGAAATTTGGGGGAGCTTCAAAAACCAATACAATTGTAGATCCAAGTTTGAAGCCGCCCATTTCCTCTCCTCTAAATAAAGGAATTCCATGAAGTAGCTTTGACGCATTCGCATAAGTCGCTTCATAGCAGGTATCCCTTTTCAACTTCTTGCGCTCCCGAACCTTGTACTTCTCAGTCAATGCTTCATTTAATTTGTCTTTAGAATATATTTCATGCTCGTAAACTTCATTCGTTGCGAGATGGGTGTCGAAATTCAGTTTGATGGAGCCAACATTAGTCGCTCCGACAGGAGTCATACTGAAGAGGCCATATCTCCAGTACCCAAGAATTGCAACTCTCTCGTTTAATATGAATAGGTTTTGTAAAGTCCGTTGAAAGTACGGTGCAACTGAGTATAACTGGCCAACAAAATGTCTCCTTAATGTTGCTACCCATTCAACGGGCGAGTGAAATCTATGGTAGTCTCCTGGTGCTAAGTATATGACTGCATAAAACAACTTGTTGGTTTCTTTGTGTCCTTCAGCACCAACCATAGTTCTTGAAACAGACAAAATACGCGAAGTCGAAGGATGGATGAAAGACTGGTCGCCTTCCTTCTTGTAGGTCAGAGTCTTGATATCTCCATGTAAGTCAATAAAGTGGGCTTCTTTTTCGGCTTCTTTTGGATCAAATTGTTGAGGAGGAGCTTCAACTTTTGGCGCATCGTGCGTGCCCAGTAAGGCATCAACTTTGTACGTTATTCCTTTCACCTGCTCTATCCCACCATCTTCCTCAACGATGCCAAACTTTAAAACCTTGCCATCACATGGAGAACAAAGTGTCGCAGAAGTGTCGATGGGTCTTCTTTCTGATTTAATCGGCCGACAAAAAAACTCGGCCAGATTTTTGTAGTGTGTAAGATCAGGATCTGCCATTTCGTCTAAGTTAACGCCAAAAATCACCGAATAGAGCTTGAAACTGGGGCCCCTCAACCATACGGGAAGGCTGATGCTATTCAGTTGTCCCCAAAGCCTAGAAAGTGAATTCAAGGGAAGTCTGGAGTACATATATAGAGGCCACGATCCTATGTTGTGAGATCTCTTTTCCTTTGATTCCTTTGATTCTCGGGTATCATCATCCTCAATGAGATTTCTGGCCACAACACCAAAAAAGATGAGAGAAACTGAAGTCAATGTGAACCAGGAGCGAAACTTGACGCGTTTTAGTCGTGATGAAAATCTAGCTTTGGTCGAGAACTGACGTTTTTTGAGTCGTTCTTTAGTGCCATTTATAAAGTTTGCATTTGTGGTTCCATAGTAGGTACCAATTGACCGCTGCAGCGACACCTTAAAAGTGGCGACTGCATATAGTGACGTTTTCGCGTAATGTATGTTTCGGTGAGGACGAGGAATCTTAGAAATATTGCGATTGAAGCCCTTCTGCTGCTGATTAAGTGCATTCAATGATGCACGTGTCAGTGGCTTGTTCAAAATCTTGTGATTCTCTGTCAATGCTCTAGATCTCATAAACATTTCAACAGTCGTAGATATCAGAAGTTAACAAAATTTCATAGGACTTTTCTGTTGAATAAATTGCATGTGCATTGGAATCCGATAGTACCTGACTATTCCAGGTATTTTTCATCGTGTAATTTAGAAGACACCCGATTGCAAGACCTGGTTATATGAGAGTCTGAGCCAATTGGATTCATATCAGGACTGTCCTTATATACTTTGTAACGCCGCCGTTCCGCCAAGCTACGTCAGTCTTAGTTATTTGAGTGGTGTAAAGATGTTCATATAAGACTGAAGTTTGCCACCAATTTTCGCTAAACAAAATATTGTACCATCCCATAAACGATGTCCCCTGTTTCGTCTTCGAGTTCGGCTAATATGCTTTCGACCACAGTGTCTGTGGCGCCCTTAGTACTCTTGTCCGTGGTGGATCATTACGAAAGAGTCATGAAATCCACTACATCGTCAATATCGGGGTCAACAAAAAGAGTTGTGGGTGTCATTCTTGGTGATAATACACAGAGGAATTCTTTGAAAGTCACAAATTCATTTGCCATACCATTTGAGGAGGATGAGAAGAACCCTGATATTTGGTTTCTGGATCATAATTTCATCGAAAACATGCTTGAGATGTTCAAAAAAATCAATGCTAAAGAGAAGTTGATAGGATGGTATCATTCAGGTCCCAAACTCAAAAGCAGCGACCTCAAAATAAACGAGATTTTCAAAAAATTCACGCCTTCTCCCCTCTTATTGATTGTAGATGTTAATTCAACTGACAAGATTGACATCCCAACTGACTGTTACACCTCAATTGAAGAGATCAAGGAGGATGGATCATCAAGTGAAAAAACTTTTATACATTTGCCCTCAACTATTTTGGCTGAAGAAGCTGAGGAGATAGGTGTTGAGCATCTATTGAGAGATATTAGAGATCAGGCTTGCGGGAATTTATCAATTAGGCTCACAAATAATTTTAAATCACTCTCTTCACTCAAGGAAAGGCTCCTCACTATTGTTGGCTATCTGACAAAAATAAGGACAGGAAGGTTACCCGTGAACCATGTTATTTTGGGTAAGTTGCAAGACATATTCAACTTACTGCCAAACATTAGCGCATTCTCTGCAGACCTTTTGGATCAGGAATCAGGTGAATCGGAGAATAAGCATCTAACCACTGCTTTCAACGTGAAAACGAATGACGAGCTTATGATTTTGTACGTAAGCAGCCTAGTCAGATCAATCATAGCGTTTAATGATCTGATCGAAAACAAGATACAAAACAAGAAATCGAATGAAGCAAACTTAAACGATTCAGGGCTATCTAAGGCTAATAACACTGATGACAATGCGATGGAAGGTGTTGAGTCTGATAGATCTTGAAACTAGATAGAAATAAAATATCACTCCGTTTTCCTGTGTTATCGTAATCTTGTTCGTTACCCGTCAGAGAAACCTGAAAAAAATGCATGTCTTGCAAAACTCAAAAAACAGGCCCAACTTTGACTATACTTCGGCTCTCTTAAGCCTCTGTAATTAAGAATGATGTGGAAATTACAAGTCTCGGGGATACCTTTATTATCAAATACCAATGTATGTTGGAGTCCAATCACTGTGTTCCAGTCAACTATGAAAACCCCATTTACCAAAATTTCACGAAGACTGTATTATTACTCAAATGAACAGCTGAATAACGTTGCCATAAACTTTGACCACAAAGACGTCCAGCGCAAAACTAAGAAGCTAAATTTACAGTTTGATCCAAACTGTAAACTATTAAATTTACGGCATACATCAAAGTCAATTCCCGCTTTGGCTTCTGAGGATTCTACAAATGTCATCAAATCAGTCGCTAAATCCGCTTTGGCCTGCCATCCTCGACCTAACATATCGCATATTCCGTTTGAGGTCAAACCAAAAGCTGAAACTGCAAAGAAGTCGTCGGTTCTACAACGCGCGTTACACGACGAAAGCCCCAAGTTGAAACAGCTATGCGCTCCGTATTTGGCACTTACAAAACCTCAACTGACATTTCTTATCATGTTATCATCCATTTGTTCGTATGCTCTAGCTCCTAATTCTACGAATTTATCAGAATTTGTTTGTTTAACACTAGGGACATTGATGACTTCTGGAAGCGCTAATGCTATCAACATGGCAAGAGAACCCGCATTCGATAGGCTGATGATAAGAACGCAAGCGCGCCCTGTCGTCAATGGATCTATCACACCTAATGAGGCCTTTACCTTTGCATCGATAACTGGTTTGCTTGGTTGCACAATATTATTCTATGGAGTGAATCCAGTGGTTGCTGCACTGGGACTCACCAACATTCTCCTTTATTCATGGATATACACTTCTTTGAAAAGGGTGTCAATTTTGAACACCTGGGTTGGTGCAGTTGTGGGGGCCATTCCGCCCTTAATGGGATGGGCCGCATGTTCAAGTTTGAGTGATCCAGGTGCATGGTGTTTGGCTTTACTATTGTACGCGTGGCAATTTCCGCACTTTAATTCCCTAAGTCATAACATTCGTGATGAATATAAGCGTGCAGGATACGTCATGGCAGCTTACGAGAATCCAAAGCTGAACGCTAGAGTTGCTTTGAGGTACTCAATACTGATGTTTTTTATTTGTTTTGGACTATGCTACTACAACGTCACCGATCCACTGTTTATGCTCGACTCTAGTGTTTTGAATGGATGGATGGCATACATGTCTTTCAAATTCTGGTGGCAACAACGTTTGAACTACTCGCGTAAAGTTCAGGAGACTGGTGGTCCGTCTCAGAAAGCTGTCGATCTAGCCAACTATTATGCTAAGAAGACTTTTTGGAGTTCTATATGGCAATTGCCTGTGGTGTTAGTCCTCGCGATGCTTCACAAAAAAGGACAGTGGGATAGATTTTTTCAAGGCGAAGAAAGACATTTAACAGCCTGACTTGTGCAAAGGTGTTTAGTTTAGCTCTTGTAAATAGACCCTTAAAAAAATTAAATGTCTCATTATTTGATCGGGTTTGAGCGTCTGCTCAAATGTTTATTTATCATTCAAGCTTTTTGACTAATGTATTTACCAGATTTGATTCCTCGTGATGCACATCATTTATGGATGCTAGAGTCTAACACAAGGCAATCCACAAAATCACAGGACATAGAATCTGAAATCAGTACAAGCCGATTTCCTCCACTGTCTTCGTATTCACCTGCATTTCCAACCCCGATTAGAATGTCAGATAAGTCTAGCGGGTTGTCAATATTGCCTTCTGAACAAGCCAGCAATACCACGTTGGAGTATTTGGCAACTTCCATATCTCGAGATCTTAGATATCTCAGCGACCTCAGCAAAGTTGGCTATAGTTATCTGAAACCAATGGGGCTTGGAAAAAGCATGAAGCAATTATCTGAAGAACAAGATCACGACGATGATCCAATTAACTTCGAAGGTGGGGATGCGTTCACAGCTGTAGGTGAAGACGAAGAGGTGGACCACATCGCTGGTAATAGTGTTGAGGAACTCACTCACTCCCTTCATCTGAACAATAATACAGAAGCTGATCTTGATGCTGATATCCCAAACAATGATGCCTACTCTCTGGATTTCGACACCGATGGTGATGATGAAGATGGTGCTGATGGCAGCGAGGGCAACGACGGCGTTACGCATGAGGATGACAACGCTGTCATAAATGATCCCGAAGCATTTATGGCCTCTGAGGAATATCAAGATGATCATAGCATTTCAATTGGCTGCCCAGTTGAAAGTGATCCAAACCATCCGACAGATTATGTTGCGACTGATAACGTACTGCTCCATTCTGGGCCTCTTACGTCAGCAACGACGACGACTGAAACGTCAGCATCAAACCAGATAAGAACTAGTCATGCTGGTCGGGAAGGTAATGAAACTGCAACAGGTGACACATCTCCACAAACTCCATATATGTTTTCCCATTACCATGCTGACTTACAGGACAGTCCTTGTCTTAGGTCACCAGGGATGAGAATGGATGTTCGCGCAAATACCTCTAGGTCTTCTGATTATGACATGACTATAGAATAATTACCCATCCTCATCCGTCAGGGAAGCTATGGGATCTCGTATGAGCGAGCTAGTTTTGCCCAGGCTTATTTCATCGACCTTAGCTTTTTGTAAGTGAATTGCTGGTACCATCCATTTCCCACAGCTACAACGAGAGCCCCTCCATGAATACGCTCCAACTTTGGCATTGCATTTGGGACAAAGAAATTTCCCCTCCAGCTCGCTCAACGATAATTCTGGTTGCATCCACTTGAGCGGTTCGACGAAGTAATGTGTACACTCGCTAGCGCCCCTTTGGAGGTTGGTGATTCTCTGTGATTTGAAAGCATTTTTAACGAAAAACCCTTGCTTATCTTTGTCACCTGATGGCGGTTCATGAGGTATGAATGACGTTGAATTTGCAAGCATACGCCTACATCTCTTGCACCTCAAAACACTCGATACGTCAACATTTGTCGCTTCATCCCCGTATAAGTCGTCAGATTCAAGAATATCCTCATAATTATTGCAGCCAAGTTCCAATACCAATTGCTTGTATATTGGAATACTACTCAGAATTTTCGGGTTATCCTGACAACGTAGCTCTTCGTATAGTTTCAGCTGACGTAAAAAGTTATCGTTCGGGCGAACATTTGGCTTAACTCGTCTCATTGCATAAAGTGCAACTTTCAAGCTCATTTGATAGTATTTCATCAGAAAAGCTGCCAGAATTGCTGGAGATCTAGAACACCCAGCATTGCAATGTATTAAAATCTTAGATTTATGCTTGGCTAGTTTTGCGGTCTTTGGTATCTGGTCGGGATTCCCATAAAGTGCAAAACATATGAAACGATTAGTTTGCTCAAAAAATGCTATTATATTAGTCGTTTCATCATCATCCACTGGAATTTGAAGATGACGATAAGGAGTTTTGGTATAAGACTCAGGTACACTTTGTTTCTGTACCGAAATAACATGCTCTATTCCGTGCTCCATGCTTATATCCAAACCTTCGTAAAGGGGCTCTGCAGAGCTTATGTAGATACCCCCTAATACCCTGTAGAGTGACATTGTGTAATCAAAACTTAGAAATCAAAAAAATTATTTTTTTTAAAGGGCAAAGGTGTTATGTTGCAGACTTACTGCTTTACAACGTTCTGATGAACACCATATACTTTTCTTTAATTTCCCAACCCAACATTCTGTATGAGACCAAACGATCCCTGTATCTTTCTAGAATTTATAGCCATTTCCGCCCCTAGCATTTAGCTGCTGCTGTGTATTATAGTGATGGTTCCTAGAATTTCTATGCCCTTGCTGCCTCATTGATACGGGTATAGCACCACTCGCAACATTTTGATTTTGAGGGATTCCATAGGCTATCTGTGGAACGCTTGGTGGCGGCTGGTAAAAGGGAATGAACTGAGGCTGCTGAAATTGAGGAACGACAAAAGTGGGTTGTGGCATGTGCATATTGTGAGGATCCATTTGCATAGGCTGTGGCATCATTACAGGTTGAGGCACTGGTGGATGCTGTTGAGGTGGCGGAGCCATCATCGGGAATGGCTGAGCTGAGACTTGATACAACCTTTTTTGCATAGGCGGTATTGTAGCTGGAGAGCCAGTCCATTCAGGTTGTTTTGAAAACGCCATTTTGTATGATTCCTCAACGGTCGATGGCCAAGTTGGAGGAGTCGCAAAAGGCTTTTCGATATTGATAATGAAAACGTTTTTTGTCTCGTTTTTCTCCTCATACTCGATCCGAGCTTTGATAAGAACGTTGAATTTGACGTTGAAGAAGTTTCCAGACTTATGATAAATTCCCAATTCCTTTGGCGATTTACCAGTAGGGAAGAAAGATGCCACCTCCTTCCTGTTGCGTTGCTGCGGAGATTGCGTTATCTCACCTGAGTTTACAGCTGGGGAGCTTCTTGAAGATGCAAAACTTGGAGAAAAAGGGACCGAATTTGGGTTCATCTTGAATGTGGGAGCAGTTCTGGGGTCCATCTTTTTCTTACTCAATATAGGAGTGGGGGTTTTAGAAGTAGTGGTAGTATCTGCAATTTTTGGGTGACCATCACCTTCTTCATTCTTTTGATCTTTTCCATTGTCTTTGGTTTCCAACTTTTTCACTATCTCATTCTGTTTGACCTTATCCCTCGAAAGTATAGGAAGTAAATCTGGAGGTATTCTTGATGGCACTTTAAAGGTTGCCGAGAACTCGCGCAAAGAATTGATTTCATTTTGATGAATAAGCTTGCTGCTTTCATTCACTGTTTTTTTCAGACGTTCAGAGTGAGAGGCTTGTGCTTGGTGGTCACTGCGGCCTTGGTCAAGTGCATCCAAGCCCACAGGTGACTCGAAAGTACCATCACTTTTTTGTTCAGTGCCAGAGCTGGCAACTATGGCAGGGTCACCATGAAAGTTGGCAGCACGCTGTCTAGGAGGTACGTACTTCCCTGGGGCAGTCAGTCTTGCCTCAATTCTGTGATCTTTGGTGTTAGCTCTTAACATTCCGAGTAGCAATGCATCGCCCTCACTCTGAGAGGCAGGTTCTCTGGAAACACCTGAATATTTGTCTTCTTCGTCAACTCCGCTATCATCTACTATAATCCCTCTCTCTTCAGCAAGGTGTATATTACCATTGTGGCCTTGAGACTCAATTTCCCTAGCTATCTTCTCGGCTTCCTTCAACCTTTGTTCATAGTCTGGAGCATTTTTAGGAATCTTGGTGGTGTACAAATCCTCGTCGTAAGTAGATTGGATACCAAATTTACGCTCGTTCACCTCAAATTGATCCCAATGGACGTTCGAGTCAGCGTCTTCCAAACTTTCAGTCAATCTTACATCAATATCTTCATCTGGTACCCATTTTTGTAATTCTCTTTCATGACAGGCAAAGTCAGCCGATATATCATTGTCTGTCCTGAAACTTCTGCCTGACGTATGCAATCTCGGTCTTTCAGCTTCCTCAAGAGCCTCGAAATCCACGTCTTCAAATTCCATCTTTGAAATATCTTTCTCCGAAATAATCAGCGTCTCCGGGAGCTCAAATTTGATTTTAAGCTCTTCTTCTGACGAAGCAAAAGAACTCTTTTTTAGTTGCGGGTATCTCAGCACTATAGCAACTCCTGAGTCCGTGATGTCACCACTAGTATATAAAATTCCATCATAAGTAGCTCCAGAGTTGGTAGTGATTCTACTCTTGCAGCCAATACTCCTGATAAGCCCGAACAATAATCGATCATTCATATGCTTTAATGATGCTTCTTGGCCGTGGGCTGCATTTGCTAAATGATAGGCGGCCTGATGTTCTTGAGCTGTGCCCGCCTGAGCAGTGCTATTATTCTTTCTTCCATTGGGGACGAATGTGGACGCATTGTAATTAGGTGCCGAAGATACATTGATGTGTGACCAAGTTTTGGAGCCTGTACGACGGTGCTGACTACCCCCAGTAAGTTTGGAACCTGATGAGTTGTTCAACTGGTTTCCTCTTGAAGTCATCTAAGTTTGAAATGAGCCAGATTTTAGCTCACTAGAACTATACTGGTATCTAATGTGAAACTTTGACAGGACTACCACGGACTCCCTATCCTCAAATTTCGAATTGATGAACTTTGGTACGTAATGGGGTTATGTGCACTGTGACCGACGTGTCTATTATCGTTTGACCTTGGATTAATTCAACGGAGCTCATAACCCGGAAAAATAAGACTAACTAAAATTTGCTGATTGGTCCTTCAATAAATTGAAATCGTGCAATTAATAAACTGATTTGTTTTTTCGTCGGCATCAGGAATTCTTCGACTTCAAGTAGCATTGAACCCACACAATAATGAGACCAACCAATCCAACATTCAACGCTGCTGTAAGTACACCTTGTCAAGTTGTCATTTGACTAACATATTGAGAAATCTAGCTCCTTCCTTAAAAGCATTCCAGTTGAACTATACCCTCTGTTCGCAGCCTGTGGAATGGCATGCGTTTCCGCTATCTACTTCTCTTCCAAGAAGCTGAGAACAGACAAAACGTTGAAGCTGGGGAGAGAGGTCCCCAAATTTGACGACAAGCTGGAGGAAGTTATCAGCAAACAAGAGTGAAGCACTATGAACAAATTTTCTTATACACTACATCAATGCTACATTAAGGTGTTCTAGGTTTGTGCCAATCAAGTTTTAGTAGCTAGCAAACATCACTGACTTTTGTCATCTTTCAAATTGGTATAAATTTGTGTAACGTCATCAAGATCTTCTATACTTGCGATAAACTTCTCGTAAACGGTTCTTGTCTCCTCATCGGTAATGCGAGCTGCCATTTCAGCTTTTGGCATAAAACCGATTTGCATCTCCTTAATCTTGTAGTGATTTTTCAGCTCATTTGCAATCTTTCCGAATTCTGCGGGATCAGTAATCACTTCCACGAGATTACCTTCTTCATCAACTTCTAGTATATCCTCAGCACCCAGCTCTAAAGTCTTCTCGAAAACGGAATCGAAATCTGCCTGTCCTATATCAATCAAAATCATTCCCTTTCTATCAAACATATAGCTTGTAGGAGTCATGCTCAAACCGTATTTGTTGAAACAGGGCCTGAGAAACCCCAATGTTCTGTTTTTATTATCCGTTATTGCCTCAACAACTATTGCGACCCCACCAGGTGCCATACCTTCATATACAACTGTCTCCATTTTATCCTGAGACTTGAGCTCTCCCGTTCCTCTTTTTATGGCGGTCTCAATCACCCTTTTCGGTATGTTCATAGATTTTGCTTGATCGATAGCATTACTGAGTTGGATGTTTTTGGACAAATCTGCTCCACCTATTTTGGCAAGCATTGTCAATTTCGACGACATCTTGAAGGAAATAGCAGCTTTAGCAGCATCATTTGCTGCTTTCCGATGCTTTATGTTTGCCCATTTACTATGCCCAGCCAATGAATGACTTGATGAATGAAGTCCCCTGGCCTTGCTAGTCTCAACTAGCCTCTTGCAGAATATGGATGAAAACTGAAGCATTGAACTTACAAGCTTTGTTAATTTCGAGAGACAAACAAAAAAAAAATATGACTGCCAAATTTCCAAGATAGTGTTGTTCATAACGTAAAGGGCACAGCATTCACTATGGAGGCAAATAAGAACAGAACACTGATTGCAGTCATGGGGGATGAGGATACTATCACAGGCATGTTGCTAGCGGGAATAGGACAGGTGTCAAATGAACCAAATAAAGAAAAGAACTTCCTGGTTTGCACTGATAACACAAAAGAAGAAGAACTTGAATCATACTTCAATCAATTTGTTCAAAGAGATGATATTGCGATCCTTCTGATTAATCAGCATATTGCAGAGAAGATCAGGTTACTGATAGACACGTTTACGAATCCTTTTCCAGCCATATTGGAAATACCTTCCAAGGATCACCCATATGACCCCGAAAAAGACTCAGTCTTGAGAAGAGTGAGAAGGTTATTTGGTGAATAAGCCGATTTTATTTGTATAAGATATACTTAGAACCCTAACAGCTGGAACTCACTCATAAGAGCTCAAAACTGTATTGTAGATCATGACCTATTCACTTTTTCTTTCTGTTCTTCTTCTTTTTTCCGCCAATGTTCTTCTTATCTGATGAGAGACTGGATGCTTCTTGTGGATCCTCTGCTCCTAATGGATTCTGGTCAAGCTTTTTTGGAGACTCTAGAGCATTACACTGTGGACTGATAATTTCTGCATCGGTCGGCACCTCCGAATTTCGAATGGCTACCTGTTCAAATTTGGATTCAGCATGCTCATCGTCTTCTCCCTCATTATTATCAGACTCTCCATGCTGGTCATTGGAGACGCCGGGTCCTTGCACGTCTGTTTTGTCATTCAAGAACGGCTGACTCAAATCTCTAGAGTTTGCTTCTATTTTGCCCTCTTCTAAACATTGATTAGGGTCTGGATCTTGTACCTCTCCTAAAGAGTGATCATGCCGCTTCCTAATTTCTCCAGAAGTTTCGATGGCATCATGAGCATTGTCTTCTGCCTCAACATTTTTAGTTTCCTTTTGATTTGAGACATTATCAGTGTTGGTGAGAGAATTTGATTCGGTAATTTCTGATGAAAGTGCTTTCTCCTTCGCTTCTACAAGAGTCTTTGCGTCGACTGAAGTCCCCTCGACTCTAATTCTCGAATTACTTGGCTCCATTTCTTCGTTGGACCGTTCCTCAAACATCTCCCTAGGATCAATTGTGTCATTTCCACTCCTATCTCTTGAATTCTCATTAGCTTCACTAGCGCTATCAGTCTTCAGCTTATTTAGGCTTTGGTCTATCTCGGAACTAGTTGAGTCCCAGAACTCTTTTTCCTTCCAAATTGGATTTTCAGAGTCTAGGTAGAACTTACTGACACCAACGATTCGACGTTCGAGTTCACAGGCCTTCAGCCATTCAGGACGTACGATTGGAATGTTGAGTGATTTCGCTTTTTCATACTCAAAACCCGTCTTGCGAGTACATATAAATTGCGTCGTATCAATTTTCACCTCCGTTGATATCGGCCTTGCTCCAATCTTGTTGACCGACTGTTCTATGTCTTGCAGAGAAAATGATTCACCGTTGAAATCAATCTCCCCAATACAAACAGTTATACCGCTTAAATCTGTCATCTTGTGAGTTCTCAATTCAATAGAGTTCGATAGATAGCTGCCAGCACTGGTCTCGAGCTTCAAATGGAATTTGTACTGGGTGTCAACCGGCAACCCACTTAATTTAATGTGTTTTTTTGTTAAAGGGTTCCTTATTTGACCAATCTTTGTTCCATTCTTGTACAGTGTCAGAGATTTCAATTCAGCTGTGCCCAGCTCCAATGGTTCCCATTCAAGAACGCAGGAAGTTTGGGTAACGTTCACGATTTTAAGCTGAGGACATTTGGGTTCATTTTTGCCAAAAGTGTTAAAAATCTCTTCCTGCAGCCTATCAAACGTCGCATCCTCAGCTTCCTCCTGCTTGAGATCTCTTTCGCAATGAATTTTAACAATAGATCCAGCCGATATCCCATCTGGCAGAAGAATGGTGGGGAATTCAATCAGGTGATGATCTTGTGTGAGTAGTAATGCAAGTGATGCATCAAGTTTTCCTACGGTAAGGGAGACCTCGACCATTGTTCAGTAGCGTTATAAAAATGAATGTTTCTAAATGTCTATATTAACTCTAATTCGAACACTTCAAAACTGTCAAATGTTGTTATGGGCAAGTAAGCGTATAATCCTGGTAAATAAAGAAATATTCAATGCCTTCAACCAAAATGTCTCTCAGTTATTCGACGTTTAATGAGAGTCTTGTTGCAAGCCATGCATCTGACGAAATTCCTCGATTAGATCCTCAAGTAGAAGATACAAATGTTCATATTCATTTTGCTAAAGTTTTGAAAGATTTTAGAATGAATTTCGGTCACCGTTTTGTGAATGAACTGATCAAAGACTTCCGTAAGTTCTCAGCGCAGGAACTTTTATATTCCTACGAGCAGAATGCAGATCAAAACATAATTGAGAATTGGATCTTAGAGAGTCAATTTTGGGATTTGGTAGAGACAATTTTTCAAGACAGACTTGCCAAAGATTCATCTAATGGCAATGAAGAGGTATTAAGGACGAAAAACATCAACAAATTCACTTCCAGATCAATTGTGTCAGACAACGCTTTAATACAAGATTCTGAGCTGGCCAGAATTTACGTCCTGATGAAGTGGCTCTCGAAGAGTTTCAAACTTGATATAATCAGGGATGATTACAAAGTTGATATGAATTCTCTGCCCGCAACCAAATGGCTTAACACAAAAATTGAAACTCAGTCTAACAATCCCAAATTTGCTCATATGTTTCTTGACGATGATTTTTATCTGCGCTCCAATTCTGGCGCTGATTTACATGATGATGATAAACGTGATGATGATTCCTTTTATAAAGCCTGTTTCAACTTACTTTTGTCAGGAGACACAGCACAGCTGTTTCAACTGTGTGAGAATACAAATAACTGGGGTATGTCGCTCATATTGACAGCTTTGCAAGACTATATCGACCCCAAAATTGAACTGGATGACAATGCTGCAAAGCCAGTAGGCGTAAAGAATACAATTTTGTGGAGGCGCTCTCTGTACAAGTTATCCCAAGTGAGTACTTTTTCTAAATATGAGAGAGCATGCTACGGATTTCTTTGCGGAGACGTTGCCTCGTGTGAACAGCAGGCCCGCTCTTGGGAATCTAAATTGCTGATTTTCCTCAACAATATTTTTATTCATGATCTAGAACAAGCAATGGTTGCATCAGAGTTCCCTCTTAGTTTATCGTCGGATTTTCGCGCTTCTGGATTACCCAGGCCACCAAAAATTGTGGAAACCGTTACTGATGCATTGAATGTTTTAGCATCTTCTTCAGACCAAACAATCAAAGAGCAAAGCCAGCATCCTCTTCGTGTTCTGATGGGGTCTGTAATGACCAACAAAGTTGAGACCCTGATGAGAAATTGCCTGGACTCACTTCAGAATTTAATGCTACAGTCGGCAGAAGGCTTCGAGTCGTTCGAACTAACTAGTGATGCTTATTTATTGAGGGTCCTTGTCCATTTTGCGATAGTTCTGGAGCTGAAATTTGGTGATCAATTGATATCAAATACCGAATACACCCAATTGCTGAGATCCTATATTTCAAGGCTGATCCTTTACGAGCATTATGACTTATTACCAATTTATATTTCCTTCATCCCCAACGATGAAGATTTAGTGGACACATATTCACATTTATTATCCCATTATCAATTTGAGAAAAGTGAGAGAATCAAGCAGCTAAAAGCTATCAGACAGCTCAATTTGCCATTAGAATCAATATTGAGAAAAAGTGCAACGAGGCTATTCAAATGCACCCAGCATATGTATATTCATGATCAAGAGATTTGTCTCAGCTCACAAGTCACGGACTCTGATCGTAAATTGTTCAGTACAGTTTACTGGTTCTATGATGCTGGGATGCTATGCGACTGTGTTGAATCTATGGTCTCCCTTCTTAGGAGGCTATTATTATGTGGAAAGGTCCAAGCAACTATCGAGATGATTGAGTCAATAAATATCCCTGACGTTATTCGTGAATACAAATACAAGGTCGAATCATTGGACGGGATTAATGAACTCCCGCAGGGACTATTCGTGATACCAGCCTTCAAACTTGATGAGTTGATGCAGTATCAGATATTTGCGGAGAATTTCAAAAGTTTGAATGAGTTTCAAATGGACACCGAGAGCATAAAGACCGAGGCTCTTATTGAAAGTTTACTGATAAGATCGACTTCCATTGAGCATCTTATCAAATCTTTTTTGTTTGATCTCTCAAACGACCAGTTCATTGCCCTTGAGGACCGTAAAATCTATCAGGAGTTGAGACAACTATACATACCTGCTTTATTCGACATGACGTTCAACTTGCTGATTTCCTTCAAAGAACATTCAAGTGATTTGCTAATTAGAAGGGCAATGGAGCTAATCCATCTATTGAGCTCGAGCGAGTTTAGACTATATGAGGTATTCAAAGCAGCTGGTAAGCTCAAATCATTTTTGAGAAAGTTTGGTGCTGTGAGCAGTGAGAATTACATATTTTGATGATCGTGAAAATAGCACTGACATTTAGTCTTACTCTAGTAAAGAAGCCTTCTCATAAAGGAGGTCAACAACGTTGGACATTGTTCTGATTACGTTCAAGTTCAGATCATACATTTCGTCCTTGAAAGGCTCCTCATAAATGATCAGCCACCCATTTCCTTGATCAAGGACCCCATAAAACACTTTGTCCAATATCATGTTACTCAGCTTGCTTTCAATAATGTTCTTGGGGAGCCCTATCATCGAGCTTATGTGAGATATTTCGATGCAAGAATAAGGTTCTATAAGCTTCAGCAGGTTTTTTTGGAAGAGAGAGTCATAAAGGTCTGCTAGATGTGACCTTATGATTGGATCCTGCGTTAGTTCAGTCACATATGATTTCAAGCAATCCTCCAGTTCTTTCAAAGATCTATTTGAATGTGCCATTGAGACAGACTTCATGGCTTCTATGTCTTTTCCTTGCGCATATTTTGACACATTTTTATTATTCAGAAGAGAATTAACGTCGTCAATTGAGTTCAACATGATTTTGCATAAGAGCATATACTTCAACACCTTAATCGTCTTTTCTTCATTTGAATGAATCTGATAATTTTCAAATGCTTCGTAGAAGTATGAAAATGCTGTACTGAAGTCTTTGTCTTCTGCATGCAAAACTCCGCTCATCAAATCCAGCTCTGCTTGTAATTGTGATGGGCAGTATATCGCATTGGCTGATGTTCTGGCCGACGTTATTGCAGCTTTCGACTTTGCATGATTTTTCAGCTGAAAATAATTCTTTGACTCCAAAAGTTGAACTTCAACCAACGAAGATTTGTCATCCAACTTTTTGAACTCCCTCAACAAAGGTGCTATCTCCGAAAGAGATTTCATGTATTGTTTGTTTTTGTAGAAGAGAGAAGCAAGGCGAATTTGTAATGCCTGTCTTAGAAAAGTACGCTTTTCATCAATTGCCCAATCAATACATTCCATGGTAGTTTTGATTGTCACAGAAAGTGCGTCACTGAAATTAGAATGCTCTATTAGATCAATCAAATTTTTGATGATTTTCGCTGTTTTCGATTTCGCAAAGGCACCCATGGTATGGCGAGCTTTTGAAACCAGCTCCACCAGCTTCTCTTCATTGTTGTTATCACGATAGAGCTCACCGAGTTCTTGGATGCCAGTCTCTTGCATATCAATGAGATTTTCATTCCTGTGGTAAGTATCTGCAGACTTCAACTCTAGTATTTCGCTATATATTTGCTCAGCTTTAAGAATGTTTCCATTTCTTGCTGCTGTGCGAGCATCCTCAAGTCTTGGAAGTGTCATTGTACTCGTGAATTCTATTATGTTGTATTCGACAACCTAAATTTTTAACTGATTTATTCGAAATTTTTTGCCACCCATAATCACATGTGCACAGCCACATAAATATCAGCAATGTCTAACCTTACGCTTTCAATAATCATGGAATCTATATACACTAATGCAAGGCGCTGGCCTCTACTGTGGAGATGAGCTCAGCTATCCGGTCATTCGTTTCCTTTCCGGCTACATTGTCTATGACTTCACCCAGACGTTCTCCTGACAAACAACCCTCAAGATCATAAAGTGTAAAATTGCAACGATGGTCGGTGACACGGCTTTGAGGAAAATTATATGTTCTTATTTTATCGCTTCTATCCACAGAAGAAACTTGTTCATTCCTTTGCTCTCTTTCTTTAGCCATTCGATGTCTCATTTCAAGGTCTGCAAGCCTGGCCCTCAAGATTTGCAATGCTTTTTCTTTGTTTCTCAGTTGTGATCTTTCGTCCTGTATATGGACAGATATACCAGTTGGCAAGTGGGTAATGCGAACTGCAGATTCTGTTGTGTTAACGTGTTGGCCTCCTGAGCCACTGGCTCTCATTACGTCGATCCGTAACTCGTCATTTTTGAACTTTTTATACTCAGGATCACTTTTGTCAACTTCTATCTTGGGCAACACAATCACAGCGGCTGCCGATGTATGAACTCTCCCCTTGTTCTCCGTCTCTGGTATGCGCTGTACTCTATGGACACCAGCCTCGTGCCTCATCCTATCGTAGGACCCTTGCTCATTTATCATTAAAGTTGCCTCCACAATCCCTTTCCCTGAAATATGCTCACTTTTGGACAAAATCTCAAAAGGCCAATGGTTAATCTGGCAAAATCTGATGTACATTTCCAAAAGATCGTTCGTGAATATATTTGCTTCATGCCCACCTGCTCCTGGACGGAGCTCCATCAAACACGGACGATCAGCATGTAGGACTGGTGGTAACAATTTTGCTTTCAACATTTTGGACGTATGTACCAATTGCTCGTGGGTCATATTAAGTTCAAGTTCAGCCTCCTCTTTCAAAGTTTCATCCAGGTCTGGTTCACTTAAAATTTCCTTCAGTCCAGAAATATTATCTGACTGCTTTACGAATTGATCGTACAATTCGACAATTTGTGTAATCCTCGTGAGCTTCTTTGATTCGCTAATACTGAAGGCTGCGCTTGAAGACATTTTATCTCCAATTTGTTTGAGTTCACTTTTGAACATATCTGCCCGCTTCAACAATAACGGATGTATCATAGTCTGCTCTTGCATACTTGTCGTTAATACATTTCTATGCATGAATCTATATTTTAGCCTGCAACGCGATATAATCATCCCACGAAAATCGTTATAGAGCCTTTTCATCGTAAGCTAAAGGTTAAGACGTCAAAAAAAAAAAAAAAAAAATCATGCTCTCCAGGGGTAATATGCTTAACCTGAGCTCAAATGATATCCTGATTGGTGGCTATCAATAAACACCCTGTTTTTCTGTAAATTCGTGACCGAGTCCGTTTGATATCACAATCAAGAGATTTGTTGCCTTCATTCAGTAGATGATCTGTACGTAAAAGACGATTTGCGGATTAGGATGAAAGTTTTTTAATATAGAAGTGCAATAATGTACAGGCGGACACTCCGCATCTTTAGTTTGAGGCTTCTTCTCATCTTGGATATACATAAACTGTCCCAGTTCCTTAATGGTGAGTGGAATTACTTCACAAAAGATTATTCTGCTTCATACAGTTGATGAGCCACCATAGCTGCATTGCTCCGGAGAGTATGAGAATGAATACTATGAGAATACCAAACAATGAGAAGTTGCTCAAAATTGCTTCATTCACGTTTCTTAACTTACTTTCATCTGACAGCATTTGTCTGATTTGTGTGAGTATCTGATCCACTTCGTTTTCTACTTTGAAGAGCTTTGACTTGACAGTCAGCAGCTCTTTTGAGTTCTCTTCATATGTTTTTAATATTTCCGGTACTCCAAACTTGACTGTGATATAAGCTTCAATGACTTTGGGGGCCGATTTCCATGATTGATCAATTTTGATATTCTCAAAACAAAGATCCAGATATTCTAGTGTGTAATCATTCCCGTGATCATAAAGAGGGAAGTCAACCACCATCTGTACGTTTTGCTCTTGCAGGTTATTCTTGCGTCTTAATGTGTTTCCGTGTCGATCAATGACATTTAGGTTGAGCTGCTGGAGTTTAGCATCAATGGGTTCATTGATATGTATGTCTAATGAGATCAGGATGTTGTTCATTTCGAATGGTTTGATGTTTTCCGTATCTACCTCAAGATGATCTCTCAAATGATACCGCAGGCAGGTATTGCAGGATATGTAGGTGGTAACGGCAGTTTCGAATTGCTCCATTAAAATCTGCCTTTCTTTTTTGTTCAGCTTGTTCATTGTATTAATGCGCGATTGGTAATCGTTGACGGTTTTGAATATATCTATGGCGTTTCCTGCGCTGGGTTGAATACAGACTCCGAATCGAAGCGCGCTCACGGGGCCTATAAATAGTAAGAGCAGGCACAAGTATATCACACATTTGATTGGAGTACCTAAAAAGGCCTTTAAGTTGTGGCAACTGCGCTGTTCGATAATATGACATTGTTTAGTACCAGTTGAAGCTCCTAACAATTTGACGTCACGAAACTTCTGCTTTACAATCTGAAATTCGAGTTCGAAGGAAGTCTCTTTTTTTCTCACAAAATCATGGCACTCTTTCGGTGTACTGCACATCTTGGTCAGTAACGAGTAAACGTAATTTGGACCTGCAGGTTTCCTCTATGAATATTTTTGAGGAATTGTCGTGTTCACTTTGACTTACGAAAAAAATTATACGATATACACAATCATTGATAATTCAACGTGCCGATTGTTAGTTAAATTGTCAGCAAAAAGAATTATTAAGAAATCTCCGAGACCGGGAATTGAACCCGGGTCTCCCGCGTGACAAGCGAGAATTCTAACCACTAAACTATCTCGGAATCTGTTGCCTGTTAGCGCCTGACAAAATACTAACTAGGTTTAATCAAAAATCAACCAAAGCAGCCCTCACCCGACATTTTTAGCTTGTCTGTATATCTGTAATCTTCGTGGCCTGCTAACGTGAATTATATTAACATTGTTTCACTACTTGCCGTTCATCCTTGCTCTTCTATGTTGGCGTGAAGTCATCGGCAGTTGTAAGTATATATCATCTGCCTGAACAAAAACTGCCAAGGGCTGAAAATGCATACGAATACAACATTCAGTTTATTTTCACCTCCATCCTCAGGTGTTAGTGACACGTTATAACATTTGTGACTTCCTCAGTAAAAAACTCACTCTTACTTTGTCACAGTGCAAATTTCATATATGCTATGTGATAGATCCTCTGAGCTGCAGCCAATTCAAAGGACAAAGCGACTGAATTAACTCTTGCTCCGAAATCGAATGAAGAACGTCGGTCTTTTGTAAACCAACGAGCAGTAAGGATTCAAGTGATATCGCAAAAACGTGAGTTTGGCTGATATCGTTGCGAGTCCTTTGCATGACTGAGTTCGATAATCAGCTATAGCTATATATACATGGGAAACCTGAAGACTTGAGAGACACAAAGTGGTCATGTGCTAATTCATATGCTACGAAGGTACTTCATGCGAGCCACGTAAATCGTATAATACAAGTTATTGAAAACATTCAATAAATACAAATTACAATACCAAAAATAATTTTGTAGGGTTTTAAATTTTAAAATTGAAAGCCCTGATAAAAAAAAAAAAGATCAGCAACTTGGTCGTTTATGTATTGACGATGATATAAAGTGCATTCCGTAAAATGCTATTTATGACTGGTTGCAACTGATATTGGATTTTTTGATACTAATCTTTCTGATACCTAAATCATGGATCTCAAAGAGAAAATGTTGTGTCCGAGATAGTTTAGTGGTTAGAATTCTCGCTTGTCACGCGGGAGACCCGGGTTCAATTCCCGGTCTCGGAGTTTTTTCTCTGAAGCAATTTCTTTTTATTCCTGACAATAAACTCCCTTCAAAAACGGTTAGTAAATTTCCACATGCTGTTACATGCTCTGTTCTTTTAATGAACCGGTACTTACTTCTTGTTTGAGTAGCTATGGATACGGACAAAAATTGCCGAAAGAGTCTGGAAATCATGAAATAAATCTATGGCGTTAATTATTCCATACAAAGCTTGAAGGGCCTCTCCTTTTAGCATTATCTGAGATGATGGAAGTCTCCAGGCATACTCTTCTAAGTAAGCTTGTTCGAAGTTCAAATTACAACTATTGGTCTCCTCTTTCTCATTTCCCAGAAATTACTCTAACGCATTCTCACCGGACAGCTATCTTGAGTGGTCAGTTCAAAAACCTTTCTAGGCCATTGTAATTTAATTGTCTCTCAATTCGTGTCCTTTTTCAAAAGTCTCAAAACTCATGTCATGTGTCATATGCACCTTACTAAAACACTAATCTTATTGCGAGATACAAATATACATATGAATTAGTTCTCGAAACCACATAAGAAAAAATTCCTCGGCCCCAACGTGTTGTAAACGTCGTATGTTAGGGTATTGAAGGCTCTACAAGCACAACTTATTAGTATCCTAGATTTACGAAAGTAATTAAAGCTGTGTATTTCATCTTTTGAGACAAGGCGTCAATCAGTTTACTCTAACTTGAAAAGTATCTAGCTCATCATCTAACCTTCAACGACAAGCTTCAAACATCTAAGCTACCATTCCACTCTTGAAGGTCATGCGCTGTACTATCCAACATTGGAAATCAAACAAAACCAAAAGTCTTCAAGCTTTCCCTCAGGGTCAGCTAATTGTGATCTATATGACCTGTTGGATTCCATCACTCAATTTAGGATTATTCAACTAAAGCAGACACGTCTTGCGATATTTTCTGAGCAATTAACTGGTCAATCATTGATTTTTTTTGCCTTGGCTTCCATAAATAGGAACTCTTTACTCCTAAGTAATCTTTTTACATTGATTCAAACTGTGCACTATGCTGCGTATTCTGTGCTTCTGAAATATGTGGTATGTGAGATGACAAATACGTAGGACATCCGGCATCTGTATAATGATTAGGTCATGTTATTCAAAAATGAACAGTTGGAGCGCTCATGATTAATTGGTCACTCTTTTAGCTATGATAATATTCTTCTGATTTCATGTCAGGAGTTAACTAAGTAAACAAATTACAGCGATCTCATAAGGGATTAATCTCATATAGTACGAAGGTCACAAATCAAATTCAGCTTTGTCACAGAGCATGAAGCATCTCTCCCGAACCCATATATCCATTCAATAGATAAGAAGGCTTTAACGGATCCTACTATACCAGCCTGCACTCTGCTTGCCAGAATTTCTGCTTTCAATCCAAATAATTGTTACATTGATGGGTGCTGCAGATAGCAGACTGATTAGAGTAATAAATTGAACGATAGGAATTTACAAAGTGGCTATGTCAGTATTGGAGGTACAACTGTAGATATTCGCTTCTTACTGGCAATCACTGGAGTAGATTCACTGCGGAGTTATGTGCTCCAAACCTTTAATTTTCAGTTTGTAGCCCGTCAACAATTATGGGTGTTTCCAGAGGAACCATAATATTAACAAAAGAGCCATTCTCCTTATTTTTTTTCGACTTATAGAACTCGCCTTAAAATTCTTGTTTGTAGAATATGATATGATTTGGAAGCTGACTAACCTTAACAATGTTACATTCATAATTAGTAAACACTAATTCAATGTTTATATCTTGGGGAGTCTTCAGTATTGAAGTTCTCGCGTGATACAGCCGAGATCAACAGTCAGATTTTGCGTATTTGACCAATTGACTGGTTGACTGATTGACCTACCGGTTTGGTAATAAAATTTGGTATTTTGTTAGGGAGTATCAATGTAAATGATTACCCATTAAGATTATACCAGATTATTTCCTTCTGTAGAGTTTAAGGTGGCAATGGATGTCTTACAACGGCTTATGCGTGTCAACCTCTGTTATGTAGAAGCCGCACACCTTTTCAATCCAGGACGAAATGTATCATTGCATTATCACAGCACTGATACGCCATTTTTGGAGGGTACTTTTCGAAGGATGTACGATTTGATATCTTGGTGTAGGGAGTTATTGCTATCTTTTCGCTCTTCGATTGCGGGTTTGATTATATTGGGTATACATCTATCAAAGTCAACTGCTGATTCTGTGAAATATGCGAATCAGTAATAAAATATCAAGCCTCAACCGTTTGATTTGGATATTATATCTGATTTCTTCGATGCTTCTTACATCACTGTATTGGTGCTGCCAAATAAGTTCGATAAGCTTGGATCATGATCTTTTTTTCTGCTTCATGTGAAGACTCATTCGGATTAGGAGCGAGAAAAGCAGTTGTGACTATCATCGCTCGGGTTGTTTTTTTTGAATTGCGAATAGGTAGTTCCTATTGCAAAATGTATCCATAATCAGTTTCAGAGTATTCTAACAAAATTACCCATTAAAGAGTGTTGATGTGGATTAAGCAAGTAGATTCATATTCACCCTCACCTGTGTGGATGTCCAATTGTTAGACGATGATTAATTAGCGACGCTAATGGAAAACTCAAATCATTTGCAAGCAGTCTTATGAGGTGTCATCATCGCTTGCGTTTGCAGGTGCGATTACATAGTCTTGAGCCTTTAGATCGATCATATGCCTATACTCAATATATATGGATCAAGGCAAAGATATATAGGGAAAAAGAAATATTTCTCTTTACTAAGAATTGTTGAGATAAGATAGTCATAGATTATATCATGGCTGTGCGGCTTATCCTGATATGAAGGTTTGTCGGACTTAGCGCATGTAATGTGTGAGCACACTCTCAGATGATACGAATCTGAGAATGCATATGAGACTAACTGAACAATATATAAAGGTGTGTCATATCCCACTTATAAGTGAGGGACTAAGGTATACCAAGGATATTAACTATCTGATACATAGTCACACTATTGAAGGAAACATGACTGTAGACATTACAATTATCAAAAGAAAATTTCAACAAGAATCGTCTTGAATCGGCTTTTTCAAACATTGCTCCGGATGAACACTATCCCTAAGCTATTTTCCATTGGATTTTTAGAGCGCGTGTTGTTGCATTATGGCAATTCTTGTTGAAATTTTCTTTTGATAATTGTAATATCTACAGTCATTGCTCTTCCTTCAATAGTGTGACTATGTATCAGATAGTTAATATCTTTGGTATACCTTAGTCTCTCACTTATAAGTGGGATATGACACACCCTTATATATTATTTGGTTAGTCTCATATGTGATCCAGATTCGTATCATCTGGATCTGATGCACATACTATGCATGTGCTAAGACCCAGAGACCTTCATATCAGGATAAGCCGCAGAGCCATGATATAATCTATGACTATCTTATCTCAACAAGAGCAACAAAACTTAGAATATGTATTTATTTAAACTTGAGTTGTTGCTTAATCGTAACAGTAAATACAAAAAAAACTGCTTCTCTAGCCCTTTGTGGGTAAACCTACCTTTGAAGAGAAAAATACTTTTGATTTGGTTGAACACCCTCGAATAAAGAGGTAGCTACTTTTGCCATTTCATACTGCTAAAGACAAGGCCAGTCCTATGGGTGAGATGAAGGCTATTCATGATAGCAGCCTCAAAGCACTCGCCTTGACAAATGAAAACAAGATCAGGATCTTCCACCATCCAAGCTGTAAGCACACTTATGATACATAAGATCATATATGTACTTTAAAAATAACAGATGCTAAAATGTACAATCGCAAATCACTAAATGGGAAACGCAAGCTGATCACTGAGTTAATGCTCTTTGTCAAGATATGCTATTCAGCTCATCCATCTATTTTGATTTGGAAGATACGCGCTCCAGATATGACATTCTAAAACAAACAAGAAACAGCTTTGATTTCACCAATATCTGAACTGAGAGTTCTGAGTGTAAGTTATCAGACCAGAGGCTAGATTTTTTACAGCGATAGAAATGAAAGCAGCCTGCTGAAATTCATCCATATGGTACATCTTTGAATTGGAAGCAGAAAATCAAGATTATAGCGAATTATATTCACAAAAGCTTAAAGAATGTATAGTTTGCTTCCTTGAGAAATAAGAGAGGAAAGCCTTGACTATTCAAACACCCTTCACTAACATAACGAACTGCGGTATGGTGCGTGACCACTTGTTCTACACCTGATATGGATTGAGATACAGTTTTGAATATCTTCAAAGGTTGAACTTAGCCAAAAAAGAAATTGTATCTTAGGTATGTGTACGAGTATGTTCAACATAGCGATAGGCTTACCTCGGAAATTTTGTAGCCAGATAAGTCTGCCACGACCATTCATCTTGGCTACTTTCTTATCAGATTTGATACTTATTTCATTATATGAGTTTGTTCAAATGGATTGAGATTGTGCTACGCGTTCCAGTCTGCAGAACATGGTTCCCCATATTGATTTCCAAAGAGACGCACAGTTGGGCTTCTTGGAAGAGAATGTGTTGGCCCCATCCTTATCATAAATATATCGATTGAGAACTGTTGAAACTTTGTTTTGATAAGTGTAATGTCTACAGTCATTCTTCCTTCAATAGTGTGACTATGTATCAGATAGTAAGTATCTTTGGTATACCTTAGTCCCTCACTCATAAGGGATATAACACACCCTTATATATTATTTGGTTAGTCTCATATGCATATCTCAACAAGACCAACAAACCTTCATATCAGGATAAACCGCACAGCCATGATATAATCTATGACTATCTTATCTCAACACCCTACCATAGTCGTGGATTGGATCAGATCTTTGCAAAATGCATTTTCTTCTTTAGGGAGTTAAGTTTTTCTCTGACTAACTGCTTAGTAAGTAGGTCGGCAATATTTGACTGACTGTCAACGTGTTCAATTTGTAGGTCTCCCTTTAGGATATGATCTCTGATAAAATGATAGCGTATATCTATATGTTTAGTGCGTTGATGTTGAGTGGGGTGTTTTGCTAAGGATATTGAACTAGTATTGTCACCAAACAATATAGGAACATATGATCCCAAAACAGATAATTCCTTCATCAATTGTTTAAGCCACAATAACTCTTTTACAGCATCACTCATTGCCATATATTCAGCTTCAGTGGTGGATGTTGCTATTGAGTTTTGTTTCTTGGATTTCCATGAAATAGGACCATTTGCTAGCATGAAGATGTATCCAGTTGTAGATGTTCTGTCTTCTAAAATCCCTCCCCAGTCAGCATCACAGAAACCTTTTAGCTCAACACCTGATGTATGAGTGTAGGTAATGCCATCATTTATAGTTCCTTTCAAGTATCTCAACACAGGCTTTGCGATATTGAGATGATTTTGACTCGGCTGTTTAAAATATCTGCTAAGTTTTACAACAGTAAAAGTGATGTCTGGTCGATCCGTGTTTGCAGCAAATAACAACTTCCCCACCATGCTGCGAAAGAGGGTAGGATCAGCCAGAGGAACATCATGGTCAGATATCCACTCAGTTGTAGTAGACACCGTAGTTACCGAATTGCAGGTATCAAGACCAAAGTCCTGGAGGATAGAGGTCAGATATGAAGAAAAAGACAGAGTAACCGACTGAGGAGTCTGGCGAATATTGAGACCCAGGAACGTGGTGACAGGACCAAGATCTTTCATCTGGAATTTGGAGGACAAAAGGGATTGGACAGACTTAATCTGAGTAAGCGACTTCGACAAGATAAGAAGGTCATCGACATATAGAGCAACATAGGTAGGAGGAGAGGAGTGAGACACGTAAATGCCATAATCACTTTTAACGCGGGTGAAATTCGCTTGAACAAGGACCTGATCAATGGTGTGGTTCCAGCACAAAGGTGCCTGCTTGAGACCATACAGACTCTTGTGAAGACGGCAGACTCGTTGGGGATGGTCAGTACTGATAAACCCAGGAGGCTGTCGCATGTACAA